>NW_026087631.1:7001705-7554808 GCF_022539395.1 Myiozetetes cayanensis | reverse complement strand
CTCCGAAATGCTGTTTGCAAGTCAGGCTGATGCCTTGTGAGACACCCCTGTTGAGTGCCTTCGGGGCCCTCATCGGCAGCCCCATGGATGTGTGCTTGGATTTCCCCTTGGAAACAGCCCCGCAGCAGGGTCTCTCTGAGGAGCTGGTCGTGGACATGTGGTTCATTCGTCCTGGAGCTTGGATGTTTCCAGGACTGTGGTCCCAGCATATGGGTTGATGTGCTTGTTTACAGTCAAACACAAGAGCTGCTTCCAAGGCTGCGCTGGAGTTTCCCACATGCTTATATTTAAACGCGTGTCTGTGTGGTTTCGGGACCAGGGCCTTAGATGTTTTCCTAAGCTGTTCTTTGTGAATGGCAGCCAGCATGAAGCTGTTTATGCATATATGAAGTTAGTAATTAGGAAGTGGTATGGGAGAAGGTCAGAAAACAAGACATCCTTGTTTGGGCCTGGAGGCTAAAGAAACGAGCTGTCTAATTAGTCTTTTCTTAGCATGTATTTTTAGTGGTGCTTATGTCTTGGGCACTTGGGTGATTTACAGGAGTCTGCAGTGTGAGTGTTTACACTGATAGAAAACTTGCTCTGAAATGAAGTAGGTTATATAGACAAGCTCCTCTTGAAATTCATGCTTGACAACATATTAAAGGATTACAGTGCAAAAAGTTGAGGGAGAACATGAATTTTGACCTTTGAATTGTATTATATAGCTCAGAAATTTCTTTTGCTGTGTCCTGAGAGCACACAACACAGGGGGCAGATTAGTCTGTCCTGGGCCTTCCTAATAACATACGTAGGAAACAAATACTCTTTCACTGTAGGCTATCTGGAAATGGATGTTTTACCTGATGAAGCTCGATTTCAACTTTTTGTTTTAGAATCGCATGGGACATTCCTGGTGTAGATGATAACGTTATCTTAAAGCCTGATCTCAAAACCACTCCTAATCTTCTTAAACTCTTAACAATCCGATAGACGAATTGACCTAGTATGCTACTGTTGGGAGATAAAAGCTTTTGTATATTCCATGATTTGGAAAATCATGGTGGAGGAAAGTACTGTAACCCTTATCATATAATGAATCCATCACAGGCCTAGTGTACAAAGACCTTACTGTTGGATTAGGGAGTGCTGAGCTTTTTATTCCTTGGAAAGGGAAGGGGCTTTTTTGGGTTTGTCCTGAAGTTTTGGTATTCACTAGCCCAGATCCTGGGTTTAAAAGTCCTGTGCTTAATGGTAATTGGAATAGCCTGAACCAGTTTGCTCAAAAGAACTCTTGCAGACGCCCAAGTGGCATGGTTAAGTTTTACAGTATACTTAAGTCACAGTAGCAGATTTTTGTTAGTCGTTGCTTGTTAGGAGTAGCTTGTTGTTAGTCGTTGTCTCAAAAATACATAACATGTTTTCAGATAGTATGATCTGTGATGCATATTCTAGTTTTGAAATAGTGTCATAATTTACAGACAAACACAGGGGATTTCTGGATTGGGGATGAGAAGCGTTGAGGGTTTTGTGTTGGCTTTCTTTTTTTTATCTCCGAAGGCAAACACTGTTACTCTTTGTAAAGGTCTGCCTTTTTCATTCAGATATTTGTCATCAGAGGGAAAAATGATGCACTAAACTCTGGCATCAGGGTTGAACTTGGGTTGTTTTGCTGAGCATCCTCTTAGTTGTGCCCTTGATGAAGCAGTCACCTATTGGTGGTCCTAATATACTAATTGTTGATAAAAAATTGTATTGTGATCGGTCTTCAGACATTAGGGGGTAGTGCAATTACTGTAGTTTAAATGCAAGGTTAAGAGAATGTTTTCTCTGTCTTTTCCCCCAGCAGAAAAACGTTCAGTGGTTGGTGGGTCTCTTTTGCTCTTGTTTCTTTTGTGTTTTTCACTCAGTGTGTGTCAACAGAATGGAAAGCATTTATTACTGTCAAATTAGTGAAAGGATATTGGACCAGAAATGCTGCAATGAAGAGCTGATGGTTTGTGTCATTCAGAAAATTGATCCTCATCTTAAGAGGCACTTCAGTAAAGTATTTTGCCTCTACTGGGGTATCTGCATATTTTCATCTTTTTTTTTCTTTTCTTTTTTTTTTTTCTTTAAGGCCTGTATTAATGTTTTCAGGTTTTTCAACATCTGGGAAGGAAAGATGGTTTTTGAAATTTGTGCTGTACTTTTGAAATTTGTGCAACTGGTGGAAACAGTTTTTGTCTTTAACATCTCTGTCATGCATATCAGCTCTTTGGATGTCGTCTGATGAACTTTGCTAAATTTAACTAATATTGCTTGCCCTCCTTATGTCGCAAAGTCTTTAGTTAGTTTAGTAGTTGTTTAAGGTGCACACGAGTCTCTTAAGTCCTACTAGAGAATATTGAGAGGGGTAAGGGAAGGTGCTTATTTTGGCAGATAGCTAGGCATCTGCTAAGTCTTTCAGGTTGGAGAAGCTGAAATTTCTGCTGAAAGGATCAGTGCCAGTTTTCAAACATATGCATGATTGTGAAATGTGAGGAGTTGGGCTTCCTTGTACAGATATACCGATGTGTCAGTTAAGTGCAGTAGAAAGCTGAATTCATAGCAGTTGTGCCTAATGCTGTATATGCTAAACACTTGTAATAGAATTGTATGTTCATTTCAATGCATGTAAACTTTTATGCCTTTAGCAGTTGTGCATAGTTATACCATCTTTGTGTGGTATTTGTGGTTTTGTTCTCAAACTGGAAAGCAGTTACTGTGGCTTTGCAGTGGGAGTCATATTTAATTCTGGCATGCCTGGAGATAGATGCTAGTTTCTTTATTTATGACACGGTGATGCCTTCACAGCTTTATGACCGTATAAAATAAATTGAGATGGAAAGATAACGTGTTGATGAGAACTAGTGAAGCACGTTCCGTATGTGGATGCTTTTCAAGAGTTTGATTTTGATAGATTAAAGAAAAAAAAAAAGAACAAGCAAAGAAAAACCCCACCAAAACTGGAAACTAGCATTGCGGCACCCTTATTTTAAGTCGGTCCAAATGCGATGTAAAGAAATGTTTTGATGGCACTTCTTGGTTAGAATTACCATAATATTGTAAAACTTTTACTCTGCATGTTTGTTGGGTAGAACTAATCTGTTTTGGATACTAGATTAGAATTACCTTTAGCATGTCAAAATTACTCATTATAATGTTGGTATATTAGTTTTGCTTATTTTGAACTATAAAGGAAGATAGAATGCTTTATTTTTTACATAATGTAGATGTACTTAGAGTCTCATAATGGTGGAATTGATGCTAGCAGACATACAATAAATGTTTATTTCAGGAATTTGGTTGTAAGAGATATGAGTTGCATATTTATAGTATTAATTTGGGAAATAAATGCAAATGCACTTCTTCAACAATTATTTTCGGATAATGTGCATTTCGAGTCATTTTCTGTGACTATCACTTTTATTTTTTACTTCACTGACTTTCTTTGACAAATTAGTATGTAGTGCTTGTATGAACTAGAAATTGTAATTTTATAGCTTGAAATTGTTCTTTGGAGGTATGCCTTTTAGGTGCAAGTGCTAGCCAGCTCAAGTGAATGTTGATATTCTCCCCCACCCTGCCCCGAACATAAGTATTTAAAGATAGTGTGAAACTGAAATAAATCTATTTTAAGGAAAATTAATAATATAAAATTAATATGGAAATATTTTTATTGCAGTTCATGCAGTATGAATGACTTTATCTCTGTTTAATCTGGCATATTTCAGACTTAAAATATGCAGAATCATGAGAATGAAAAATTCCAAATTGTTTCTGACGTACAAATTTCGGTTCAGTAATAGAAAAAAGACCAGAGATAAGCCTTTAATTTTGAAATGCATGCTATACTTTGCAACATCTGCTTATGAAATAATCTAAATTATCCTTTTGGTCTAAGCAATCAAGATACTGATTGTTGTCAATATCTGTTGATTCGAACTGGATGACCTACTGAAACGGATCCTTCAGCTGTCAGAAGGACTGTGAATTTTTGGGGCTCCACGGAAAAAAACATAATACAGAACTGCAATTTAGCTGGCAATTGATTTGGTTTGTAAACTCACACGTCTTTTGTTAGCTACTGCCTTGGTTAAAAGTTATTAGTTGCCTAGAGCAAGGGCAATGTGTGTGTTGATTTTACTACTGGTCTCACTCCACAGGCATTGGTGAAGATGGCATGGATTTGCCAGATGAAAAGCAATTTAGGTCTGATGTCTTGTACAGTTTTCTGGTTAGAGTTTTTGAAAATTACGGGTTTGAAAATTATGGTCTCCTCTCACATAAGGTAACTAATAATGGATAATTGATCACTCAGTGGTGCAGTATGGTCTCAGTTCAAAGAAAAGGAATGCCATGAAAAATTACAGGTATATTTATGTAGGCATGTGTGTGTAATAGCTTTGTTCATGTCCTATCGCTTCCCTCTTAAGCCTGCATGATTCTCCTCTGTTTGGTGACAATGCTACAACATTTGCTTTGTCATATCCGTCTGAAGTTGGCGTTGAAGGTGCATTATATGTGCTATTTGAGCCTTGCTCTACATCTTTCCAAGATGAAATTACTATAGAAATAAAAAGCAGCAGAGTGGATTTTGTTCTCCCTCTGCTTCAGACTCACTGCTTCACCAGTGCTTTCAGATGGGTGTAGATATGGAAAAGTCAACACTCTTCTCAACATAGTTTGTCACAGAAAGGTTAAAATGAGAAACTTTGTTAAAGAATATTAATAAGCATGATTGAAAATGTTGTGAATTCTTGTAAAAGCTATTCTACTTCTAGAAGTGTTCTATTAAAAAACTGTGGTTTTTTTCTTTGCCTTACGTTTTTATACTCAGTTTTGCTGCTTATAAAGCTCTTTTTTCCCCCCTCAAATTATCTTAGCAAAATGAAATCCATGTGGACACAGAATCTTTTTGACGCATGGTTTGGTTTTTGTTTTTTTTTTCCCTTGAGAAAGATAGACTTTCAAACTTTTTTAACCAGTAGTATTGCAACTTTTTTTTTTTTAGTTCTTGCACCTCGGTTATTTTAAATGGTCTTGGATGGCATCTGCTTCATATTAGAAGTTCAGATGGAGATATGTCATCTAAACACAGGAGCTGTCAGTGTTAATGTGATGCAAGATGTGGATGGGACAAGAAGAAGGTAGAACACCAGAATGAAAGAGCAGTTTATGAAGTTTTCAGTGTCCTGGTTTTGGCTGGGATAGAGTTAATTTTGTTCCTTGCAGGCATGCTGGGCTGGGCATCAGTCTGCGGGTGGTGAGCCATGGTATTGTGCATCACTTGTTTTTCTTGGGTTTTATTCCCCCTCCCCCAACCCCTCTTATCTCCCTTATCTCCCTTTTCATTATAATTATAATACTGTGTCATTATTGCTGGTGTAGTATTTAATTTTATTTCAATTACTAAACTGCTCTTATCTCAATCCATGAGTTTTACCTTTTCCCACTTCTCCTCCGAACCCCACTGGGGAAGGGGGAGAGTGGTTGAGGGCTTCTAGTACTTAGTCATGGTTAAATCACGACACATAAGGAGCTCCATTTACAGGAATGTCCTAATATGATAGTGTTGCTTTTCCCCACCTTTGTTTTACTGGGTTTTGTTTCTGGTTATGTTGTGGTTTCTTGGTGCCTTTATTTTTTTTTAACACCTTTCATTCTTCTGTGCTTGTTCTAAACTTTTTTTTCTTGTTTGTATATGTGAAGTACAGTAAATGTTGGGTTGTTAGAATTCCCTGGAAAAGGAAAAGATTCTTCATTCTTGATGGGAAAAATACTGTTGTTGTCGTGCTTTGATGACTTAAAATAAAGCTTCCTTCAGGAAGTGACTTGATGTGTAATGTAGGGCAAAGAATGCATGCTTCACTCAAGGAAAGATGCAGGAAGTGGTTTTTGAAATAGTTAAGTCATAGGTATTTTTGGAACTGTTTTAAGCAAGAACAGTGTCGTGTTCTGAGCTTCTCAAATGCACACACGTGCTCCAAATGTTCATTCTTAAAACACTTTGCTCTAGATCTTTCTCAGTAAAGAGTCTGGCATCCTAAGTCTGGCAACTCAGCAGCTGTTCCCTTTATCCCTGGCATCGTGTTTAGGTTGAGCCTCTGCATCCTGCCTCTCATGCAAGCCCTGTGCAGCCACGATGTATGAAAAAGTAACATCTGTTATCAGTCTGTTGGTGGGGAAATGTGTCAAGATGTTTCTCTAATTTCTTTTGTAATGACCAAGGTTCTGCATCCACACAAATAATCTGTGTTGCTTCCTTCGTTGTCTGGCAACTGGTGTGGTTTCCTTGAACATGGCCTGTCATAATAACCAGCCTTCAATTAAACACTGTAGTATTTCAAAGCTCACATCTCTTAAGCATTTGTCCTTGCTTACCAGCTTCCACGATAATCCCAAATGGGAAATTGTAATCTTAAAAGGAAACATACTCCATCATTTCATTTATAAAAGACCCCAAACTAAACCAAAACACAAACAAACAACCCCCCAAAAAAACACCAATCAAAAAAACTCCCAACAAAACAAAACCCTGAAAAGCTTACCTAAGTCTTTCAGGTATTTTCTGTTCTTTTTTGTAATGTAGACAACTGTCACACAGAGATGTCTACCCAGTATCACTTAGGAACATTACTTAAACTGTTAGACGGTGTTTGTGATTGGTTTTGATATTCTTTATGAATAATGCAATTGTACTTTTTACTATAATACTACTGGTCTGTGCTCCCCCCCAAAAGTGTGGTTTGTGCATATTTTTCTGGAAGGAGGGCATGAGGAAGGTTGTTATGTTACATATTTTCCTCCAGTCTGTGGAGGAGTGAAGTATGAATTCTGTGAATCTTATTAAAATATTCCATAATCCGCGTGCCTGCAAAATTCCCTGTTAGGAATACTACCCTCGAATAATTTAAATATTGCTACAAGCCATACACTGTTTTTGTTTGCTTAGCTTCTAGCTGTATGAGAGCCTGAGAAATGGTTATTAAATCACAAAGTAAGGCTAGTAACATTAGCTGTGTATATAGAACAGTTGGGTCTGTCGGAATACATGAACAGCTCCTGTGCTGTAGGACTGAATCTGCACCACAGAACTGCAACATACGGCTTGAAAACATTTGCTGCCTGTTTTTTCAGCACAGCTGGGAATTATCCCCTCTTCATCTTTTTCTGCTTTGCACCTGATGTATATTCAAGTTCCAAAGTGAAAATGTTACAGATTTATGTATACTGTCTGCTTGGATTCTTGCTCTGTGAAGTTTCAGTTTTAGGCACATGGATACTTCTGTTCTCGGGAAGAGCCTGTGCAAAAGTTTGAAGGATCTGAATTGTGGTGGATTTTATCCTCCCTACCTACAGGTTGGCATTTTAAAGCGATTTTTAAAAATTCCCCTAAAAATGTGTTTATCTACATTTTTTAAGTCTGTGCAGCTTTCTGTGTAAATCTTTTCCATAGCATCACTTTTTTCCTGTTTGATATGGTTTGATATGTTGATATGGCACAAAGTCAAGCAGGAGTAAGCAGTAGCTTTTGGAAAGAATTACCATGCAGATTTAGTTGTAGGATATCGAGCCTTTTGGCACAGGAACCCTGTGAGTCTGTGATCCTTATGGTTTGTGTGTGTTTTTGAGAAAGTTTACATGAAATATTGATTGTATGATCTGTAAATTGATTTTGCAGATTGTTTTGGAGGTTGGGTACAGGTTAGTCTTCTGAGTGGTTTCAGAAATCTGTTACAATTTTTGGAAGCTTAGGAATGAAGGCTTTTTGACACTGGTGGTGTCTTCAGACTTTACAAATCTCTGATTATGCTTGTAAAGAAGTAAAGCAGCAAACTATGGTACATGGTGCAGGGAGATATTTCAAGAAAGCGGGAGTCAAGATGTATTTGTTGTTCTTCATTGGTGCCTGTGGAGTTGAAAAGAGTTAAGTGAGACAGTCGGAAAAATACTCTTTTCTTCATTGAAACTTAATTTGTTTTTTTAAAACACTGTCAGTCTCTCGTGCCCATAGGAATTCTGCTTTTACGCAATGAAATACAAAAAAAAAAAAGTAATGAAGAATTTGAACACTGAGAAAAAATAAAGGATTTGCTGCACCTTGGCAGCTTTTTATTTGGTAATGGCATCCTGAACAGGAAGGATTAGGGTAGACCTGTAAAAGTGGTAAATACTGTAAAAATGGTGCAACAGTGACAAGGATTCTCACCTTACAAACTTGGAAAAATCCACTTTTATTGAACAACATATCTCTCTGGTGGAACAGAGGTCCTCCAGCTAGTTCATGGGTTACACTCTACAGAGAAGACCGGTCAGTATGTTGGGGTTCGGTGTGATAGTCAGAGGTACCTTGACAGGCTGGAGAACTGGGGACCTGGTGTTCAGCAGCGGTGTCTGCACCGGGACAGCACAGCTGTTTGCCACAGGGGGTTGGAATGGGTGGGCAGCAGCTCTGTGGAAAAGGCAGATACTGAGTGGAGAGAGCTCGACTGAGGGCACCAAGCTGATGTTTGGTCTAGGGCTTGTGACCTGTGAGGAGAGGTGGAGGAAACTAGAGTTGCACAGCCTGGTGAAGAGATGGCCCAGGGGAGATCCCAGTGCCCTCTACGCTCCTCTTACGGGAGGATGAAGAAAAGATAGAACCAGGCTCTTGTATGCTGTTAGGGCAAGAGGCTGGGAATAGGACTCAGACTGGAATACATAAATTTCTAGCAGATATTATTAGGATGAATGTTTTTTCCCCCGTAGAGCAGAGAACTCGAGACATGATGGAATTTAGAGCTTTGGAGATATTCACATCTTAGCCAGACAAGGTGCTGGGTAGCCTACTCTAAATTGGCTTGGTCTCAGGGGATTGGATTAAGTGCCGTTCAGCAATCTTCTCCCAGCCTGTGAAAGTTTGTATGACTGTGTAGTGGGCACGTTACCATTGGCTCAGGCATGCTTGATTCAGGCACTGTAAATAGAGAAGGAACAGCAATCTGATTTTTTCGCCACAATCATCTTAACATGCTTCCTCCCCACACACCTTTTGTGATGGGCATTTTTTGTATAAATGCTTCTGGGGAAAGCATCAGTAGCTCTTGGTATTTAAAGCAGAGCTACATTTCTGCCTCTCAGCCCTTCTTCCTAACTTATTTACTTGATGGTTTATGTACCAGGAGGCCGTATGCCCTTTAATTTTCATTATTTTTCCATAATAGTCTTGTCTCTTTGCTGTCAACTTCGTAAACTTTCTCAGAAAGTGCCGGATAAATGAATTGAGAGATGTGTTATTCAGTAATGGAAGGTGTTTTTTCCAACCTTGTAGGGTGTGTAAAATGTGAACAAATAAAAAAATATAAAAATATATTCACTGATGTGTTTTTTCCTTTTTTTGTTGCTTGTTAGCAAACCAATGTTTTTTATGTGATGACTCTACTACAGCATAAATATTCTGTAGTATTTTTAAGGGAGAATGGTGCAAACAAGAATTCAGTCAATAACATAAAATATGAGTATAGCAGAAAGTAAACTGGTATAAAACCTCCTCAGGTTACCTTCCCATGTAAAAGTGAAGTTAGCATTTTATGTAAAGCTGTCATACTAATTCTCCAAGTCCTGTTTCTCTCTAAATAGCTTCTTGAGGGAGGCTTTTTAGTTTCTTGAAAAGACTTATATGAAATCAGTGGTTAAGTAGCAGATAAATTAGACTGCTCTCTGAAGCAAACACTCTGAAGGGAGCTGATGCTGTTTTGTTTGCCTTACTGACCCATGGACATAAGTAGTTGCTGGGCAGCTAGACAGTGTTTTTCTTCCAAATAGCAGCAGTGTATGGTCTCTCTTACAGGGCCACAGGAAAGAATGGAGGATATCAAGGATTAGGGAAACCAAAAGAATTGCAGGCAATGGTAAGTGAAAGGATTTGGAGGCGAACTGGGTTATTGCAGGGAGAAAACATAAAAATATAGAACAAAAGTTCATGAGCACCGATTTTCATTATTTCTCCTGTTCGTGTAATGACTGATTTCTTTTGAGGATCAGTCATAAAACATCTGGGTCATATAAGGGAATTTTCAAAGTGAGCAAGTTGGCCATATTGTTACGAACTTGTTTAATGTGAATTAACTGAAGCATTGTCTGTATCTCATTAACCAGCTGCGTGGTGGCTGTGGGTAAGGTGGGTAGTGAAGCCAACTGAGGATACTGGGGTTTTCTGGAATTACTGAGTCTTCAGTTAGGCTTGGGTCTTAAAGCATTTTAAAACAAAGAGATGTGCCATTTGTTTGATTTATTATTCTGTAACATTTCTGACATTTCTGTGTTTGCTCACGTTTTTGTTTCCTGTTTGGATGCTGCATTTTCTGTTTGCCACCGATGTCCCAGAGAGATTAACATTTCTTCCTTACCTTTGTGTTTCTCCCTTTGCTGCTTTTGGGGTTTTTTTCCTCTCAAGTTTAGTGGTGACAAAGAGAGGAGTAATGAAGCAGTCAGATAGTTTGCACTGGAAGGCAAGGA
This sequence comes from Myiozetetes cayanensis, assembly GCF_022539395.1. NCBI lineage: Eukaryota > Metazoa > Chordata > Aves > Passeriformes > Tyrannidae > Myiozetetes > Myiozetetes cayanensis. The sequence continues at coordinate 7,544,308 of NW_026087631.1, read as the reverse complement.
AATCATTGTAGCACTGTATAAGGCTGTAGGAGAGCTTTGCTTTCAAGGCACCGTGTCTAGTTTTGGAGGCCTGTTGTGTTTCTATGGATTTTCAAAATAAGGTGGATTGGACAGTGAAGAGATACCAAAATGATTGCCACCTGGACTATTTTTGATCCTCTAAAGATCCTTAATTTACAGAATTTTGGAGAAGAAATGTTGTCTAAGATTTACTGCATCTCTTTAAGAGGAAGTTCTAGAATAACTGATAAAGATTTCATGATCTCTGCAGACAGCAGTAGCTGAAAATACTTTTAATACTGTTCAGCACAGTTGGTATGACTTGCTGAATATCTGTGTAGTGACATACTTTGATATTTATTATGCAGTATCTTTGGAGTTACTGCTTAGGGTTGTCTGTGCTACCCAGCTATGCTATGCTAACTTAATCAGTATAACTAAAGGGGCAAGAATGGTCTTCTCAGACGTGAAAGTGACTTTGAATTGTTCATTCTGGGAGAGTTTGTCCTATTTTGAGAAAGAGAGTAAGTCATTGATATGAACATTTTGCTCTGATAACCCTATTGTTCTTGGGTTATAGACACAGAGCACCTGGAGAATTGTGGCTTACAGATGCACTTGCCTGTTCTCTTATGTAGACCACCAGCTCACAGATGCTTGAAAGCTGAAGTTGCTACCAGTTATGTGTGGTACTGAAATTTCCAGCCCATGTGGTGCCTTTTTGGAGTTTGCGTGTCAGCCCCTTCTCCTTGCAGTCAGTCAGTACGATGAAATTAAGAGATGATTTCATATAAAACATTGGTGTTTTATGCCTTCGTCTTGCTTTGCCTAACTCTTGCTACCTTGGGTTTGCTGCTATTTGTGTTTAAAGATTTAGTGCTTCTCTCAGCTCATTTAAGGAGTCATGCTGGAATCTCCTGGATTGATCTCATGGCTTTCCAGGCTTTTTTCCTTGCTTTTGCTACCTCCCAAGCCAGTTAAGGTTGACCTTCTCAAGGCTGTTTCTGAAGGAACAAATTTCAAAGTGCAGTAAAAATCCTTTGGTGGGCTGAATTGCACCTATTGCAGATTGTTATGTTCAACATTCTTGTGACTGCTGATGCTTTTTATGTCCTCATTGGAGCTGTGACATCAAAGTGGGAGAGCTGTCACATAGCCTTAGGAGAGGGGACACCGGGACGTGTAGTTACCTGTTCTCCAGGTAGGTCTCATTGGAGAACACAGTTAGCAGGCTGAGGTTGGAGAAACACCTTTGGCTGACACGTTGCTGGGATATGAAAGTGATTCTCAGCAGTGGTAAATAAAATGCAATCTTCTTCCAACTGCTTGGACCCCCTGTGAGGATTGTATATGAACACTGCAAACTTGGAGCACAGAACTTGTTTTTTTTTTGGTGGTAATAAGAAAGGCGTTTCACATGAAGCAAGCTGCTATCATTATGAATTTATTACTTATAAAAGAAGGAGAAGTGGACTTTGGTTGGTGTAAATACAAAAAAGAAATGTGGCAGTTTGATCTCTGGTTAAGTCTGAACTCAGGGAGTTTTGCTCTGACTACAGTATATTTGTGTTGAAAAAACCTGAGTAGTGAGAGCTTGAATTCTAAATTTACTCACCCAAGCACTGCAGATGTTACTTTCCGTAAAGCATTGTGAAACAGAGCAGATGGAGGCAGGTTTTGAGGAGTAGATTTGCTCTACTGTCTTCAGAAGTGTAGACATAATTCTCATCATCAACCACAAGCAGTCATACTTCAACTTTGCAAATCAAGTATCATGAAAACAGAATTAATATGTGATCTGCTAGTCTGTGTTTGCTGATTTCAGTCTTTATGCCTGTGTTTAGAGAGGCAAATATGCTCTTGTACTGTGAAATCTGTGAAGGGAAGAGACATTCTTGTACACTTCTAGGGGTCCAGTTGATCTTCCTTACGATAGAGAGGCTTCTAGAAGGCTTTGTTTTGCTTTGAAGATGACAGAGTGGTTGTTGAAGTTGAAAAGGGTAGTGTGTTGAAACAAAGATGGTATCTCACAGTCACAAGGTCATTTTCGTTCAGGCTCTCCTTTACATATACTTTTACATTTGTACTGAAATTTCTCTATTTTCCCACTTGCTAATACTGTTATTAACATACTGATGATCTTAAAGAAGGCTTGAGAGTTCAAAACGAGTTGACTGGTGGTAAATCCTGTGTCTTAAGTTCTAACTTTTTTTTTTCCTTTTTTTGACATGTATATTTTCAGTTTCTTTGCTGCTAGAGACAAACAACACCTGCATGTGGGAATGCTCACAGGCAGACACACAAACTTAGATACTGCATATATAAAACAGTCACCTCTGTATCTCTTTTTTAAAAAGATCTGCTGTTTGGCAGTGGCACATTCGTTTGCTTCAGATTGCCTCGGTGCATTATTTAAAGTATAAAAGTGGTTTGCTGAAACTGGCTCTCTGAGTTCCTAGAATCACGTGTGTTTGAATGCATTGCAAACTTACGGGGTTCTTTTTGCGCTGTTGTGTAGTTGACGACTTGAGTTTGGGACTGGCTGACCTGGCTGTTTTTACACTTTTCTTCCAGTTCTGTAGACTACTTCATGAGATCTTGGCTTCAACTAAAAGACGCCCAAAGGAAAACTAGGCTTTTTAAAAATCTGTGTATATACTCAATGCATAACTCTGAGAGCCCTGTGTTCTGGACTGGAGAGAGGTATGCCTTCACTGACAGCAACAGTGGTAGTTTGTTCAGCTGTGTAATAGTAGTCCCCATTAGAAGAAGATGGTCACTTGAAGTGACCATGGAGCCTGATATAACTGCAGTAACTTGTCCTCCTTCTCAAAGCTTTCATGTCAAAGGGGTGTTTTTGCTGTTAAGCTGCTAGATAAAGAGCTGAAAACTGCTGAGGTATGTGGATATGTCACAGGTATTGGCTGACGTGCATCTGTGTTGCTGCTTTTGCTTTCAGATGTTACCATGAGTATCAGTTGGAGCACAAGGAGCTATGGTAGTAGGAGTGTTTGGGAGAGCTGGGTCTTGTTTACTTGAGAAAGGTAAGAGTGTGATGGGATTGTGGGAATTCCTGATGGAACAGATTGAGAACGGGTGATAACTAGCCAGGCAAGATCACCAGGCAATGAAATACCTTCCTAAGTTTAAAAAAAAAAGTATCACGAGCTGAAAATTTTCTGTAGCCTGTTATTGAATTAGGAGAAATGAAGAAAATTTCAGAATGCAGTTCATTTGTGCAAAACATAAAAAATGAAAAACTATGGAAACTAAAATAAAATCCAGTGGAGAAATAAGGTTACGTTGTAGCAGGATAACTTTGGCTGAACACCAGGTGCCCACCAAAGCCACTTTATCACTGATCCTCCTCATCTGGACAGGGAAGAGAAAGTATGACAAAAGGGTCTATAAGGACAGTCACAGGCAAAACAGACTTGGTTTGGGGAAGTTAATGGAATTAATTGCCGATGAAAAGGCCAAGAAGGATAGTGAGAAATAAAAACAAGCCCTAAAAGACCTTTTCCCCACCCCTCCCTTCTTCCCAGGTTCAACTTCAGCTTCAGACTTCTCTGCCTCTTCTGCCTGAGTGGCTCAGGAAAATGGGGAACGGGGGCTGTGGTCAGTTTATAGCGCTTTGTCTCTGCTGCTCCTCCCTCCTCATGTTCTTCCCCAGCTCCAGCGTGAGGTCCCTCCCACAGGAGACAGTCCTCCACCAACTTCCCCAGCATGAGTCCTTCTCATGGGCCACAGTTCTTCATGAACTGCTCCACTGTGGGCTTCCAGCGTGGTTCCAGCCCCTTCAGGCACATCCACGTGCTCACGTGTGGGGTCTGCCATGAGCTGCAGTGGGACAGCCTTCTTCACCACAGTCTTTGCCACAGGCTGCAGGAGAATTTCTGCTCCAGTGCCTGAAGCATCTCTCGTCCCTCCTTCTTCACTGACCCTGAGGTCTGCTTGGCTGCAGTTGTGCAGCATTTTACCCCCTATTTAAATATGTTTCTCAGAGGTGCAGTCACCGTCAGCAATGGGCTTGGGCATGCCCATGGCTATGCAGTTTTGGAGCTGGCTGGCACTGTCTCTTTTGTACATAGGGGAACCTTCTGGCTTCTTCTGGCAGAAGTTAGCCCCTGTAGCCAGCTACCAAAACCTTGCCATACAAGATGGCTTGGAAAAAATCTGGAATTATTCACGCAGGTAACCAATGCAGACAAACATTGCCTGTATGTATGTGTTATTTTTGCTGTCATGATTTTGTCACAAATCCAGGACAGTTGCTTGAAGGAGGAAATGGCTTTCCATAAGGTATTCTGGAGCAAGATGAGGTGTGTGAAGGCCTGGGTGAAAAAGCTAAAGCAGGGAAGTAGAGTAAATTCAGCATGTTGTATTGTTTTCTGTCTGATTGCTTATGACTTAAACAGTTTGCTGCCTAGTAAAGCTCTGCAGCTGAAAAAGGTCAATGTAGTTGAAACCAAAAGCAGGTTTTTCTGGGTTTCTCATCCTACAGCTTGCATCTAAAATTGAAAATTAACTGCATTGCAGCCATTATATTGAATAAAGAAATGTGTATATACAGAAGGATCTAGATAAATAGGCTATGAATCCTACTTATGTTCTCTAGATTACTCACTTTTCAGAAATCTTAAGGTACTATATATAGTTAAAGGTTTGGCATGGGGGAAAAGTCTGGAGTTGTAAATAAAATAAAATAATCAAATTCAAAATGAAATGCTAAACCAAAACCTTGTGATGTAGAGACAGATTGGAATATTGTCTTTTGCTTAGCTTTTGGGGGATTTCAGGTTTTTAACTTTACCCTGAAGGCTTCCAGAAAGTTGTGGGGTTTTTGTGGTGGTGGTGTTTGTTTTAGATTTTTTTTGTGGTGAGTTTTTGTTTTTCCACATCAAAGACAAAGCAACTGCAGGACTAACAAAGATGTAGAAATAATCCAGCTATATAAGCGAAATGCAAAGAGTAGTGTTCAGACTAATCTGTGATTTTCAGTAAAATCTTCTTAAGACTGACCTCCTGCTCTGTCACTGGATTGAAATTGCTGCACTTTGTCTATTGTCTTTGTAAATGCAGTACCTAGATTCTTGTGTGTGTTTTTGCAAGAATCTTTTAAGTGGATTATGTCTATCTAATACCCATCTTGTGGCCAAATGTCAATGGCTGTGATGTTTAGAGTAAACTTCAGAAGGCAGTCACATCCATCACAAGGACAGAAGGAGCTTTGATAACGTATTTTCATGTAAGGACAGAGGTCAGCAATGTTGTTGACAGGACTGGAGAGTAATAAACAACAGTGAAACCATGTCTGTGGAAGAGTGGAGGGGGATTTTAGTAAGGAGGAAAGGGCAATAGCTTTGTGCTTATAAGGAAGTTCTCCTTTCCAAGTAGCACTAAGTTTGCATGTCAAGGACACGCTCTAGTATTTGTAAGGAACAGTTGGTGTTGCTGTAGGTGACCCATCTTTTATTTTGTACTGTGGTGAAAATTGGCCCGTTTTGAGCCTTTCCAAAATGCTGTGGCTTATCAAAGGCATCTGTGTTGTCTGAAGAAGATTTTACGAATTTTGTTTGAGGGGATCAGTTTTTCACTGGAATGAGTGGGTATGGAACCTTTTCATGAACTCCTGGGTAGGTGGTCCCTTCATGAAGTTTTCACCGTGATGATGAGTCTCTTTACTCTAAAGAACACTCTCTGCATCCATTGTTAGAGGTGTTTCGATACTGGGCAGTCTCTTTCTGTTGAGTGTGGTACTGTGGTACCTTTGTGGCAAAACAGAGGAGGAAGGGGAAATCAAGACATGCTGCAAGAGCTGGTTTGGTTTGTGGATGTTTTTTTGAGTGTTTGACTGGCTTTGGTTGCTTAAAGGCCTATTAGGACAGCATTGGTCTTTTCAGAGTTCACAAAGTGTTTGTCTTGTATGTGTGTGTTTTCTCTAATTCATGTCATGAAGCTCTGAATCAAGCATCCACCCCTTAATTAGCTGTATAGGAACAGTGTAAGGAAGGTCCTAAAAACTGTGTTTCTAGGGTCATAACTTCATGTACTTTTAATCTGCAGCTGGAATAGCAGAGCTGCACATTGTCACCTGGCTTCTAACCCCCTTACTCCTAAAACAGATGAATGAACTTCTACAGTTTAACTCTAGCAGCAGGTGTTAACCGAGGTGAATTACCTGTCCAGGGTCACTGGGTGTTCTTACAGGTACATATCTACAGTGTGTCAGAAGGCTGGAATTGTTTCCCTTGTTGGTAGTGCTGCTGTAGCATGGGATCAAGAAGTAAGGAAAGAGGTTGCAACCACTTCTTTTCAGTCTGTGTAGTAACTTCTAGGTGATATTTGTTTCCTCCTTTCTTCATCCGTTGTACCTGTTGTAATCTATTTTGCTAGTCTTCAGGGGGCTACTGGGATATACACCCTAAACACGATAGAGAAGTGCTTCGTTAAAGTAAATAGCGATGGCATTTATTTGCTTATTTTTTTATATTTATGTGGAAATAATGATAGAGATAGCATCAGTGATGAAGGAACATATACTTGGGAACTTGGGAGGGAGAGAAAAAGAGAATAAACTTATTTTTTTCAGGAAAAGGAGTTTTTATTTTCTTTTGAATGGAGCTCTCCAGTAACGTGAAGTGAATTAAAAATTTCACAGACACAGTGGCTTCAATGTGCAGGTATTTCTTGGACCTTAACCTTCATTTATGTGACTCAGATTTTCCATGAATCAAGAGAACTGATAGATTTCTACTCTGTAACTGCAGTTTTGAGTAATCCTCACAATTCAGGGGACTGAAGCTGAAGACCTCTCATTTTGAAGTGCTGATCTTCCCTACCTAACCCCAAATAATACTGCAAAATGTAAGCTTGCAGGCTGGTAAATGCAGTCTCAGCTGCTGAATGTAATTTTTACCAGGCTCTGCTTTATGGTTTGTTCATGCAGCCCCAGTGCTTTCCTTCTGTACAGTACTAGTACAAGCATGATGCTTTTTGCCTAGTGCTTGATATGCACAGGCAAGTATGATGTAAACCATGTTCCAAGCATATCATGAATATTAGACAGCTTTTCTTTCATATTGAGTGAAAGGCAGAAAATTGAATTGCTCTTATCAAAGGCATGTTATCATTTCATAGAAGTGTAATAACCCTATCATACAGAACTAACTATCTGACTGCACTTTTTTTTTTTCTCACGACCGAACTGTTCATTCATTAAAAACATTTTAACATCACAGTTGTTTTCAACTTAATCTTCATTCTCATAAGCTTTTTAGTGTGGTTGATATTACTGGAGAGAAACAGAGAATTTCCTGTAAAAACTAAGCAAGTTTCCCATCATAAGATGCGGCTTCTGTTACAAAAATAATGTAGACACATTGGCAGTTAGACAAGTGCGGATCTGTGTGTAGAAATCCAGAGCATAACTTAGTCATTTGATTCTAGAAGAAATAACATTAAATGGTTATTGAAGCAAGCTTTTGATTGTACTTGAGTTATAAAATCTGATTTGAGCTTTTCTTTCTCAAAGTAGGTCTTGAAAGAAGATCTGGACTTAGGACTATTAGAAGCATTAAGCAAGGCTTTCAGTCTTTCTGGTGGTTTCCAAGAGACTGCTTCTATTGAGAGCACTTATTTTAGTTGCTGCTCTGTACTGTGCTTTCTTGAAAGGATACTTTGAACTCATTATAACATCTCACTATTGTCAGAAGTGGAAATCTTCTAGTATGATACAGGTTGAGCCTGTGTCTGGGAAGTGTCCTCTCCAGTTCCTTTTTTGTGTTGTTTAGTCTTGGTCACACATAACGTTGTTTATTTCCTTGATACTCAGATCCTAACCCCTAATAATGAATCCCTATATCCATCACTTCTGGGTATCTTGAGGAAGAAGATAAACAAAGACATCAGTTCCTCTGGAAATGCTTTCTTCTCTCTTGACTTCTGCAGCCCTAACATTATCAGGTATTCCTTCCTCTGGTTTCAGTTTTCAGGCATTTGAACCCAGAAGGATCTGTCATGTGCTAGGTGTTGTGCAGTCTAAACAATGTTCAGTCTTCTCTCAATCCTTGTATCCTGCTATAAATCAACATCTGGCCCATGGTCATGTTTCAGGAAAATCATAGAGTTGATACCAGGCTTCTGAACCGGGAAATAACATGCCATGCTTTTTTCTTCATTACAGTCCTTTTACCTACATTGCAGTTGTGCTTGGAGAGGCTGTATTTTGCAGAGTGCTGCAAAGAGATGGTGCAAAATAGAAAAACTGGTAGTCAAGCAGACTGCTTTCAGAGTGGGGAGACAGTGTCATAAGGATTCTGATTTGGGATTGGGAGATTTCTTTTGACTTGTTCAGGCACATAATCAGTCTGATCGGACTACTAAGCCTGTGGAAAACTGCTTGTGGCCAGAAAGCCATGCAATGTCTTCTAATGGGTATCTTCTACCAAGAAGGACTACTGTCAGTCCCACTACTATGGATGGCATGGTCTGTCTTGCAGCTTTACTGAGAACACACGAAAGTACTGAAGTACCTTCCAAAACCTGGAGCTTGTCTGCAACTGCCTTAAAAGGCTGGAGGGGTGTTTGTAGAAGGAGAACAGTGGTTTTTGAAGCAAATTGTTATTGTTTTGTCAGATACAGGCTAGTCCTAAAACATTCTAGACTGTACCTCTCCCATCATACTGCCAAGTTCAGGAAGTCCTGGTCAGGGGTGTTGAGTCTGAAGTCCTGTCAGGCACACTGTGTTCAGTGGACTGGACTTTTTCAAGGAACAGTGAGTTGCTTTTCTTGATCCTTGTTATTGGAACTCGTGATATTCACTCAGTCATTAATTTAAAAGCTGAAGAGTCCAAGCCTGTGGTCTTCCTGCCTCTCCCCACCCCCACCTACCAGTGTTCTGTGACTCTAAATTACAAGTTCTTTAAGAATGCACCTTTCAAGGTACTGGAAATCCCTGAGTGTATCTCATTTTCAGTCTTGTTCTTCAGTCTTTTTCTGATGAAATTCTCAATGCAGAACTTCTGATAGAATTAACAGATGAACTAATAGAACATTTCCATTTAAGGGCAGGAAGCGAAAGAAAGTTTTTGGTCCAAAAGTGTAGCTGGGATTATTTTTCTTCTTGTGTGGATTCTTTTGTAGTTACTGGCACTGAATTTCATCAGCCACTTTATTTGCCCCTCACTTCCTATTGTTAAATCTTGTCATAATTCTGGTGTATTTGTCTTCCAATTGATCCAAGGTCGTGTCTGTTACTGGTTTTTTATAGACTAGAAAATGAGGATTGCTTTGAAACTTTTAAGGCCTTGTCCCCCATTAATTGCAGAATGGTGCTAGACAGATGAGGATAGATGCTCCTTAGCTGAGCAGTTCTACCCACACTTAAGCAAGCAAGTTTGCATGTCTGTGCCGAACTGTCTGGGTCATGTCTGCTGCATGTGCTTTACTGACAGTGTGCTACCCTCCCTGCTCCTGAATAGAGCATGTCCTGAGGACATTCTGGAAATGTGGAGGCAGTGCTGTGGCAGTGGGGAAAAAGGTTGTGACACAGGTAGCTCCCGCTGATTTCACTCATGGCTCTGTCTTGCTGCTTTTCTCTTTATCTCCTTGAAGGTATTTTTGGGCCTCTCTCTGCTTGTACTTATGAAGTTACTTAAATGATTTTTCCTGTTTAAAATGATAAGTAACAGGGTCGATAGCCTTGATTTTAATTGCTATGAATAATTAAGGTGCTTTGTAGTAACCCATCACTGCTTCTTCAAAATGGCTTGCAAATCTACTGATCCCTCCTTCTCCTGCTTTCTGGGAATGTGTCCACTCCACATTCCACTGCTGGGATTGCCTCTTTTCCCTGTCATTCTTAAGAAGTATCCTAATAGAAAATGTTGCTGTCAAGCCAGAGCGTACAAAGCTGTAATTTCACTAGAGCTGGATAGAGATTGGAAAATCTTTAAAAGTCTGCAAAAATCTAGTGATTTCCTTTGAGGAGTGCTTCCAGCTGTTATCTATATTCCAATTTTAGACTGTATTTTTGTACCTACTTGAGAAGCTTGGGTTCTGTCCACTAGTTGAGTCAACTTGCTGATTCCTAGAAATTAGCAATACCAAGAAATATGTCTCATATCTGCTTTATTTGTCTTTTAAAGAGAGAACAAAAGAATCTTTTCCTTATGGTAATTACCCCTCAGGGTAAATAACTGGAAATAACAGTGTAATTTTTTTAAAATAGGATTTAAACAATGCCATTGAAGAAAAGTCTCCTGGATGTGGTAGGACAATCTCCCTTCTCCAAGAACTTTGTTCTTCAGGGGCAAAGTAAATATGTTCTGACAATGTTCTTGTGAATATATTGACATCTCATTGAGGGAGTGTCACAAAAAGAAGGATGGACTGTGCCCTTATGGGCTTTTGCAGTAGTGGAAGTGCTGGAGGCAGGATTCATATCTTGAATCTGCAGTTGAGCTGGTGGGAAAAGGCAAAAGGATTCACTACGGGGAATTGCTGTACTTAATTATTGTGGCAGCCACATCCTTCAGGTTTTCTAAATAAGCTTTTACTGGAATTCTAAGCTTTCTGATACATAACATCTGTTTACTGTCCAACTTAAGAAATTAGTGAATATTTGCCTCTTCTGATAGATGGGGAACCTGAGGAAGCGTATCTGGGATATCATTAATACTTCCTCCTAAAGAGAAGTGTTTGGTGAGATGTAGATTATCATTGGCATTGCTGTGGACCTAGACTGCTGGCTAGGTGTTTAATGTCACGTTGTCAGTCTTGTATTTTTTGTCAGTATGCCTCAGGTAGAAAGAAGGGTGAATGACATAATATTTAAAAAGTGCTGCAGTAAGAGAAGTGGACATTTTGATATTTGTATGCAAGTGTACAGCAGATCTAGTCATAGTACCAAAGAGCTGAGCCCATTTGAGGCTAAGAGAGAAAGAAAAATGAACAGTTAAAGCAAGATGTGTGATCCTGAACCACTGTGCGCCTAAAGGGTGAGCTTCCAAGAGCACTGAGGAAACTTCTGTGCTGTGGTTTAGTTTTTGCTGTAGCCATGCAAACATAGGATAACTATTCTGTTTCTTGGTTCTGAGTTAGAAAACGCTTTTTAATGAAGACAGTTTGACTCCTTGATGTTCAGGCAGTTCCTGAACTTTTTCCACTACTGTTTTTCTCCTGTGAGCAGAAGCTTTGTGTCCCTGTAAAGTCTTAAGTTTTAAAACATCTTCTGTAATTTAGGAAACTGCAGGTTAAATATTGTGATGTGCGATTATCCCAGAAATCGTTAAAATATTTATGTACTATTATGAAACAATGTAGTTGTTATAATCTTTATCTAATGCCAGCTACACTTAGTGCTTTCTCCAGTTTGTGCTGTGTGAAAGCTCCTTCTGGGTAATTTTTAAAAAAACTTTTGCAAAGTTGTGCCCTCCTTAACTTACATTATACACCTTGACCTTTTGCATTCTCTTCTGAAGTGTCTTTCCTGTAGTCTTCAGTGACATTATTCCCTGTTTGATCACTGACTTTCATACTGCTATCTAGACCTGTGGCTCAGTGTTTTCAGGCATAAGTGTAGTCCTCTTAGTTACCTCTTCTCTAAGTTAAAACATGCCGGTCGTTTTATGATCTCTTCACGTCCTGATCGTTCTTGATGGAAGTTGCTGTGCTGTGTGCGAGGTTTGAGCACAACCACCAGGCTGTGTGTGCCTTTGACTCTTGCTGCTCTGCGTCTGCCTCCCTGGAAAATTCAGCTCTCTTGTAATCTTCGTCTTGTAAATCCATCACTGAAAGCTGGTGAAGGAGAGAAGTCATTAATGCGTAACGGAATTATGTCGTGAATGTGTTGTTGCTACCAACTTACTCTCTCCTAACCTTTTAAGCCTTGTTCTGGCATCCTCTTTGTGGCCTCCAAGTCAATGTGGTAAGCTGTGTTACCCTCAGTTAGCCTAGCCTCAGGTAGTAGACCTGAGTCCCATGGGTACGCTGCACTGAACCCAGCTGAATATCCTGTTAAGCAAGTGCTTATCCCAACACCTTGATAATTAGCTTCCTTAATTGTACAGGTTTTTTTTTCATGTAGGGAGTGATTCAAAAAGCAGATAAATTCTGGAAAGATTGCATAGTTGAGTTCTCTGTGTTTTTTTGTTTCCATGTCAAATATAATCATTTGGAGGGTATGAAGACTTACACAACTGCAAGCAGAATTCACACTGTACTCAAAATGTCTTTGAATTCCTTCTTTGTTTTTCCTAGTAATAAACAGTGAAGGCCAGTTTAAGGTCTCTTTTTCAGACAAGAGCACAAATAGTGAGCAGTGTTGTAATGAATTTCCTTAATACAAATTATTTATGTCATGGGCTTTATTACAATGATTATGTCTTTGGCATTAGATCTCATTTTACTTTGCAGTCAGTTATGTAGGGTCCTCTACTTGGTAACTGTGGTGCTCTTACTTAAAACTTAGTAGAAACCAGCAGGCTGAAAAAAAAGGAAACATTTTGTGGAAGGCTTTTATAAGATTTCCAGGTTCTAATGAACAATTGTTGCTCAAGGCTTGTAGCCCTTCCTATTTCTTGTCACACACATTGATTGTGTATTCTTAAAATTGTGGATTCAGAACTTTTGCTACAACCCACTAAGCCCAAATTATGCCTTTTTAGAAGGAAGAATTAGGGCATAGTTATTTCTAGTTCTTGCACTGAACTTTTCCAAATTAACTGTTAAATTGAGCAGACATTAGAAACAGGTTTTCTAAATTCGTGTCTTTTGATTGGATGTGTGTAATTGGGGAACTGTTCTTTTATTGTACCATTTCTTTTCCTGTGGTATATTTGCCTCCTACTGAAGATGAAAATGACTTTTCGTATTTTGATGTTGCAAGTGAGAAGGTTGCAAATGCATATTAAAAAAAAAGAAAAAAAGGAAAAAAGAACTGGGGGTGTTTTCTTCCTCGTTCTCCAAATAGGCGGACAGCAGTATGATTTTGGAGTAATTTAATTTTCTGCTGCCTCGATATATTCTCACCCTAAAGCAATTGGACAGTATATTGTGTTCTTGCATCCTTATTTGTGGGTTACATGCTATCTTGAGAAGTGGCCAAAGCCACTGAAGTTTGGAGGAAAAAGTAATGGTTGTATTGCTGTCAGCTGAGACAACTCTGGTAGTGGGACTGAGGATTAGAGGCAGTGAGCACAAACTGAAACACAGCAGCTTCCTTCTGAACATTAGGAGACTGTGGGAGGAACTGCACTTTGGCACAGGTTGCCCAGGGATATTGTGGAGTCTCCCACCTTGGAGACGCTCACAAGCCATCTGGATTTCGGGCTGAGCAACCTGCTCTGGGTAGTGTGGCCTGAGCAAGCAGGTTGGAGCAGATGACCTCCAGAGGTCACTTCCTTTTCCAGCCTCAGCTGTTCTGTGATTCTTCAGTCTTTCTCACAGCAGACTTGTTTCCATAGTAATCAGCAATGATGGTAAATTATTTCTTCCACATTAAAAAAGCTGTCAACATTTTTCTCTGAAGCATGAAATGGGAAGTTGCTACCTCCAGAAAATGTTCTGTTTCTTCCAGAAGTGTTTTCTTATACTTGGAAGGCATTTTGAAGAAAAACTGTTGACCAGAAAATGATTTAAACTAAGTTCAGAGGTGAAAATCGAAAATTGAATGTGATAAGTTTCTGTTGAAGGCTGTAGATAAAGGTCAGTTTAGGTAGAACAACCTAACTTCTGCTTTGTAGAAGGCATCTTCCCATAATAAGCTCTCTGGAGGAAAGGGAAGGCTGAAGCAAGTACACATTTCTGTTAAAGCATTTATGCTTTCGTAATATATTTGGTAAATTTAAACTTCTTTTTTTTTTTTTGTAATGTCAACTGCTACTCTAACTTGGAATTTAAGTAAGAATTGACAGCTTTTCACAGATCACAAATACTGTTTTCTGACTGTCTTTTCTAACAGAAGAATTTTATGAAGGAAGGTGAGAGGTGTACTTTGATTGAATGACTTTGATTTTAATATCTCATTCTGTTCATAAATTTTTTCTGTTGCTGAGAAGCATAAGCCCTTGAAAGCTTTCTCAGTAAGGAAGTATGGCCTAACTTTAAAACCCACTGGAAAAATTCCTACTCCATGAAGAGAAAAGAATTGACAGAAAGTTTCCTACAGCGAGAGTGAGAACTACTTTGGGGACAACAGAAACCTTCTAAGCTTTTAGCAGGCTCTAAACCCCCCAAGAAAGTGCAAAACAAAACAGCTGGCTTTATTGAAGAAGCATCTTGTTTTGTAATGACAGTCTTTATGAAGGCAAGGTCATATGCTTGCTTTCCCATCGAGATGATAAAGTTTTAAGCTCTTTAGTTTTATGGGTGGACAAAAGGAAAAAAAGAAAGAAATTATTTGAAAAATTATGTATTTCTGATGAATCTTTGAAGTGAAAATGCATATTCTGCCTCTGAAGTGCTAAATAGATGAGGTGGTCCAGCCAAGACACACATTCAGATGCGTCAGCAGTGCAAATTGCTGATCATGGAGGAAATCCTGTTCATGTGTTCTTTAATTCAGTGCTGAGGTAGCACTTTACCTTCAATATGAAAGAAGGGCTGCTAGAAAAAGAAGCCCATGTAATTTTTGAGAAATGTACAAGACAAAAAAAAAGTCTGTTTGGCCGTTTTTACTTACTGTCACTTCTCCACAGAACTTTTGTGAAATACTGTGTATATGAATTTCAGGTTTTAGCAGCAAATATTATTGAGGGGTGAAGGGGGCAGGCTGGCCATGAAGCAGTTTGCTATCTGGAGGTGGCGCGGGCAGCCTGTTCACCAGGGTTTTCATAAGGAGATGCGCTCTGGACATTTTTGCAGAGCTAGCCTGGAACACTGGCAAAAGAGTAAGTGGACAAAAGTGAAGCTCTTCAGAAGAATTAACCGTACCAGACCTTGCAACAGCTACAGAGTCCTCAGTCTTAGAGATCATAACAATTTCACCTTGGTTAGCAGGGAGGGTGTTAGTGAATAAGGTGAACACACCTTTCATGTGCTGTGGAAGTCCACTGGTCACCTCTGACCTGGCTGTTTGTGTCTTGCTGCCAACAAAAGAATTAGCTGTAGGTTCTTTATTTGGTAACTGTCCTTTGCAGCTGCTCAGGCTCTGGAAGTTGTTCAGAAGACATGAGGAAAACAAAGGGAGAGGTTTGTGTGTGTGTGGTTGTTGGACTTTTCCTTGTGATACACTTTTTTATAGTGTCTGGCTTGTGGAATCAAATGTTGGGAACGTTGGTGAGGGTAAAGTGCTCACGTCCTATGGTAGAAGTTGAGCAAACTGAAACGATTCATAATTCTGTTGTACCAGTATTTCCTTTGACCTCTCACTCTAACAGTGTGCTACCAAAATTCTGCATCAACAGCTGAGGAATGTTAGTTGCCTTTTGGATAAACTAGCATTGCAGCTGACCAGGAGTGCAGTGACAGAGGCTTGACTGAGCTCGGTTCAGGACTGCTCCCTGAGGTTTTCCTGCCCACGGGCGTGTCACATACATTGTTATTTGATTTGCATGTAGCAGTTTGTTTCTAGTGGCCATTATCAGCCTTTGCATGGTACCTCCACGGGCAGATTTACCAAGCCGTGGAATGTCCAGCAGCCTCCAGCAGGCCTGTACACCGCAGCTGTTGTGCCGTGACTGACCACTGCCGTGGTGTAGCAGCTTTTGAAAGTGCTGCAGATGAAGTGCTGTGGGTGTCCTTTTATATGTAAAAGGATTTAAAGTCAGATCAGATTTTTGTACAGCATTTTATTTGTCTTTACCAACATAGCCTCCATTTCTTTCAACAGCAGAGTGTATTTTAGTAGAAAATGTTAATCTAATGTCTAAACCACTTGTGAAGTGTTGGTGAATGTGAAAAACACCAGTATGGACTACATTACTGAAGAGGTATTTCTGATGCTGGTCTGTGTCAGGAAAAAGCCTTTTCTAATGATCTAAATGTTTGCCAAAGTGAAAGAGACTCTCCAAACAACTTAGGGGACTGCCAATTTAGCTCTAGGACACAAGCACAGAAATTCTTGGTGTTTCCCCAAAGGTAAAATGTACTTTTGCTGTTGGAATGTTTTTATGAATTTTTTACGTTGCATAGAATATTTTTTCTTAAGAGGGGAAAGTACCTAAGGGTAGGAGTTAAAAGTGCCTTACCTTCCATAAAAAAATTTCCCTTTCTTGTTACAAAAACTACTTGTCTTTCTCCAAAATCAATTAGAAACTTTTCTTTTTCTTTGACCTATCCTCCCCATTCCCAGACATCTCACTCTCTAACCAGTCAAGATAGTTTCTCCAACTGATATCAGAATTTCCCTTCTACTTTATAAATGTTTGTATTACCATTCATTCGTCATTCATTCATTCATTACCACATTTTGGAATTTTACATATGCATTCTTTTTCCCCATGTCCTTGCTTTTGCTCTTATTTCCCCAGGCATGACAGTAGGAACATGCTTAGGTAGTAGCTACCTAAGCAGGTAACTATTAGTAGGTACTAGTCAGGGCAGTGGATGCGCTGGGGAGGGGAAGGTCAGGGGTTTATGGAGGATTTGATTACTGTGGCATTTGTGGATAGGCAGGAGTCTCAGGCAAGTCCTGTAGGTGGCCCCAGAGACACAGCCTGGTGGTCCAGGCTCCTGGAGAGCCTGGCTGGCAGTCCACCAGGTCACAGGGAATTGCTAAGGTGAGAGACTAGTGGAACTCACTGAAACATTGTCAAAACTGAACGATTTTGACCAACTGGCAGATTCCAATTCAAATAATGCTGTGTTTTTCCTAATTTGCTCTACTTCTGCCCCTCAAGTAATGCTTTGTGGTTTTTTGTCTTTAATGCCCTTCTACTTTCTGTCAGCACAAATGTTTGACTCCAGTACCTGACTTCCACTGTCCCCCAAATAATATGTTTTTCAACTCTCAGAGCCTTTAGATTTCTTTTTGAAGTCCTTTGTCTCTCTGTCTCTCTTAAGCTTAGTGTTTTCTGTTTGGCAGAAAACAGGAAAAATATTTTTAGTTGTCACTCAAATCTTAGCTGAGTGAATCTCCTGAAGCTGGTAACTGTGCCACGGGTTTATTATGTTAGTTTGAGGACTGGAATGGCACAGGTTTATAGATTGTTCTTATTAATTAGAAGTCTTGCTTTTTATTGACAGGTTGCTCTATGAGGAAAAACACATTTAAAAGAAAAATCCATGCAAGTTTGAATAAGCAGAGCCCTATCATATGTTTTTTTCAATATTGTAAAGAAGTTAAATATACTTGAAAGTAGTAGCTGTGTAAATCAAAATGCTGTTGATTTTTCTTCGGAGACCATGCAAACCAAAAACTAGGAGAGGTCAAGTGTGCGTTTATTGTAGCAATTTGTGCTTGTACAGGAAGTTCTCACTCACTACAGAGCAGTTAAGTAAGCAGCCTACCCAGGATTGTAGGTCTGGTGGTAAGCTCTCACACTTTGACAGTTTTAAATGTTCCCAAAGTGCTCTGTAAAGCAACTTGTGTTACTTTAGGCATATACTCTAGATGTGTTCAGTGCCAAAGAATGACTGAACCCCGTTGTCCAGTCCTGTGAGTGAATTTCTTCACCCGCAGTGTCTGCAGGCCAAAATGCAGATTGAAAACTAAAGCACAGCAAGGTCATGTTAAAGCTCTGCATGTTACACCGAGAGAAGACACAAACCTTGGAATACCAACAAATACAGATTCTGTGAAATGGTGGGAGGAGCTGACTTAGAAGGTATAATGCAGTGTTGGGCAGTCTCCTTAGCAAATTATTATTATTATTAATAATAAAATAAATATAATAATATTAATAATAATAATAAAAAGAGGGCTGAGCTCAGTAGGGAACTATGAAACACCACAGAATCTGGAGTGCTGACTTGTACTGTGAGGAGAAGGCTTAAGGTCTGGGGCTTATTTTGCACAGAATAAAAACAACTAAGGAGCATGGGTATATAGTAGTAGTCTGCCCATATTGGTGAAGAAAGTTACCTAAAATACAGGTACAACAGGAGAATAAGACAGAGTGATGATTAATTAAATCATGTTGAATAATATATTGACTATGTTAAACTATTTTTACTAATAGCTTTTCATACTATTTTGGAATAATTTATTATTATTTTTAATAATGGCTTTTCCTGTGGGGTTGCCCTTAAAGGGATGTGGCAACACCCAATGTTTGTTTGGGATAATGTAGCCTGTTCTGGAGTAGGTGGCTGCTTTAATTAGCCTAGAGTAAAACCTAGAGTAATCTCTATCACTGTATACAGATCACAATATGGCTGGGGTTGGAAGGAAAATTTTTAGACCAACTAGTCACTGAATAACAAGTCTGAGTGCTGGTGGCATTCAGATTGTGAAACTCCTGCCTAAACCCATTACCTTGTCTAAAAACTGAGCAACCAAGGAGTATCCAAAGTGTTCTTCAATGTTATAGATACTGGTTTCAGTCACCATGTTGGCTAAGTTTTGTGATTCTCTGCCTTCCCAAATAATTAATTTCATTTGGAAATACAGTTTAGCTTCCTGATAGGGTGCTTTTTATTAACTGAAAGTTGTGCTAATTGTTAGATTTTCCTTCTTTATGAAGCCCAGTAAAATGTCCTGCATCTCTCGATGGTTTTATGATTGTATATCAAACATTAGAATCAGAAATTATATTGCTTGAGGGACAGCATGTCCTGCATGTAGCAAAATTTTATTTTTTTTTTGTGTGATTTCCTGACATACAGTTAATTACTGAAAAATGTGGTTTGAACACTGTAGTAATCAAGGCTTAAGAGAAGTTCTACATTGCTGGGAAAGACCTTTCTATTTTTACCAATATATAATTCTGTAATTCCTTTTCTGTTTGCTTTAACATTTGGGGTGTGTGGGAGTGGTGTCATTTTAAGGTTTGAGTGTTAGTTGAGTTTCATTCAGGTTTCCTGAGTAAGCCAGGATGGCAAGAATGTTCCTTGTAGCTAACCAGCTGGAATATGCAGAGGTTTAAATTTTGTGTTTTGACTTACAGTTTGTTGCTTTGATTAATGCACCTTTGCCAGGACTTACTGTGCTTCTAGTTTTTTTCTTTGGTGCTATGTATCATAACATGAGGGAAAACTCGGGCCTCTTTTCCTGCCTTTATAATGATGAAAGGATTATATGCACTTGGTTGAAGAGGATAAGGTGTAAATCTAAGAAAATTTAGCAGCCTGATGAAGTCATAGCAGGGTGTTGGGCATGAAAAGCAGGTGTGGATGTGTTTTTCTTACATCCCAATTATTTCTCAAAGGAAAAAACAAATCTGCAGAATAGACTTCATCCCATCTGTTTTGCCTCCTACAAAGTAACATCAACTGTAAAATCGTATTGTATTTCAAAGACCCATTTTCTAGCCATATTTCACCATTCATATTGAGGCCGCCACTGATTACAATACCTTTTCAATTTCTCTTGAGTCATAAAGGCACCTCCAAATTTACTCCAATTCTTTAGTATGTGTCTGAGGAGAGAGCAAAGGGGAATTTCTACAGAAGCAGAGGAATCCATTTCAGTACTGAAATTCCCAATGTTTCATACACTATCCAAATGTACACCCTTTAAACCCAAATTTTCACCAACAACTCTTGAGTGTGAAAATGCATGCAAAATACCAAAAATCTGAGGCGAGCATAGAAACAAAACGTTTGCTCCTGCAGCTTATGCAGAGCCTCAAACCAAAATCCTCCTGCTTCTTTTATCAGTTCCCCATCACCTCTCTTTATCAGTGAAATACCTCTAGGAAGTGTTGTGCTGGTTGTTCGGGTTCAAGGCTGACTGTCTGAAGTCCCTGATCACAGCCTGGTGCACACTGGAATTCACTGACCAAGCCCCTTTGCTTGACGTGGGCAGTGAGTCTGGGCAGGGCACTGCAGCTGTCCCACCTGGGTCACCAGAAGCTGTTGTCCTGAGCGTGGGGCTCCTTACAGGGCGTGGGGTATTTCTGGTTTTCATTCTGGTTTGCTCAGAGCAGGGAGCTGGGTGCTAACCCACAAAAGGCTGGGTCCCCAGCAGTCAAAACTTTGCACCATTTATATGTATTTTATCAGAGGCAGCAGCATTCATTTGTTACAGATTGCATAGCTTTTTCATTAATTATCACAATTACTCATTAGATCTTGTGCTTCTCATGCCAGTTAATCCACAGGCACAGTTCTTCCCTCTATTTGATTCTGGGGCCTGTTTTGAGTCAGTGGTCTTGGGTTTGGTGGTTGTGATCTCCCACTGCCAGATTTGCCTTTTCCCCCGGTTACTGCTCAGTCCTGCTGACTTCGCTCCTGGTGGCTCTTATCCAGGCAGCCCATTCGCCTTGGGATTTTCTCCCCTTTTCCTTAAAACAAAAGAGAAGCCAAGCATACAACATCGGCAATGCAACTGCTTAATCATAACTGCCTAGCTATGGCTAATGATTAGCAAGAACAAAAAAATGGCGAAGTTTGATTCAGATCTTGAGGGGCTTGATGCCAGATGTGCAGATGCTGTTGTCTGTATTCCGAGGTCTGCAGCTGGCCTCCATTGTGTTTGCCGGTACAAAAGTACGTGCAGATTGGGTGGGTGAACCACGCTGGGTTACTGTGCGGAAGTAAAACACACTTGAGACTCTGTATACTCATACTGGGGATGGTGAGAGGCCAACTGTCCTAGGTTACTGTAGCATCAATGTAGGATGTGCTTTCAGCTCTGCATACTTGGTCAGGGGAGGTGAACTATCCTGGGTTGCCATAGCAAAGTCTTCTCATGCCCTACATATGGTAACAGGGCTTTTTTGCTAGCTCTCAAGTATACCAGGAGATCTCCTAACATATCACACTTACTAGAAAAATCATCTTTGTGTGCTTTACTGTCCCACACAGTCTGTGTAAGTGAGACAAAATGCCAAACTTTATTTTTACTTCGTAGCCTCTGCACTTCTTCTGGTCTTCTTTGTTTCTTCACCTCTCACATTTACGTTCACTGTTTGGACAGTGGGGGCAAAAAACCAAACAAATGAAAAATAAGCAACCATGTGCTCATGGGTATTTTTGAGAAGAGATAACTGTTTTCATTAATTCTCAGTTTTTCGTTTTTTTAAAGTCAAGCCTCGACGAGGAGGCAGTCCAAAATATTCTGGCTCAAATGCAGGTGATTCTCAAACTTTACTGCAGTTTAGCTTTTGGCGAAGATTGGTGGGTGGGTTTGTTTTTCCCACACTGCCACTCCTCCACTTGGTAGTGAAATTATTAAAGTGCAAGGCTTAGATCTTTTTTTTTTTTTTTTTTTCTGTTCTCCAACTCTGCCAGATCACATACTCGCTTTTTTTCAGACTAGCTTTCATGCTGCCCTCATACAGAGCATCAAGCCATTCCTCTTCTTAAAAATTCAAAAAGATGGAAGGATAGGATAATAAATAACATATGCACTCTCACAGGTGGGTTCAGCTTGCTGGTGTGCTTTGATAGTGACACTGTGCTACATAACAAGAACTTAGTTTTGTAGCTTGGAATGTGTAGCCTGAGAATCTGATCAGAGGAGACCCATACAAATGGGCTTCTTGAGTTGCTGCGTTCTCCTAGGGCAAAAAGTGTGAAACTCTGTAGTGTTACACTGTGTGCTCTCTCACTGCAGTCATGTTCAGATGCTTTTCTTTCTGTGAGTAGAATAGTGTCACCTACTGATTATTTGGGGCATTAACAAGGTGGTTGTTGTGGAATCCTCTGCACAGTGTGTATGTTGCAGGTGCATGTTGCAGGTGAACTGTTACGTGGATGCTTTCTCACCTTTATTTGTTTGGGTGTCAGACAGCGGGATCCAGACTTCAGTGTCCAGTCTGATACCCTGTAGTCTGCACTGCTTTTCCTGACCTTTTGCTTATGCCACTCCTTGTCCACTCCTTGGTTTGTGCTTCTACTGAGTTACCTGCATGTCTAACTCTCTGAGAGTGTGTGGGAGAAGTGACTGCTGTAGTCTGTTATGGCCAAGTGCTTCTTCGAGAAATGTGGTAGTAGTGACAAAGCTTGCGTGTGGAAAAAAATGTCAGATGGTAAACCAGTTTTGGTAATATGGTAGCTATACATTCCATCTGCTGGTTTTGGTACACTCACCTCAGGTAAGGATCATCTCTTCTTCAAACTGATCGATGTAGCCATGCAGTGGAAAGGTATCACATAGACCTGACCTCCAGACTCAGCTTTTGCCCTGGTAGGTTGTGTTTGCCAGCAGACATTGTTTGTAGCATCAGTTCTTTAGGCCTCCCAATCCCCTTGTGGCTTCAAAGGTGTATGCTAGATTCATATTCCCACGAGAGAAAAACCTGTGGTGGATCTAAGCTGCCTTATGTTTTGTGGCTGCTATCTTGGTTTCTCCTGATGTGTGTCATGAAACTCGCACTGGCATTGTTTGTGGCCCTCTCTGTGGCCAACACACTGAAAATATAAATCTGTTCAGGCCTGACTCTGAGATGCTTGTCATGACCTTGGCTCTACGAGCTCCCTAAAGCAGTATCGAGTGTATGCCAGAAGACAGTCGTTAGTGGCTGCATCTGGGAACTCTTGTGAAGTCTTGAATACAAGCAGTATTCAGGGGCTAAGTTAAGCTTTAGTAAACAACTCAAATAAATGCACCCCTGGAATTGGTCTTCTGAAACTGTAGTAAAAGAATGCTTCATAGTTTTGGAAAGTTTTGCTTTGCTTCTAGGGAGGTGTTTGAATATAACAGACTCAGGTAGGAGTTGGGGAGAGACTTTAGAAGGGGTGTTGTACCACCAGTTCTCAGATATGAGCATGGATTTTCAGTTAGTAATTTTAACCCAGTATGGTACACAGGCAGGATGATGTAGAGGTGGAATAAGAGAGAACCTGTATGAAACTGCAGATTGCTCAGAAGGTTTTAGTGGATGTTTCTGGACAGTAATACTGTAATGAGGGAGCAGCTGACATTTGCAGAATGCAGGTCTCTTCTCTCTGAGGGCTGGTCTTTGTCAGAACTCAAGGGGTACTGTCATGTCATGCTTTGAGACTAGGGAGGATGCTGATCCTGGGGGCCTCTCGGTTCCAGCATGTTCTTCAGAGGTACCTACAGCTGCCAGAGAGAGGTTCAGCAATAATTTTCAGGGACATCTGCAAATATTTCCTGTCTCAGAATATGTGTTGTGGTTTATATGTTGGTGGATTTCAGTTGCAAATAGATTGGCTTGCAGTAATACTGTCAGTTTGACAATTAAAAGAGCATTTTCTTTTTTCCAACTACTTGAGATTTGTATGAGCTTCTAATGGAGATTTTCCTGGTTTTGTTACTTGAAAATTTGCAATAAACTTGTATCTCTAAAAATAGTCTTTCCTGGATACTTGTTGTATTTTGTTGTTGTTGTATAAATTTGCTTTAAAAAGGTGTTCAAAGTGAATGTAAGCTTTAGAATCTGGATTTATACTTCCACAGCCAGCTCTTAATTGGAGGTTTCCAATTAGAGGTGCGTGCTTTTGAATCCTCTCTCATACCTCCATAGGTTGTTTTCTTAATTTCTTTCAGCCGCAGTTACAGATATGTATGAGATTCCATCTTAACTTTCTGCCTGGTGGCTAGCAATAGAGAACTACAGGAGCACAATCACCTTCCATCTGCATGTTCAGAAACTTGCTTGGTGAGAACTCACTTGTTCCATTATTTCCCTGAGGATCAAAGTGAGTCTGACCATTCTGCACTTTCCTTGATGACCTTTTGTCCTATTATTTTTTTTACCTAAGATTGATGTAACATTTGCTTTTTCCTGGTCACCAGGGGCCTCCCCAGTTTCCATGCTACTTCACATGTGAGAAAGAGAGCCTTGGCATGGCATTGTCATTCTCTCTCAGTCCCCTTGGGTGCAGCAGGTCTCATCCCATGGATTTGTGTGGATCAAGTTCTGTTATACAACCTCTGACTAAGTCATCATCCACTGATGGCTGTTCTTTGAATCTCCTTGAGCCCTGTCTATAAGAACAGACCCTGAAGGACTGCACAGGTAAAAAACAAAGGCAAAGAAGACAGTAAGTACCTCTGTCTTACCTATTTCTGTTGACACTAAATCACCTACAACATTCAGTACCTACTCCATGTTTTCAGTGGTCAGGCTTTTACTGTTCATGTAGCAGTAGAAACTCTTATCCTTCTGATGCTTGCAGGTGTTACCTGCAGCTGAGCTTTGCCTTTCTTGATACCATTCCTGCATGTTTAGGCAATGTTTCTAAATTATTGGTTTGTAGCCTAACTTCGCTGTCACCTCCTATATACTGCCTTTTTGCAGTGGAGTTCCACTGAGTTCTTTACTAGGCTGGGCTGGTCTCCTGATATATCTACTTGATTTCCTCAGTGTTACGCTGGACTGTTCCCATGTTTGGAGAATGTCCTCCAAGACCTATCTGCTTTCCTGTGATCCTTTACATGTAATTGCAGCTTGCAATGGGATTGTGCTTTCCGCTCCCCAGATCTACTTTCCCAAAGTCCACAGTCTGTATTGTACTGCTCACCTTCCTCTCTGCCCTCAGGATCTAGAACTCCCTATGTCATGGGCACTACCACTGAGGCTGCCAGAGATTTTATATGTTTTATTGGTATTTTCAGCTAGTAAAATAGAAGCTGTGCTTAGCTGTACACTGGTCCAGGTTATCCTGTCCTATTAAGGAGATATTCTTTCCAGAAATCTCCTCGCCAGTGTCTGTCTCCACCTGCTCTATTGTTTCTCAAGGAGATGTCAAGGAAATTAAAGTAATTCACAAGAACCAAGGTTTGCTCAGGAGCAATTCTCAAGTTGTTTAGGGTGCTTCATCTACATGGGAGGTCTGTAAGAAAGCCTTTTCTGGCATGATGCCACTCTTACTGACATCTTTTTGGATGTGGACCCACAAGCTCTCCCCCAGCAGTAGTCCCCTGAAAGAGCTCCATATATCCAAAGTGGTCTTTTGCATAAAGGCATCCTTCACCTTTATCTTCCCTGTCTGCATTTCCTGAAGAGCATCTATTTGTCCTTCACCACTTGGTCATTCCTGGCCACGTCTCAGTTATTCCAGTCACGTTGTGTGGTGACTGGATGCAGCTCTTATTGCTCCTCCTGTGTGTTCTCAGACTGCATGGGATTCTGCATGTGCACTTCAGACAGGGGTCTCTTCAGCCTGTACTGTTGCTCCTCAAGTGCCTCTCTTTCCCGTCACTCTCAGGGAACTTTTCTCTTTCTGTTGCTGTTCCCCAACTCTTCACTTATCTGCAGACAAAGACTCCCTTTCCAGTTGGAGATGATGCGAGTTTAAGAGTAATTTGACTGCAAGAAAGATGGTTGTATTGTCTTGACTAATGCTGCCATACAAGGAAATAAGTGGAAAGCATCATATCATTTAGCCATTTACACCATCTATCTTCTGCCCTTTGCAGTTACTGGTACCTCCCTTGCCAAAATTTTGTTGTGTTGGTGTGAGGTTTTTTGGGTTGTTAGTTGGTTTTGGGTTTTGCTTTTTTTAAAAGACTTTTCAAGAAAGGGAGAAGAAGAAAAGGAAGAAAGTTTGGTTACTAAATTCAAATCTTAAAATAGAATTAACAGTTGCATGAAATGTGTTAAAATCTATTCCCATTACCAGTGCTGTAGTTAGAAGTTGCTGCTCACGCTGTAACCTCATCCATGGCAGAATTTATTATTTTGCTGTGAAAACATACTGCAGGCAATAGAACTTGGCATTCCTGGCCAGAGCCCATGGAAAGGCTACTGTTTGGTTTCTTTGGTTTTGTTTTTTTTTTTTTTTTTTTTTAATTTAAAAACTTATTTAATTTTTATTTGAAAGACCCCAATTAATAGAGTTTTTGTGGATTTGGCTAGTGTTTGTAGGTTCTGGAGCTATATTTTGTTTGTATACAAATTGCTGGGTAATTAATTCAATAATGTGATCTAATTTGTTTCCATTCTATGTACACAGTGTTAAAATTTTACTTGAATGTTTTCCTGTTAACTAACAGTAAAGCTTATGTCAAGGGAATGTATTGAGGATTTATTTTATACGCATTTGAATACATATTAATCCTTCCCTGGAAAGACACAAACACAGGAACAGACTGTGCACACACACAGTTTGTTGTAGCTGGAAAAACAGAGCTGTGACTTTGGCATCTTCCGTTTGCCTACACGTGCTTTCAGCTGATTTCAGTGAGACTGACAGCACAGCTCAGCCTTCCTGGGCTGGATCTCTTGCCATGAGAACGTGTGCACATTTCTCGCTGTTTTTCCTTCTGTTCAGCTCTTGCTGCAGACATTGTGCAATGACCCAGTGATTTGGGCAGCTGATTAAAAGGAATTTTTGTTTCTGACTTGCTTTGCAAGAGGGTGTTTTTGAGAGAAGCCTATTCAGCAGATGCTTATTATAGAGTTGTAGGTAGTTCTACATGAAGTTATGGTTTTGTTTGCTAGCCTCTACAGTTTTGGAAAAGTGCAGGTGAGCCTTTTGTACTCTTAAGTGGTCTTTAGAGTCTAGATTGTGGAGAGGAAGCTGGAGTAGGACTATCAACAATACTTTGTTTTGTAGTGAGTCCTCGGGGTGTTGTATGACAAGAATTTAGCTAGAATGAGTTTACTGGTATGATTAGGAAACCAGGTTTACAGCACTGAGGCAGTTTATGTTGGCAAAAGCATATTCTGCCAGTAAAAACTGCCTCAGTCTCATATACAAAAATAGTGTATACGATTTATTTTTAATTTATGTTCGTGTTTGTGTGTTGCCTTGGCCTTTTAAAGCTTATGGTAAAGTAATAAAGTTACAATTTGTGTCCCCCTGTGCACTGTGTCCAGGCAACTCCCAAGTTGCACAAACTATCCCAATAAGAGGGTATAGTTATACGCGCATTTAATGAAATCAAAAAGTGAGCTCTCTGTAGTCCATTTAGGATTTTAGTTTACTTGTTTGGTAGCTGAAGGCACTTTGCTTTCTGCCTAATATCTGGTAAGCCTGTCCAGTACAACCTGTAACAGTCCCAGTGTTTTAGTTTTTAACACTCCCACTATGTGTTTTAGTTTCCTTGCCATGCAGAGTGGAACAGCACTGGGAAATGTTCACAAGGTCACTGTGCAATGCATGTTTTGTGAATGAAGTATTTGTGGCAGCTTGGTTTTCTGTCCCTTTATTTTTCCTAAAAACAGTGAAGTGCCAGCACTGTTACAATTACATCAAAGGACAGTTCTGCACTGGGAAACCTATGTTAGTCAGTTCCTCTAGGTTATAGACTTGAAGTAGATGCAGCCTTTCTGACAGGAGAAAATTTTTCCTTATATCAGTCATATTTTTGATGCTTTAAAAAAGAAAAAGCAGTTGTTTAAGTTATTCTTCTCCTGCTACTCCTCTGTTATAGTAGGTGGGGGGAGGCAGGGCATATACTCTACTGTTCTTACTAGAGGGTTGCACGGTGGTAACTTTGATCAAAGTTGCTCCCAGTAAGACAATTTACAATTGAGTTTGGTAACGTTAAGCCAGCTTTTCAGGTGGTGTTCCTTTTGGTGAGTTAGTGACTGCTGAGCATGGAGTTAAAACAGTGTCTGAGAAAACTATGGATGCATGGAGAGAGGTATTTCTACTTTTACATGAGGAGTCATCAAGCAGGGCTGTTGGAGACTGATGAAGGAAGGTAGCTGCAAGATCCTGGTCTTTCTGTGCTAATTCTTAATCAAAGATCACCCTCGTGATCTAAATTCTAAACAACTGAGCCTGCTTATGCTGATGTCTGTAGGAGGATTGAGGAGGTAGCAGAGAGAGGCTTGGCACCTGTGTGGGGCCTGGCCATGTGTATATGCACTGTTGTACAGACAAGTGTATCTGAGAGGAGGCTGGCAAATGGAAAAGTTCCCAAGTGCCAGCCATCTACAGGTTAAATACTTGAGTCATTTAACAGTTTAAATATTTTAATATGAGCCACTTCTAATATTCAACTTGTAGTCACTTAAAAGTAGTTGTATTGTGGTCTGGTAATTGCTCCATTCAAAGGTCCTTTGTTTATCCCGGGGATGCTTCCAGAATCCACCCACTCTAACAAATCAGCAAGTTGCTTTGAATGTCAGGGAAACAATCCACTCAGGTTTTGCAACTTCATACCTTGAAAAAAAAAAAAAAA
Organism: Myiozetetes cayanensis; assembly: GCF_022539395.1. Lineage (NCBI taxonomy): Eukaryota > Metazoa > Chordata > Aves > Passeriformes > Tyrannidae > Myiozetetes > Myiozetetes cayanensis. The sequence goes on along the minus strand of NW_026087631.1, from coordinate 7,516,158 downwards.
AAAAGCTGTTGTAAGTCAAAATATAATGTCCCTTACTTTGTTGCTGGTTTTACTTAGCATGTGTTTATGCCAGTGTGCCTTGTGTATTGCTTCTTTGCAATTAATAAAAGTTGTGCATGCTTTCTCTCCACCTTTAACGTGGGGGTAAAAAGCCTCAAGCAAAACCCATGGGCCACCACAAAAGTGTTTTCACATGGAAACTGGGTTAGATTGGTTTTAATGAATTCAATTTGCCAAGTAGGATGGCTTTTTTATTTATGTTTTTCAGTTTAACTTTGAAGCATTCATCTAAAGAAAACCTGAATCTTGTTTGCTAATTTTTTTGAGGAAAGGAGGTGATTTACAGGCACATTTAAGCAATTTATGTAGCTGCACATTTTGTTGGCTTCTTACGATTTCTGTGTTTTAGTCTTTTGGGAAATTGCATGGTTTACTTTGTTTTCGTTGATAAATTTAGTTTTTATTTCTTAATTGGCATTTTGCTCCTCTTGAATAGAAGCATAATGAAATTAGACAACAAGCTTGTTAAAACAGTTTTAAAAGGCAGATGTGTTAACATGTCAGTATGCTGAGAATAAAGCAGCTTTAGAAAATCAGGAAAATATAAACTAAGTTATTTGGAAGAGATGCAAGTGTAACAGTTTTTTCCTTGGTATGTATTCTTTGCAGAATTAGTGATTTAGTAGTCACTTGAACCTTGCCTTCTTTTTCCAATATGTAAAAATTAGACTGTTTTCTCCTAAAATTTGTCATAAATTTCCTAACTTCGAATGAGTAAGCTAGTAAGCTCTTTTCAACAGAAAGAGGAAAAAAAAGCATAAACTTTTGAAAGAATACCCCAAACATTTCTGACTTCAGTTAGTTGGCCAAGAACTTCCTTCAGAGGCTTGACTGATCCTAAAACTCACTGACATACACCCTTTGAAATATTCAATTACTTTTTTTTTTTCCTCCATTGTAGACAACTTAGGTTTCAATTTCAAGTACATTTGAAAATAACTTTGATGAAGTTTAAATTCAGTGTCTTAATTTAAATTTATGTATTTTTACATGCTAGTCTCTGGTGTTCAAAGACTCTTCCTTGGACTGGGGATTGTAACCAAGGTTGTGTATACAATCTTTATATTGAGCCATCATTATTTTTCTTGGATAATGTGTTACTGTGGCATTTCATTGTTCTTCATTTTTCATCCTTTGTTATGAAAGGATTTGGAATGGAGAAGCTCTCTTGAGAACTTCGAGTAATCTCATCTTTTAAAATACTGCTAAGTTGAATGTACAGTCCAAAAGGTATGTCTCTTTGAGTCTCAGGAGACCTCCAGATGAAAGAATCTTTCTGTATGCTGTGAATTAATGAGAAACTGCATATTTTGCAGAAGCAAAAGGGACCTAACCTTTAGCCTTGGTTGTATCCACCCTATTAGTTTTGATCTTGGCAATGTTCAGCGATTTGGTTCCAAATTTTTAACATAGGCAGATGAGTGCAACCCAGCTTGTCTTGCTTGAATGACAGAAGGGTAAATTACCTTTCTGATGGATATTAACTGCAGTGATTTCAGAATAACACGTTGGTCAGAGCTAATTTTGTTAATGTGCTCTTTCCAAGAAAAAAGATTCTTTTCTGTTGAGAACCCTAGGTAAGTTTTGGAAAATGCAAAGATTATCAGAAAGGCAAATTTGAATGAAGTTCAAATTAGTTACAAAAAGCAGAGAACAGAGAATGGTTGGACAAATTTATGAGGAATGGATCTGTCAGTGTTCATAGCCGACACCATCCACATGCAACCTGCACATCAGGGGTGCCACAACCGTTGGTTCTTGTGAGCTGATAGGCAGTGCCAAAAGAATTGGGAGAAATTAAGTGCTGTGTTCTGTGATCACTCCAGACAGAATTGCTATTGACTAGCACTGGGACAAGATTGTCTATTTGTTCTTAAGTAGCAAAGCTTCCAGAGTTCCCTTACTAGAGTTGTTAATGTCTAACAAAGGCAAAACAAATGTGAAGATCAAATTTTTGTTTAGTTTCTCCATTTGTTCAGTCTGGAGAAGACCTTACTGTGAGCTTTCAATAATACTTTACCAAGACTTGTAGTGAGAGAAGAGGGAGCAAAGGTTTTAAATGTAAGTTTCTTGGAGTACTTCTTCATTAAAAATATTCTAGTTATGTAATGTGCTCTTTGGATTTGAGAGCTGGCAGAGGCTTGGACTTTTGTGCCATTATTCTGATTTGCCACCCCCATGGATGTCTATTTAGAGTAAAGAAGAGTCTTTAAAACTCAGAATTGTCAAAAAAGAAATCAGATTCCAAAGATGCTGGACATTGAAAGCAACAAACCTGATGTTTTCTGTGTATCTGGTTGCTGGCTGATGTAGTTTTAACTGCTACACCTGTAATAACTAAAACTGAGGACTTCATATATGCAAGTTGATGTCCTTCCTCAGAATAGACAGTGCAGAAGAAAAAGGTTTTGCATTTGCAAATGAGCGTAGTGTGGACAAGAGTAAGTGGTACACAAGTGATGATGATAGGGTCTGGGAGCTGTGGGGATGACAAGGCACCATGGGAAAGGAATACCAAGATCGGATGATGTATGTGGGAGTGCATCTTGCTTTTAAAAGCTGGAATAGAAAAAAAGAATTGTAAGGAATTCCCCATAAAAGGCATGACAAATGAGCACAGAAATTGTACTGTAAAGCTTTATGTAATTTACTTACTGAATGGTACTCCAAAAAAGTAAAAGCTTGTTTTCCAGAGAAATGTTCAGCTGTGTAGATGTCAAATTTACTTCTAATTTTCTCAGAATCTTTGCCTTATTGATTTACAGGGATGCTGCTGCTTATGATAAACTAAGTTTAAGTTCCTTGAGGAGGTTCTCTTTTTGTGAAAAGCTTGTCAGCTTGAGACATGTTATATCCAGAAAGGGATATACTGTGATATCGTGGAATTGAAATTTCTATTATCATGTGCAACATGCAGCACTGGGATAAAAGAGGCGTGCTGTCAATCTTTTTTTCTTTTCTTCCCAAGTAACTTCTGTGCTATCATCATAGCTTGATTTGTTCAGGGGACAGAAATATTACTGAATTTTTTTTCTATGATTTTTCAAAAAGTTGGTGTGGTGTCTGTGGCTGCTCATGGTCTTATACTCTGCATGTGTGAGAAAAAGACATATAAAATGTTGATTGTTAACATGGTTTTCTTTGAAACAAGATTGGGACGAATGCTTACTAACTGGAACGAGACCAAGAAAGACAGAAAGAGAGAAAGTTATTTCATGACTTGTCAAATATAAATTAACTTTTTCATTTTGTCTGGGCAAGACTGATTATTAATATAAGTTGCAATTGTAAGCACTTAATCTGCTGTAGGAAGGTGAGGGCTGTGGAGAACTCATGCACAGTAACAGAGCACTACTTAACTCTTGCTTCTCTGGCCAATTTCTCTGGCCTCTCTCTGAGGCCAATTTTGATTGTGTTCAGGTTTTCCCATTTTACCAAATAAGTTGTTTTTAGAGAGAGCTTGGGCTCTCTATCCCTTGAGAAAATTGAAATAATTTCCTAGAGATGGCTTGAACGTGCACCTGTAACCCTGCTTTCAGAATTTGCAAGCTCAGTTCCTAGGTAGGCACTGCCTCATCATTAGCCACTGCTTCATGGTTAGATTGAACAAGCAATGAAAATAAAAAAATCATAAATAATTGGGGTATATTTGAAATTTCGGTTTTGGGATTTCATTGACATTGTTTCTTAATAGAAGCAGGAAACGGGAAAAAGTTGATCATAAAGGCATGCTCTAGATTGCTGTTTTCTAACTGTGTCAAAGACTGCAGAAGTCAGACAGCACCAACAACATTTTTACCACTGAAGTTTTCTCTTCTCCAGACTAGGCTGTATGGGAGCTTTAAGGCTTTTATTTAAAAAAAAAAAAACAACAACAAAACCAACCAAACAAAATCCCTATTGCCCCTCAAAAAAACCACCAAACCTCAACTAGCCAACCAGCCAACTAATCAACCAAAACCCCAAACAAACAAAAACCCTCAACCCTTGTGCAAATTAATGCTGGGTTTGATGAATGATGCCATAAAGAAACAGGAGGGAGGCAACAAGCTAAAGTTTAAAGTTGTGCTTCTAGGCCTGTTTTGTTTGCTTGGTTTTTGTTGGTTGATTTTGTTTGGGGTTTTGCCTTTGGTTTTGTTGTAATTTTGCTGGTGACAATAAATTTAATCCATAGAAAGTACTCTATTCATTGCATCCAGAAAGTTGATAGACAGTTTGCATATGTAGTCTTTGATTTTTTTCAGAGACTAAATGAGATTCTCAAGAAAAGATGAATTTCAAGAAAATCAGTTTAATAGTCTAGTTACAAATGGTGAAGAACAAATGGCTTGAATTTTCGGGTAGCTTTTGAAAAATAACTTACATTCAGGACACTGAGAAATTCAAGACAACTGCATCTTCAAAGCCATTAATATAAATTACTGTAAGGATGGAAACAGAGCAATGTTGAGGGTATCTGTGTGACCTTATCTGCTCATTCCTGGCTTTTAATGTAGTTGTGCTTGGTATTTGCATCTCTTGCTTCAGCTCCCACACAGCAGATGATGAAAACTGAATTCCAGGACAAGATTAAAAGATATTTTTTGTTTTAAATGCTTTGTGGCTTGCCAGTTTTATTTTTTGCTTTTAGGATTGATTTACTTCCAGCAAAAGTCAGCCTTGAGTTATTGAAATACTTGTTTTCTCCCCTTCTCTAGCTGTTTGCATATGCTTTGAAGTAACTGTGTTTGGATACCTTTTGGTCTTACAGTACTGCTGTTAGCCTCCTTTTGAAACATGGCAAGAACAGGAAAAAAGTTTCCTTCTTTATAAGTAGGTACTGAAAAGTAGAAACAGCAAAGAAACTGTGTGACTAACCTCCAGGCAAAGCTGCCACAGGGGCCAGGCACCATAAACTGGAGATGCTGTTCAGAGTTTGCTGGTATTAGTGTCAATCTCTTGAAGCATGTTAATGCAGAAAAGGAGTTTCCTTTTAGCTTGTTAATAAACTCATAATTATTTTTGTTGCAGATCAGAGGTAACTCCAGTGTAGGAGCTGCGAATTTGAGCTGTACTGCAGGGGACAATAGAATGGAAAATAAAACATTGCTTGTCTTAAAGCATCAACCTTTGTGTCTCAAGTATTCTTTGTAGGTAGGTCTTGTAAGAGTCATGTAATATAGCAGTTAAGAGGAAACATGTTTTTATGCTTGTGCAGCAGAGGTAGTATGTTTCAAGCTGCAATTCAGGTTTATTTCAGTTCCTCAGAAAATCACCTCAGAATGATTCTGTTATGTGAAAAGATCAAAAGAGAATGACAGCTTAGACCAGAGGAACTGATGGTTGTGTTCTTCACCTGGTTCAAATACCTCACCAGCAGGTCCGGTGGGAGTAATTTCTTGTGAATCCGTACATGTTGTCTGCAGCAGCACGGAAATTATCTGCAGAATCACCCCTTAAGAAGCATGAACTGGTTGTGGGAATAAGCTAGTTTTTGGAAAATTTTTCCCCTCCCCACACAAAGGTTGGATTATGTGTTAGTTGTTATTTCTGTATGTCCATAGAGCAGTTGAGATGGTTCAGATTCATGTATCTTGAATCAATAATCCCACACTTTTGGCTTTCTTTTGGAAATACCGTTCTGAAAAGGTTTAAAAGGAGGACCCTGGGAATTACTGACCAGCCAGCCTTACCTATGTGCCCAGTAAGGTCATAAAACAGATCCTCCTGATAGCTATGTCAAATCATAGAGAAGAGATGGAGGTGGTTGGAGACAGCCAGCATGGCTTCACCAAGGGCAAATCATGCCTGACTGATCACCATTTTGATGGTGTTTTATGACAGAGTGACTGCATCAGTGGACAAGGGAAGAGCTACAGATATCTCCCTGGACTTCTGTAAAGCCTCTGATAGTCCCACACAGCAATCTTGTTGCTAAATTGGAGAGAAGAATTTGATGGATGCACTTTTAATGGATAAGGCATTGGCTGGGTGGCCATGTCCAGACAGTTACAGTCATTGGTACAGTGTCCATCTGAAAACCAGTAATGAATGGTGTCCCTTAGGGGTCTGTACTGAGACCAGTATATTTTGATATCTTAATCAACGATGACATCACACTTAGTGATGCAGTTGATAGCCTTGGTGGAAGGGACGTCATCCATCTCTAGATGGCATTGAACAGACCCATGTGAGCCTCATGAGATTCAACAAGGCCACGTGAAAGAACCTGCCCCTGGGTCGGTGTCATCCTCAGTTTCAATGTGGACTGGCAAATGAACTGCTTGAAAGCAGCCCTGCAAAGAAGGACTTTGGGTGTACTGGTGGATTAAGATTCGGATGAGCCAGCAGTGTGTATTTACAGTTCACAACCATGTCCTCATCTGTCTAAAGAGAAGCTTGGCCAGCAGATTGAGGGAGGCGATTCTGCCTCTTCTACTCTGCTCTGGTGAGACCTCACCTGTAGTTCTGTGTCTAGCTCTGGGGTCCCCATAGTTTTAAAGGAAAGAGGATAGACTTAGGAGTATAAGGAGGATATAAGGAAGAAAGTTTTAACAGTGAGGGTGGAGAAATACTGGAGGTGGTTGCCATCATGTAGATATTGTGGAGAAGTTGAAGATGTTCCATCACAGGAAGGATTCAAGGCCAGGTTGAACAGTGCTTCAAGCAACCTGATCTTGACTGGACTAGGTAGTATTTAAAAGTTTCTTCAAAGCCAAATTGTTCTATGATTCTTTGAAATTACCTTATTGAATGTAAACCACAGTGAATTTTCCTAGGGGACTACTTGAGCAGTCGTCTAATGCAGGGCTTGGGATTGCTAAATTCTTAAATGCTCTCCTGGTCCTGATTTATTGGCAGTCTTCTTCCATGAAATGGCCAGAAACAGTGTGATTTTTATGATTTTTATTTTTATTCATCAGAAATAGGAGGATACAAAGATAACAGAGAGGTAATGGTCTAACTCTGTCCTGTAATCAAATCTGTCTTTGAACAGCTTCTGCGTATAAACAGTGCATATTGAATACTTGTGGTGGAAGTTTTACACTGGAATAGCTAAACTAGTCAGAATGATGTTATAAACAGTGTTGTATACAAATCGAAGAAATGGCTTTTAAATTTCTATTTTAGAGTAGGCCTTAGTTGAAATCTAAAATGCCATTGGGGGTGGTGGTAGTAGATACCTATTAAAACATGCATAATTGTGGCAGCATTTTCTTAGAACGGCCTTATAATAACAGATTAAAACTTCCTAAATGGTATCAATCCTTAGTCTCAGATCATAGAGGTTGTCCTCCTACTGGAACCTTTTGGCCCTGTGGTTAAATAACCTGTATGACACAAATACTGCTTTTACCTTGCTTCTTTATATAGTTGTTTTTTCTCTGATTGTGGCTTACTATTAAGACCAGAGTTAACAACCTGCTAACAAATTTTGTTGACGCTTGGCTGTGTAGTTTCATCAGTTACACTTCATCTCTGGACTTTCTGAGTGCTAAGAGTACCAGTAAAGGGCTTGTACTGTGTTTATGGGTATAGTAGTATTTCTGCATTAACCTGATTTCCTGAAGGTTTATTGATGCTGTAAATTTTTTCCCTGGATGACTTGTTGCTGAACTGTTCCTTGAATAAGCAGGAAAAACTGATCCCTGGAGCAAAGCAAATAGCTATGAATAAGCCTATGGAAAACATTCCTTACTTTTATATGTGCACTGTAAAGATACGAAAACACAAGTTTTAAAATACTTCATGGTTATTGAAAGTCTTTGCTTATCGAGTAATACTGCATTGTTAGTTGGGGAAAAAAATCTTCTGATGTTGTACTTGATACCTGATTTGACCTGCAAAACTGGGGTATGTGCTGATGAGTTGAATCCTTCAGACACTTTCTAGTGTGGAAGTGAAATGCTTCCATTTCTACACAGGTGCATATTTAACTTAAAAACAGGCAAATCTTTTCAGCAGTGGGACTTTGCAAGGTGAAGCTGTGTGGCTGCCAAAGGAACGACCTCTTTCCTTGTCCCATATTGCTGTGAAGGGGATGAAACTGTATTGTTGACCTTATGGTCTACAAGTCCAAGTGTGGTTGTTCCTGTTCTTCACTAGAAAACATGGAGCTGTAAAGTTAATGCAGAAGGAAGGAGGCAACAGCTAGGCCACAGTAGTTTCCTCTGTGAGGTGAGGGGGCTGTTATTATAAGTTTATTTGCAAGCACAGTGTTAAAGAAACTTGTGACGTTAGGCCTGCATCTCCATTAGATAGGTTTGTTGACACAGATCAGTTGTGATATTTGGTAGCTTGGTCCAGGTACCTCAAAACAGGGACCCTGAACAAAGAAGTCCCTGGTCAGTTACACACAATCCAAACTCCCTATCCCTCAGATGACAGTCTGGACCAATAGCAAAATTGGGGTCTGGGGTCTTCTTGCTCTTCATTGATTCACTATTTGTTACCAGGTGGTTACTCTGTGGTCTTCACACCCTCTCAGTTTGGTTTTGGTGAGAGATTAGGTTGGTTCTGTAGTCTGTGTTGAAATGATTGTTCATAAACCACAATGTATGAGCTGTCTACTGTAGCAATTTATTTTTAATTAATATTTAAGTTGCTAGGTTTATCTGTGCTAAGTATTATTAAGACTGTTGAGATTGTTAACTCCAGGTTTCACTATAATCCATCTTTGGCTTACACAACATAGCCTTATAGTTCAGAAAAAGTTCAGCTTGAATCCTAACAATTCTAGTTACTCTCCACTTTTAAATAACATAAAATTTTCAACACGAAGGTAAAGAGTTTGTAGATGTATATTCATATGATGTGTATTCAGACTGCTGCTGTGAGGGCCATTTTGAAATTTGTACATTTAAATTAGGTGTTCCTTGAAGTAGAAGTATTTACACAGACTTGCAGAGACTCAGCAAAAACCTCAGGTAAAAAGATCTTTCTTCAGTACTGATTTATAGATGAGCTCACTTTTTGAAGCTGAGGCATGCCTCAATATTCAGACGTTTTGCTGTATTAAACTTTGTGTGTTCCTTTTTTAAACTCTGTCATTGCTAAAATATATCAGACTTCAGGGTTTTAAAATACAAAGTCTGTCCTTTAGGTTCCTCTCCTTTTCTCCTAAAATGTCTGAGAGGTGTCATTTAGTCAGAAGTGCGACTGGAAGGTACACCTAATTTATGTGAAATAAAGATGGGCCCAGATTTCATTGTGAACTCTCAGTTGTGTCATTTTCATCCCATTTCTTGCTAGTTATTAAGCAAGTTGTGTATTTCTGTGATAGCTGCAGAAAGGAGAAAAGCTGAGGGAGCTTTTCTTGCAGACTGTGGTTTCTGATGCTTACAAGATACAAGTTTTCACTGGGTATGTGGAATGGAGAACAGCATTCCTCAGCTGAGCACTGAGGTGGGCGAAAGGGACTGGCAGGTTTACCAGTGAGGCTGATTGGGGCCAGAGTGTGGAAGGGGATACTACAAGTCAGAAAACACCAGCAAACCCATGTTATTTGCAGTTTGACAAGAGCATGGATTTCTTGACAAGTAGAGGAAGCAGGAGGAAAGGAAGGAGAGAAGTTCAGGAGGCATTTTACTTTTTTTCTTCTCTATTGCCTTTAAGCCTCTTCCTGGCTAGAATGTCTTCCAGAGTTTTATCTCAGCCTCTTAGATAGGTGTACTCCATGCTCAGGAGTTGCTTTAGAAGTTGTCAGTGGTGTGCCATACCACACCACACAACTGGAAAACATTAGCTCTTCCTAGTGTGTAATAACGTCTTTCCACAACAGAAATTAAAGTGAATGCAAATCTCTCGGAAACCAGTGGAATTTCAATTTGTTGGAGTTCTTAAAAAAAGAAAGAGTGGAAGAAAAAAGGCAGCTAGTGTAGATGCGACCCCCAGGCAAACGTAACGTGTTTCTTCTTCATGGTCAGATTTGCATGCAGTGGAAAAAAATTTGATAAGTGTTATAATATATGTAATTTGCAGCCATCTCTTACTTGGCCAGCCTGAGTAGCTGAATCATTCATTGAACTCACCTCTAACGTTTTTGTTGTAACATCAAAGTATACTTATGCTTTTAAGTATCTTCCTTACTGCAGTTTGAAAGGCTCTTGAATTAGAAGGAAAATCTAAATAATGTGTCACAGATAGAGGAACATTGTTGACTAGCTCTGCATGAGTGGTTTGCATGATGTTTTTGGAAGTTGAGCCTCCTAGATCACAGATAGTTTAACTCTCTTCCTTATATCATTTCAAGCAGACTGGCCATCCATAGCTTTATCTCATCAGAAGATACATATTCACTGATTCAATTCAATTCAAGATATTCAATTCAATTGATTCAATTCAAGATATTCAAGATATTCAATTCACTGATTTTTTAAAGGGAGCAGTTGATTAAGAGTCTCAGCTTGATCCCATCCAGACTTTGTTTCCATACCTTTGCTATTTTGCAAACCACAGCATCACTCTAGATGAAGTAGGTTTAATAGTACAGGTGTCATGCACGAATGTTTTCCTAATTGGACTGGTGCTGGAGAAGGGTGTTAGTGAATGTACTAATCAGTGTAATTCATTTAAGCAATGAGATTCTTCCAGTAGCTCTCAAATGACTGAATAAAAAGGTTTGAACTCACACTCTTTTTCCCTTGGACTAGAATTGTGTGTGTTTCGGTGGTTTAATATTGGCAAGTATGAAGCAAGCCATTCAAACCTCATGTATATTCTCTTTTTATTACAATGTACAAGTTAGATAGAACCCATGAAATCTGAAAAAGAATCTGAAGATTGTTTTTGCTGTTCAGTTTAACATGTGGGTTTAGAAGGAAAACAATCCTTTTCCTGTAGCTGGGGAGTGCAGCACTTCTTCCTTCTTGCTTTTTACAAAAGAGCTGATGTTTTTCCCAGAGTTCAAGTCATCCTATTAAGCTGGGTATCTCACTTTGATTTGAGAAAGGGCAGAAGTATTTAACTGTGTTTAAAGAGGTAAAAGGCAAACACAGGTTTCTCCTTAAGCCTTTGGGACTCCGTCTGTCTGTGTGTTACATGCAGATACATGTACATACACACACACAGATATGTACACATGTTACATGTGCATCCATTGAAGGACATTACTCTCTACCCTGTCCTGATACCGGGAACGGTGAAGGGGAGGCTGATCCAATGTTTCATGGATGCCTGTTGTCTTTTGGCAGTGTCTCAGCATAAATTGAGGCTACAGTTTTGTCACCTAGGTATTAGAAGCTGCGAGCCTGAGAAAACAGGCTGACGAGTTACAAAGTGCCCCGCTACTCGCGCAGCATGGAGACTACTCTGGAAGGCAGGAGGGAGTGAGCTCAAGCTGGGATGTTGCTTGAGAAAACGATGGGCATTAGACCTCACCTCACGGTTGCATCTCCTGAACAGAGCATCAAGGAGGTGTGTTTGGGAAGGTGCCGTGGGCATTGGCCACATTCTGTCACTTCCGTAGGAGTCTTTACAGCACTTTTCCCCCCCTCTCTTTGTTGCAGAGATAGTGCTTCAGTCAGAATTCAAACTTTGATTGTAGTAGCCCTAGGATCTGCTAACTCTGAGGTGCGATTAGTCTTGAACTGATCTGAAATTCCCTGTAAATTTGGGGGTGTGAAGGTAGTTTAGCTGAGTTTCTGTCTACTCCCTGCAGACAGGGCAGTGTAAATTGGCTTATAGTTCCTTTCAGTCCTCTGGCATTGTTAGCATGTTAAACAATAATTGAAAACTTTTTGATGATGCTCATGGAAAGCTGCTGAGGTCATCTTTTGAGATTCTGGCTCTTATCTTCCTTGCAGGTGGGTGGAAGGTGATTAACCTTTTTTCAGGTTTGTCTCAGTGCAATCTGTCAGAAACAAAATGCTTTAAAAACATAATAAGTATTAAAACCTGCTTTTAATATACATTTATATATTATATATAATAAATATGTTTTATTATATTATTTTAATATTATATATATAATATATATGTGTGTGTGTATATAAAAAAAATAAAATAAAAAAAAAATAATCAGGAAAATCCTACAGGGTTTCCTGACTGTGTAACTCACAATTATAGATTGCATTGTTGTGAAGCAGAGCCCTTAGTTAGTAGTGCTCTGTGTCATTGTTCTCAGATCTTTTACCTCTGTTGGCCCCATTCAAGGGACTGCATTATCAATGCTGTCTTTGAAATAAACCCTTTTCTAAAGGCTGCTTTTGGTGAGGCTGTTGGTGAGCCAGCTCACCTGGTACAAAGCAGCCAGGATGTCTGTAAGGCCTTTACTTTCCACAGTTAAGGGATCATCTCTTACATCCTGCTATTGTACTGTAGGATATTAATTGACTGAAAATGAAACAAATATGGCATGAAGACCATGAATGATCCTTTTAAGGAAAAAAAAAAAATTAAAAAGAAAGCATTGCCATATCCTCTGCTAACTGCATTTTTTTGTCTGTAGAACAGCTGAATATGACTGAAGCATGTAGGTAAAACCCAAGCTAGCTTTTTTCTTGATAAGGAAAATATTGTTAAAAAATTAAAGCCGTGGCATTGTGAAACCTGATGAGCTACCCAGGTGTCCTGTGTTAACGTTTGCTAACTGGAAACTCTGCTATGGGAGCTGTGTTGTTGCTGCCGGTATCCATTGTAGCTAGAACAAAGCTTACCGCTGAGGTTGTGTATGTGATCACTGTCCTTGAAGAGCCTCTCTGTAAAGCATATAATGTAGCCTGTAATGCAAGGTCCACATTTATGAGTTCTTAGTTTTGTTAGGGAACAAGTTTTAGGTCGTGTTGGAGTGAGATGTAGGCACTGCACTACCTCTGGAAATTTCTTTCATTATCCACAAGCATAGGTGCGGTTTTTATGTGTTTGTTATAATTTGGCAGAACGTAACTATTTTCATTAATTTTTGCCTATCTTCTTACCTTAGACAAATTCAGGAGGTTGTATTTTAATTCATTTCTGCCTCTGGGGTAGTGGGCAGAAAGCCATCAAGCCTTATCCTTAATACTGTATTCTCTTGGGGTTTTTAGGTTGCCTTTGAGCTGGAATTCTTTCCAATTTCAAGAAAGCATGTGCAGTGTTTGTAGTGAAACACTTGTATTTTGCATAAGTCTAAATCAAGTGAGAAGGGAACATTGCATATTTTGAACAACTTACAACTAGTCTTTTTTTCTCTTTTCACCTCGAAACTTAAACTATATAGTGATTTCTTCTTTGCCTTCTCTTCCTACAAAAATCACAGAGCACAGTAGATTGTGCTCTGCTGCTGTTCAAGCCAACACAATGACTTCTATGGCAAAATAACTTTTTTTTTTCTGAAGTGGTAAGTCAGAAAGAAGCTTTGTGCTTGGGGGAAAATAAACTTTTTTCAAGAGAATAATTGTGCTTGCTCCCCTCCCTGAATTCGGTCTTCAGAGGCCAGCTAACTCACTGTGAGCTCAGGGACTCATGTCTTTAACATGTCTTAGTTAGTGTTCACACCTTTGTTGGTAAAAAGTTCACCAAGGAACCTAATTGACATTTCTTATGTGATTTGATGACAGAAGTCTTGTTTGTATCTTGGAAGTAATATTTTGTCCAAAATTATCAGTTTGAGGTTAAGTGATTTCCAGTACTGCACCCCCCCTCCATTAGAAGAACTAAATCAATTTTCATGTTTGCTTAAGAGCTAAATCAGTTTCATGTTTTTTTGTGACTTGTTGGTTGTGTTACAATCAGAACAGGCCCTTGGGCTGACAGCTGATGATTTTTCTTTTCTATGATTCAGCTTATTGCTGCTTTCTCTTCTCATTGCATTATTTCTTACACTTTCTTGGTGGCTTGAAGGTAACACTGCCCTCTCAGAAGCACAGGCTAGTGCAGAAGGGCAGATGAATTATCAGAAGCCAGAGTTTTCCTGCATTATGATATCATGTAAAAAGAAAAATGTAAAAAAAAAGAATAGTTAAGAAAGAAAAAAAAAGATTAAACAACAGCTTATGGCTGGCTGCTGCTTACATGATTATCTTCATTGATCATCTCTGTCCAGGACCAGAAGAACATGTGGACTTCAAAGCTTTATGACACACTTTTTTGTGTGGTATTTTTCTAAATGTGGTATGTTTTCTAGATAAGACTACTAAAATTTTGAAATTGTAAATAAAAGACACACAAGAAATTTGTGGAGAAAAGTTCCAGGTAGATCTTCTGTAAGGAAAATGAAATGTGGTGGCTCTAGAAATGAGAGTTGTTTTTTTCTCCCTGCTTTTTAATGACTGTGTGCTCAGTAGTTGCCATGAGGAGTCGTTTTAGGAAAGCATAAATTCAATAATAGAAGTTACCCACTCCTGTGCTTTCTGAGCACATTAACAGCATCTTTAAAAAAATCTGACTGTGTAAGAGTTCTGTACATCTGCTTGAGACTCTTTTTGGATACAATCAAATTTTGGTTTGTCTCAGGACTGGGGTAAGCCTTTGAAGGGGAGTACTGTCCCTTTTATTCCTAGGCATAAGTAAACTTGTGGAAAGACCTTAAATGGGTAGCAAACTGGACATGGTTAAAATTTTGACCTTGGAATTTTCTGTTCTTATTCTTAATGTATTGCTGGAATGAGACTGCTGTTTTGTGGTTACGCAGGGTGCTGAAGATTTTCTGTAGTACAGGATATAGGGCAGGACTGCATTGCCTGGTGAATTGGTAGCTTCTCCTTATTTGTATGTGTGCATATGGACTTCACTGCATTTGCTTGTTTTAGATTGATGAAATAGCTGTAATTTTATTCTGCATAAATGGTTTTAAAAAATATATGTGAAGACATTGTTGGCACACTTGTAAAATGCCTCTCTGATGCTCATTGTGTTATCAGACAGCTACTTGGCAAGTAAATCTGTCTTCTGTGTGGGGAGAAAAGAAAGTTTGCTAAATTATTTTTAGTGTTCACAGGAACTGGGTCATCATTTTAATTATTTCTTTTCCCTTCTCCTTCCTTTTCTAGGTAGTATTGGTACATCGTTTCAATGCCATTCAATCCATCAAGATCACATTTGTAATGATGACAGTGACAAGGTGAGACATAAATGTTTCATTCACAAGATCATGTGCATTATGAGTTTCTTTATGTACTGGTTTTACTACACAAAGATGTATGATTGTGCAGGTATAGCAGTCAGTTTTTAGAGTTACTCTTTAAACTGTCTGTAGCATAACAAGATATATGTTCTACTTAGAACAGTCTCTTAGGCAGTTAATGAGAAATTTGTCTTTAGTATTGTATTTTTATGTTTGGTTGTATTTCTTTGCCATTCTAAACATTTGTGATTTGCCATATTGACACCCTCAGTTAATAAAGAACAGCAGTGGTTTCTGGCTTCAGAGGTTAGAGCCTAGCTAAGTGTTCAAAGGGTTGGTTTTTTTGGTTTTGTTTTTGTTTGTTTGTTTGTTTGTTTTTGGTTTTTGCAGTAGCTATATTTTCCTGCTTTGGACTTGGGAATTTAAGCTTTTACAGATAGGAATCTTCTGTTTAGTGGTGCAGCCTTAAAGTAGCAACCTGTCTAGTCGTGTGCAAACATATTCTTAACCTTTTTTCGACACATTCCTAGATTACCTTGCTTTGGGTCAGTAGAGTGCTCCGTGTTAAATGTTAAATGATACTTGCATCAGTAGTGTAAGTGTGGCATATGGAAGGAAAAAGTTTTGACACTGAACTGCTTGGGAGACTGACTGGCTTTCATGTCTCTATTACTGTTGATGGTTTTACCTTAAGTTTTACTTTTTGTAAATAATGCAGACTCATTAACACTGGCATGTAACGTGTGTTACGTTGTGTGTAAGTATGACACTTTATAGTAAACTAACTTTTTGGCTTGACATACCTGAAAAAGGGGCATGTATTGGTCAAATTCTAAATAATCATTCTTAGGAAGTGAAATGCCACCTGCATAACACTGCCTTGTTAAGTGCCCAAATCCTTGTGTTTGGAAATTCTGGAGTGAGTTAATTTTATAGTTGTTCCAGCTTATCCTAGAGCTAAATTTCTTTTCAGAGAAAGATTCTTTTACTGCTCTACTGCCTTTTTTCTTTTTTTCCTTTTCACCCTTTTCTCCATTTTTGTGGAATTTTTTTTTTGTGTGTGTGTGTATCTGTTTGTGTTTCCCTGACAGTTTATTTGTTGTTTTGCTTTGGTTTGTTTTTTTAGTTTAATTTTATTTTTTAGGTACCACACTAGATTTGGGGACTGGTTCAATCTACAGATATTGGTCAAACATGCTATCCAGAACATGGCCAACATTATTTTAAGTTTCCACTTGATTAATTGCTTAGCTATTTTCAACAGTACTCACTGCTCTGTTTTTTGGGCCCTGTCTACTCTGTTACCATTCTCGTGCACCAACCTAACTATTCTTCCTTTTCTGTTATTACATGGAAGATCACCTCTGTATTATGCTAATTGTCTTCCCTTAGTTTTATTTCATATCAAGGTGTAGTGGGTTGACCCTGGCCAGATGCCAAGTATCCACTAAAGCCGTTCTCTCCCTCTGCAACTGGACAGAAGAGAGAAAAAAAAAAAAAAAAAACCAAAAACAGTGAAGGATTCATGGGTTGAGATAAGAGCTAGGAGAAGTCACTTACTGATTACCTTCACAGGCAAAACACCTTCTCCCCACCCCTCCTTCCTTCCATGTTCTCCCTCCTCCCCCACCCAGGGGTGCAGGGGAACGGGGAATGGGGGTTGTGGTCAGTTGTTGTTTCTGCTGCTGCTGAGGGACAGGAGTCCTTCCCCTGCTCCTGTGGGATCCCTCCATGGGAGACAGTCCTTGATGGACCAGCGTGAGTCCATCCCTTGGGCAACAGTTCTTCCCAGTCTGCTGTCCCGTGGGTCACTCCTCCATGGGGTGCAGTCCTTCACCAATGAGCTGTACCCACGTGGGTCCCCCACAGGAGCTATGAGTCCTACCCAGGAAAAACCTGCTCCAGCTTGGGCTTCCCTCTCCGTGGGCTGCAGGTCCCCAACAGGACCCTGCTCCATTTTGGGCCTCCCATGGGGTCACAGCCTCCTTCCTGCATCCACCTGCTCCAGCGTGGGCTCCTCCATGGGCTACAGGGGCACAGCTGCCCCACCATGGGCTGCACCATGGGCTGCAGGGCCTGGAGCACCTCCTGCCCCTCCTTCTGCCCTGACCTTGGTGTCTACCTTGTTGTTCCCATGTTCTCACTCTGCTCTTCCCCGGGTGGTGCAATACCTTCTGTCCTTAAATGTGTTATCCCAGAGGTGTTACTCTCACTCCTGGTGGGCTCAGCCTTGTCCAGGTGCAGGAAGCCCCACCTGGAGCCTGCTGGAATTGGCTCCACCAGATAGGGGAAGCTTCTGCAGCTTCTAACAAGCCACCCTGTATCCCCCGCTGCTACCAAAACCCAGCCACAGAATCCCTCTGCACAAGATAATTAAAACTGGTTTAAGTCTTGTTGTAAATTCAGTCTTTTAGGTGCTTCACTGGTCTGGGGTGAGGGAGTAGGAAGGGGTATGGCAGCTTACCTTGTATAAATTTCAGAAGAGCAGTTGTTTGGCACACAACCTTACTCCATATTAATAGAGGAACTGGGCCAAATGTTACTCTTTTGTGTATTTAGAGATGGTAGAAGAAAACAATCTTCATCACTGGGATTGATTCTGCACCAAATGAGAATTCCCAACTGGAAAAGTTTACTAAAATAGAACTAGTATAAAAAGCAGAAAGAATGTGGGTTTGGGTGTATTTCAAAGATGTGTTTTTCTGCAGATGTCAGTTTTATTTGGTAAGAGTTTTGATTTTTTTGTGAGAATACATGAAGCTGTTCGCCTTTCATTTTATAGGAAATTCTAGTTGATCCCCTTGATTAAAATAACCGCTTATTCGGAAATACAGTAAACAGATCTCAGAACAGACAATCTGTAGTCTTCTCAGGTGTTTCACTGAACTCTGTGCTCTTGTTTTAAGACAGAAGTTGGAGCACTAGCACTCGGTGTCATTGGTGGGTACAGGCCAACCGGATCATAGAAGCATAGAATGGCCTGGGATGAAAGGGACCTCGGAGATCATCTGCTTCCAACCCCCCAGCTGTAGGCAGGGACACCTTCCTCTAGGGCAGGTTGCTCAAAGCCCCATCCATCCCGGCCTTGAACACTTACAGGGATAGGGCAGTTACAGCTTCTCTGGGCAACCCGTTCCAGTGCCTCACCACCCTCACAGTAAAGAATTTCTTCTTAATATCTATCTAAAGCTACTCTCTTTCGGTTTGAAGCCATTCCCCCTGCTTTTCCTGTCACTACATGCTCTTGTAAAAACTCTCCATCTTGTAGGCTGCCTTCACATACTGGAAGGCCACAATTAGGTCACCCCAAAGCCTTCTCTTTTCCAGCCTGAACAATCCCAATCCTTTCAGCCATTCCTCCTAGGAAAGGTGCTCCATTCCTCTGACCGACTTGGTGGCCCTTCTCTGGACTTCCTCCAACAGGCTGATGTCCTTTCGGTGCTGAGGACCCCAGACCTGGACCCCAGAGTGTTCCAGGTGGGGTCTCACCAGAGCACAGCAGAGGGACAAAATCCCCTCCATTTCCCTGCTGCCCACACTGCTTTGGATGCAGCCCAGGATACAGCTGGCTTTTTGGGCTGCAAGTGCACACTGTCAGGTCATGTCCAGCCCCTCATCCACCACAGTTGCCCCACCCCAAGTGCAGCACCTTGCGCTTGTTAAACATCATGAGTTTCCCATGGGGCTGCTTCCTGTGGGCTCTGGTCCATGTCCCTCTGGATGCCATCCCGTCCTTCAGGTTTGTCAACCACATGCTCAGCTTGGTGTCATCTGCAAAATTCCTTTGTCTATGTAATTAATTAATTAATCAAATAACACTGGTCCCCAGAGGGTGGTGACCCCTGAGGGATACCACTTGTCGTTGATGTCCATTGACCACTACCCTCTGGATGCCCCTTGATTGATTTGGATTTTGTTGTAGGTTTTGGGTTTTTTTTTTCTTTCTTTGAAGGATTTGTGTATAATGGATATATGTTTGTTTGTGGTTTTTTTTTTTTAATCATAAGTAGTGCTTCCTAAAAGCCGCTGTTTGCAGTACTCAGTACAATTGCAATTCTCTAGTGCTTATATTCACATACTCGCATCTTCTTGTGTCAGTTTTTGAAGTGGTTTAGCTTCCACTGTGAGTTACTTTGAAAATCAGAGTGCTGATTTATTCTGCTAATACTGAGAGATAGCACTCGTTCATTTTGGTAGCAATAACCCTGAGATTGGTTCAGCTGGTTAAAGCATGGTGCTAATAAAGCCAAAGTTGGGGGCTTGATCCCTGTACAGGTCATTCACTTAAGAGTTTGACTTGATGATCCTTGTGGGACCCTTCCAACTCAGAATATTCTGTGAACTTCTGTGAATATCATTTAAAGATAAAATGCAGGATTTAATTGATGTATTTATCTACAAATTTATGAAGTGTTGGTCCTTTTTGTATTAATTCTAGAAACTTTATGAAAAGCATACCTTCAGAATACTTTGACGTATCTTGGATGAGTCAGTAGGCATGTTTCAGCAAAATAATTGCCTGACTGTGTGTAACCAGGTTTTCCATTTCAGGAGAAATGTAAAGGTTAGTGTTTGACTGGCAATCTGCATATATTTTACAGTACTTTCTCCAAAAGCCCAGTCTTGATTTTCTGGACAACAGCATGAGAAAAGTTCTACACCACACATGCTACAGGAATGTTGCAATCTTAGTGAAAACAATTCCCAGGCTTCCACCCCAATTACTTGATTTTGTTGACTTGGCACATGAGAATCTTGAATTCATGTTCAGTGACATCAGCAGGAAACGAAAGTCTAAGATTTTTCATGTGTGGACTCACTGAATCAAGAGGGATGTGTAATTGTTGAGAGCATTATGGCAATACTAAGAACCTGTTTAATTTCATAGCACCAAAAGCAGTTCCTCTTGTCTTACAAAGAAGTCTAATATAGCTTAGATATATAGGACATTTCACATCTTACTTGGTGATTGCAATTGAGATTTATTTAAAAATAATTATTGCTTTGGAGGTGGGAGCTTTTCAACCTCAATGCATGAGTTGAGGGAACCCTTTTTCACATTTGTAATTTCTTTGATTTTTCTTAAAAGTCTAAATACTAAATGACAGAACTGAATAAATTTCTTTATGGAGCACAGCATTTAGGGAAAGGTACTTAAAAGAAGGAACTGTTATTCCTTGGTATGTTCTTTGCTTTAATGCTCATTCCTACTAGTGTTAAACAGAGAGATTTATTGCAAGTATATCACCCTGCAGAACCTTTCAGTCATACTCAGTTTATTTAGCTTTAAAAACATGTTTTTGCCCTTTGAGTGGCTGTTACAGCAGAGGTGAAGGCGCAGCTCTTAACTGCTCTTGTGACATCTCTTTTCAGAGAGATCTCATCAAGTTTCCTTGGTTCTCATGCAGTTAAAGATCAAATCGACCACCCAGTGGTAATGAAAAAAACCAAATTGCTCTGGTGTCGCCGTTATGTCTGTTAAGTTCTTGGCAGCTCACCTGTATATCGCAAGTGTCACGATACTGGTCCGTCACCACCGCACCTCACCCTGCGGTTTTGTGGTGGTTTGTTTTGTTTTGTTTTGTGGTGGTTTTTTTTTGTTTTGTTTTGTGGTTTTTGTTTTGGTTTTTTGTTTGTTTGGTTTGTTTTTTTGTTGTTGGTTTTGGTTTTTTTTTTTTAGGGATAAAATAAGAAAAGGCTTCTCCTTTATTAAATCCCAGCTCCTTTCATATCATTTTCAAAAAGCAGCAAGCAAGTAGCAAGCAGCAACAACATCCTAACTGGCCACTCATCGTTACTGATACACTTGGCAGCAGTCGTGAGACACCTGGACATGTCCAAGGACAAGGCTGTGGTTCTCACGTACCGAATCTACGGACTCACAGTCCACCCTCGCTCCCCAGTCAGCCTGTGTGTAAAACTTACTTATCTTCAAGGCCACACTCAAAAGTTTCCCAAGTCAGTCTCCTCTTCCAGGGAGCTAATAGACCTGCTGTTAACTGAGGGCAATCCAGTGGAATTTTTTCACTACCACTAAGATATTTTCAAATATTTACTTTGCTTTTCTCCTATTTAACTTATTTTCACTTATTTTACTTTCATTGTATTACTGCTATTAGATTTGTTTTCTTATAGCTTTCCTTTCTTATAAGGAATATATAGATTTCCTTTCTTATAAGGAATTGATTTTCCTTGGTACTTATGGCCAAAATACATAGCTACATATTTATTTCACTATTTTGAACCTTTAAATTTCCCAGTTATACTTAGTGTATCTTCTCTTTCTTTACTACTAATTTCTTGCTCCTGAACTTTTCGGTGGTGCCTAGTGACAGGACAAGGAGCAGTGGCCATAAACTAAACCAAAAGAAGTTTCACCTCAACATGAGGAAGAACTTTGCATTGAGGGTGGCAGAGCACTGGAACGGGCTGCCCGGAGAAGTCATGGAGTCTCCCTCTCTGGAAACATTAAAATTCCCACCTGGACACATTCCTGTGTAACCTGCTCTAGGTGACCCTGCCTTGGCAGAGGGATTGAACTGGATGATCTCCAGAGTTCACCTCCAGCCCTAACAGTTCTGTGGTTCTGTGAAATTACTCTCATTTGCCTGTCTTGATGGACATCAGGTCCTCAGTCTGTAATACAGAGGGCTGTCAGCTCGTCAAAAATATGTTTTCACCAGAAAGGAAATATTTTACAGGTTCTGATCCAATAAAAGGATGATCCACTTTGTTTTCCACTTTGGATATTGCAGAGTAGGCATAAGCCTATGAGAGTTGTCCATAGGTGAACAAAAATGATTCAGAAATTCAGATATTCAAAGGCCCCATCACACTGATTTATATGTGATAAGACTGTATGCACCTCTTGTCGAGAATGTGTAAGGGACAATACATAGAAAAATGGGAATATTAGAAGGAATATCTTTTTTTCCCTCCAATTTCAAAACTGGGAAATACTATTCCTGTCCAATTAGGACAGCTCAAATTCATTCCTCATGGTGTGTGTTATTGTCAGACGTACACTTCCCCCCCCCTTAGTCCATTCTGAATATGTTTATTGAGCAGCTTTATGCCTTTTTCATTACACATCTGACAGCTGCAAGGATGTCACTTAATTGCCTTTAAACCACCTTCATGCCTAGTGAATCGTCTCATCTAGAACATTAATTCTTTATCATCTACAGCAGATGGTTTGTTTTCCTGGATCAGATCTGGGGAAATCTTTAGTTAGGCTGAGGCAGAGAGCGGAGGGAGGGTCTGAAAGGTAAAAAGTCGGGTGACGGTATTTTATTTCTCAAATCTTCGTTCGCGAAGCCTAGCCACGATGGTGTTTTACTGAAGGGGAACAGCCTGAGCAAACAAAAAAGTTCCGCCAGGCGCCGTCTGCCCCCTTTGCTGAGCAGCGCTGGAGAAGCCCATCCCGAAAGGAGGTCGTAGCCCGGCGGGGGTCGGGCTGCTCTCCCGGCGGGACGAGAGGATGGAGCGCTAAGCTGAGCTAGGGGAGGGTTGGGCTGGACACCGGAGGGGATTGGATGGTTCAGCATTGGAGCGGGCTGCCCCGGGAGGCGGCGGGGCGGTGCCCCGGGCTCTTTGCCGCGGCCGGGGCCGCGTTCCCCTCACACCGACACCGAGCGGGGCCAGCCCGGATCGGCCCGGGGGGGCGGGGCCGCCGCCGCGCAGGCGCGTTGGCCGCGCGGCCGCCCCGGCGCAGACAAAGGGCGCGCCCGGAAGCGGCAGGGTCGGGTCGGGCCCGGCCCGCGGCGGCCCCGGCGGCGGCGGCGGCGGGGCCGGGGGAGCCGCCTCGGCGGGGCCGGGGGAGCCGCCTCGGCGGGGCCGGGGAGCCGCCTCGGCGGGGCCAGGGAGCCGCTGGAGCCCCGCGGTGGCCTCGGCGCCCGCGGACGAGCCGGCGGGGGCCGCAGAGTACCGGCGTGCGGGCCGCACGGAGGGAGTGCGGGCGGGCGCGGGGCGGGGCCTCGGCTCGTGGGGCGGGAGGGGAAAAGGGCCCGAGAGGCCCCCGTGGGGCGGCCCGGGAGGGAGGCGGGCGGAGTTATCGGTGCCGTTAAAGGTGCTTTGGCGGAAGGTAGAGCTGTAACCCAGAAATGGACCGGCTTCCCGGGACGCGGTCGCGGTGTGCTGCCCTCAGGACGCGCGGGCTCGGTGTGTCTCTGAAGCGCTGAACGTGCTCCCGTCCGTACAGCCAAAGGAAGCCTGTAGGTGTCTCTAATCCCCTTAAATCAGTCTAACAAACTGTTTGGTACTGGCATGTGTTACGGCTTTCAGTATTTTTCAGTAGATGTGAGTTAATTCCTATATAACACAAAGGAGATTCTTTTTTTTTTTTAATTACTAGACCAGAAGGATGCCTCGTTTATTCAAAAGTTGTGTTTTTACAGTGACTGTGCATTGAGATGTTTACTTAGAACATCAGTTTTAAGTTGTAGTTGTTTAGAGCAAGTACTTTAGTCATGAGACTAAATGAACTTACAGTTCATTGAACTGTAAGTCGTGAGAATGCTCATGAATGTATATCATTTGCATTTTGAAGCAAATTTTTGAAGGTAATGCTTGGAGCAGATTCGTATTTTCTTGTAAGTTCACATGTATGGCTCCCGTGGGGCAGCTGGAGGGGTAATACGAACACAACTGCTCATAGTCTGCCTTATTCCGGTGTTGCTTACTGCTTGATTAGGTTGCTGCTGATCTGCTTGTTCCTAAATGTCATTCACTGAGGCCACTACTTTGGTTTCAGCTGCCAAATTTATAGTGTTTATCCACGGGGAGTCTGCTGGCCCAACAGACTCCTTAATTCACAGCATTGCACTACATTACCTTTCTTACCTTTAAGGGGGTATTGCAGCCATGGTACCAGAGACTCATTGTTCTGAGGAGGAGGAAAAAACTCCGTCGGATACTACCGTCATGTGCAGGAAGAGAGAGGAGGGTGCAGTCATTAGAGAATTAAGTATGAGACAGAGGGGCAGGGATTTACTGTGAGATCTAGCGGTTAAGGGCGGTTGATAATATTTTTGATCTGCTTTAATTATCAGATCTCCAGGAAAAAGACGAAACCTATGCAAACATAAAATAACTGTGTGAAGAAGCTTTTCAGAGAACAGTTAACAGGAGAGTTACATGTGAAAAGTGGTAATTGTGAGAAGTGGTATGTAAACCAAAGGGTCTTAAAAATGGGAGATCTCATGTTTCTCCTTTGTGAATCTTACTTTGTCACCTCCCAGACTTAGAGGGCAGGTTAAACTTTGTTTCTCATCTGGGTCACTTTGCGGGTCTTTTTAATTAACAGAAGTACACAGATACAAAATCGAAGTTGCAAGTTGATCAGTCCTTGCTTTGTGCTTGCAGTGGTGTGGTAGTCACAGTACCTTTTCTGAAAGATATGTTTTTGGCTGGTGAATCTAATGAGAATTAGACTGTACAGAGCAAGTCTTGAACTTATAAATGTCCTCTCCTTAATCTTTTCATGTAGCTCCACCACCTCCACTTCCCCTTCCCCCAGAAGGATTTGAAAGGCAAGAATAGGAAAGATGTGAAGTTTCTTTTTTTTTCCTGTTTTGAGTCAGAGAGTTGCTTTGACTGTGGAGGAGTGATTCTTGAGACTTCTGGAAGGTAAAGGCTTGGCTTAATCCTTTCATACAGAAATACAACTTGTGGTTTCCTTCTCTGTTCAAGTATCTATATAAAGTGAAATAATCTAATATAGAGTATTTAAGTTCTGCTGCGGGCAAAAACTTGAATAGGCTTATGATTTAACAGGGTGGTTTTCATTTTTTTTTTCCTCTTCAGCTTCACGTGGGAGTGGGTAGGTTCCTTTTTTACGAAGTTCTTGAAAGATCAAGGGAAACCTGCTTTGCTTTTTGGTGCCCTCTACTGTTGTCTGCGTGTCAGAACGTCGAAAGCTAGAGCTGGTTTTGGTCTTGAAAGGCAGTAAAATGGTAACAACAGCAGCTCTTTGAAAACAGTAGGAAGGGGAAAGAGGGAAAGGAAGCTCTTTCACACCGTATTTTGCTGTTTGCCTTCCAACCAGTTTGTCTGGATCGCACTGGAACTGCACCTCACCTGGTAGAAAAGTAGGTAAGCGGCATGTATCTGACTCAGGCAGTGTCTGCTGTGGCATTGCAGCAGTAAAAAGACTGATGCCTTTGCTCTTCCCCCCTCAGAAAAACAGAGACATTCTGTCCCTAATGTCTACACTTCCTGATTCTCAGTGAGTACATTTCAGGTTTGCTGTCACAGAATTTTTCATCTCCTTGTCCCTTTCCAATAACTTTACTTTTTTTTTATTTCATCCTACAACCTCAGATACTACAGAAACACACAGTGCTTCCTCCGTGTACCACTATGTGTGCTGTGCTTTGCTTACTTTCTGTGTAAGTAGCCCTTTCATCTTATCAGTCTTGCAGTTTTGTTCCTGTCCCAAAACCTGGGAACACCTCCGTCCTACAAAAGCTCAGAAATTGTATTAAGTCATCATTCTCTCTACAGGGCCTCTTACCTTAGCCTTGTGGTTTGTCTTTGCCAGCTTTATTCATTTCTGACAGTAGTGGCCAACTTTTTTTATTTTTCCCTTCACATTTCAGTACCAGTAAATTGTGTGAGAGGGGATGAGAGCATTCATGGCACAACTTACGGTGCTGCTGAGCAGATGCTCTGCCTGGCAGTCTTCATGAAAACTTTAAGAGATGGCTTTCTCTCTACACAAAAAATAAGATTATTTCTTTAGATGATCTATGTTGGGAGTGTTCCTTAAAAAAACTGTGTTGTGATAAATATTTTTGATGAGCTTCATTTTCAAGATGCGATTCTTGGAAATCAGGCTCTTGCAAAGACATTTAAACTATTTTGCTGGTAATTGCTGAGGGAGGGCATTTTTGTTCTGGTGTTCTCTGTGTTTGTCTCTTGGGAAGACACTGGAACTCAATACAAAGCAAGAGGAGAAATGAAGAGGTTGGAGACATGAAAGACTAGGAAGAGATATTAATTTAAAACAGTGTTGTCGAAGGAACTTATGAAGATGAATGAGAAGTTCCAAGTGGTTGACTATGGATTTGAGAAAAATGTTCAGATGTGAACACAAAGGGAAGGCCAATATGCATTTGGTAATTTTGTGTGTGAAGCTTTACTGAGCCCAGGTTAGAGATCAAGCTTTCCTCTTCTTTATTCACAGTTTCCTTACTGATTACTGAATCAGAGAACAGTCAAAACACTCTCTCTCAAATTCAGGGACACAGTATAGTGTTTGCATTCTTTGGTTCTGCTCTCAATGTGTGAATGTTTACAGGGGGCTGTTGTTGAAATGTGATTTAGCAGTCCATAGCTATGATGGTGACCTTGATCAGCATTGGGCACAGCTTGAGATTATTTTGAGAAAGGACACATCTCACCAAATTTCTTGCATGCTTTAAGTTCTTAATGCCGTGTTTTTCTCCTTAGTAAAAGTGTGGGGTGATGTTTAAAAAGTGAGCCAGCAAACCATGCTTGAGTATCTTGAGGGGAGTGAAGCTTTTTCTTCCTTTGCATATCATGTGATGTGTATCAGGTGGTTTGTTTTTTATTACCAAACCTTCCTTTGGTTTTACATGACATTAATCTTGTTTTCTAAAGAAAGTGAAAAGACCTACTCAAGTACAAGCTGTATCTTGAAGCTAAGGACCTGCAATGTTTTCTCATGTATTCCTCTTTTAGGCTAACTTAGCAGAAAATACAGGCAATGAGAGGGAAGGCAGCGAAATGTGAATATGCTTTTCTACAATAGATTTGAGTTATTATGCCAGTAGTCCTTTTTCTAGGAACAAATTTTGAATGCTGACTTGCCCTTGTACCCACTGAGGGCATCAGTAACAAAACTGTTAGTAATGGTTTTTATTGGTGTGAATGTTTGGATATTCCTTTGATGTTTTGTCAGCAAGTATGATCAGCATAACGTTCATTTATCCAAATAAGAGGCTTCATTCTTCAGTGCTTAAATGCTAGTTTGTCCATTCGCATGCGCGGCGTTTCGTGTGCGTACTTGTGTGCATCTGAATATACGTAGCTTAGGGTGGGCTAAAAAAATCTTCTAAGTGGAAAGAGTGGGCTTTTTTTATATATAGTTGTCCTCTGCCTCTGTTGATGTATCCGTATTGTTAGATCAACATGCCTAAATGGCAAACTCAGTGGTGGATAAACGCAGTATATACAAACTATATGTAGAGAAGACTTTGCTGTGAAGCAGCTTTGGACCAGAGTTCTCTTTGGACTCCTTGCCCCATTAGCTGAAAGCATGTAATTATTGTTAAAATTGAAAACTTGTAACTTTTTGAAATGTGGCTATACCTAAACACCTTGTCTTGATTTCACCACTTTACTCTCAGCCTGGAATCATTTTAAGTTTATAAATTTCAGTACATTTTACGGCATTTAAGGTGATTTTTTTACAGTAATTAATGTATTTTAATGGTACACATGCAAAGCCTTCTTTCTGTATATGTTCTTCTGTGATATTAGTAAAAAACTTAATTTCTGTTTACATACAGAATAGAAGATAAGGCCTCTGTGGAGGCCCAGAGGATATTTTTAGAACCATTTCTGAAATTACGTTTTCTGTATTGTGTAAGGTGGTGTTGGTGTCAAAAATGGACACTTTACCTCAGGTGGTAGCCAATTTGGAGGTGGACTGGTAAGAAATAACCAGTGGAAAATATTTTTTAAAAATCTTAACTGGATGCTAGTACTATTTGTTGCATAACTTCTTAAGTTTTCTGTTTTAAGAAGGCTTGAAATGCTTACTACCATAGTGCGTATTAACTGCAGGAAACTTCTGCAGAAATAGCACAAACTGTTTTCCATTTTCCATCACTCACCCCATTGAAAAAATTGATTTAAAAGCTGAGACCATAAATTGGGATTTTAAAGTGAAATTACTATTTTTACAACAAGTTTTTTAATAGAGAGGGACGTATAGATGAGGTTTTTTTCCCTTGTTGAAGTTTGGATGGTGTGTTGGATTGAGAGTTAAGGATCCCCATTCAGAAAAAACACCATGATGTGACACAGAAATAAATACTTGATAACATCCTTGTGATTTTATTGGCATTTAAATGGCATTGATTAATTTCGACAAAAAATGGTTGCAAAATCTTTTTCGTATCTCAAAAGATTCTTATTTGCATGCAGCAAGTACTGTAAGCAATAGCAAATACTAAAAAAAAAATCAGTTTGAGGAATTTGCAGTTGGCTATGAGCATCCTTGGTTCTAAAACCTACTTCAGTATTAGAAAAGGAGGTGCTTCAGCTGTGATATATGATTTGCATTGTCCTTTTTGTATGAGCAGTGGAGCTTGAAAATAAGAAAAGTGTAGTCTTACTAATTTTAGGAGTATATGTAATGGAAGTGTTAAGCTTTTCATCGGTCAGCTTACAAGTTAATATGATCTCACTTTTTCATCCTGTTTCTCTTTCTCCCTGGTGTTACACAGAATGTAGGTGCAGATCCCTCAGGGATGAGGCAGGACACCAAGCAAGTGACAGCCTTGTCTTTCATGAAAGCCAAACGTCACCACAGTGCGAGCCCTGGGACACCAGCGCTGATCAGATGAGCAGCTGGTGGGGAGCGAAGCTCAGGGGAAAGCACGGCAGGGGTGGATGATAAAACTTGTGCTGATTAACACATGATGTATGTGCAGTGTCCTGTTTGGCTCACTGTGGAGCTGTCTGACCCAGTGCAGGTGCTGCTGTCTGGATTCCCAGATCCACAGCTGGCCTCCATCCCGTGTGCCAAAGTACGTGCAGATGGGGGTGTGTGAACCATCCTGGGTTATCGTGACGATGAGATGAAATTGCTTGGGACTTCAAACTGCTGGTTTACCACAGTAAACTCATTCACAGTCTTCTCAGTCCCTACACCAACCCCTTTCAATTTTTGTTAAATATTTTTGTTTAGGGCAAGGGGTGAGGGGCTCTTGGTTTTTTTCATATCGTCCGTAGTTTTTACCGTTTTCAGAGGTAGTCTTTATCTTACTCTTCCTGGATTGTAGTATCTAACAGTGTCTCTACAATTTTTCTGTGTATTCTTAGTGGAAGAGTTGTGTGATTTCTGTAAAGGTGTGTGGAAGGAGAGAGCATCAGCTTGTGTAATACTGTCTGGTCAAGGAATGTTTCAGTGTCATAGGGGTGTAAAAAGAAAAGGAAGAATGAATAGGAACATTTTGAGACACAAATCTGTTGAACAAAAAAATAAGGAAGGCAGATAAAAGGACCAAATGTGATCAGTCACTGCTTGAAGAGAGGGTATGTGGAATGGGGGAATATTTATTTCAATGAGATGATTTATCAAATACTTTGTCCAGTGGCATTCTAAATGAAAGAGGGAAGCCATAAATAAAATATAGAGAGACACAGACTTGCCACCAGGTTTGTGGTGCCCAAAATGTAAGTGAGTTCTGCTCTTGGTGTTGGGAGCTGGAGGGACTGTGGCTCTCTGAGTTATTTTGTTGGTTTCCTACAGACTTTGTATCTACAGTGGCAGCTACTGCGGGACTGGTGTGAACTTGTAAGCTCTACCTTGTAATGCCACACCTGAGTTAAACTACTGCCTCTGCTGGTTTCTGGGTGAAGGATGGAAGAAGACAGCAATGCTTACAAAACCCTCTGGGCCACAATGACTCCTTCCAGTCACATAGGTGACTTCCCTTGTCTTGGTTCTAGGGTTGTCTTGGTTCTCGCTGTTTCAGAGCTTACTAGGTCTAAATCATAAAATATAATTACATTAGTCCTGGCCTATAAATAAGCTGCTACGTTTGGACATAACTGTCTATTCAGCCCAAGAATTTACTGTTACTGTAGATGTGATCAGAGTAACAAAAATGGGACGTAAATCAGTTCACAGTTGTTGGAGTATATATCCTACCCTAGCAGGTGGGATATGCAAAATAATCAGTTTACTAGCCCGTCAGATGCCTGTTGTTAAATCTGAAAATGCTTATAAATGTTGAAGTTTACTGATTTGTATCATGGGGAAAATAATTTCTTTTACAGTATGCAGTTATGCAGAGGAACCACGGAGGTGCAGATTTCTGGTCAGCCTGGCAGGGTTATTTAGGGGGTGTACCTGTCATACTGTCCTTGTGTAAAACCGTCTCTGGGAAAGGCCTCTGCTTGAAAACACTCCTGAAGTATTAGTTTACTTTTAAAGTACTGGTCTTTTGGGGCCTACAGAGTAGATGTAGTTTATTCCCTGAATTTGAGATGGAGAACATGGAGTAGTTTCTTGTGCTTCCCAGGACTATTAAGTGAGGTTATGCAGGGGGTTGGAGAGGAAAGTGATTTTTAGATATTGGCAGCAATTGCTTTGATAATTAATTCCCTTCTGTGATGGTTGATAACCTGTGTGTGGATGCAGTATTTATAATTTGACTTGAAAAGAAAAGGACAAGGAAAATAAACACCTCAAAGGATGTTGTCTTGGTGAAAATATCTAGTTTTTCTCAAATGAAATGGAACGGCATTTAGATAAAACATACAAAAAATCACTGCAAGAATCGTGTAAGAAGTACAACGAACATTTTTCTTACATTTTTTAGTATATGTTTCCTTTAAAAGGGGTGTTTTACAAATGGGCATGCTCTTCAATCACCTTTGTTACCATTACACTCACCAGAGTTTATAGGGCACACAGATGAGAATGGGACAAAACTGTACTGGGGATGTCTGTGAAGTACTGATTGTCAGGGATGAGGTTGCAGGTTTTAGCAGCCTGACATATGCTGCTTCTTTTACTAGTAACTAGTAATCTGATGACTTTGTCCTGATATTGTTTCTTTTAAATATGAAGTAATCTCTGTTCCTGTTCATCCTGCTCTTTTTGCTGAATGTATATTTAAAGGAAGCAGTGTTAGTTGAAAGCTAGATACAATGTTCATGATAGCTCTCAGCCAGTCTATACTCGTAGCCTTTTGGACATGAGAAAAACACATAGCGTAATGGCTGTAAAAAGTAGCAGTAGTCCCAGGGAGGATTTTGAATATCACAACCAGAGTGATTTGGGGATTTGGAGAGGTACTGCCATTGCTGAAAGTATCATATTCCACAAATAAACTACTGGACTTGATACCCAGTGATAGTGGAGACTGAAAAAACATACCATATCAATATCTAGTTATTCCACATACTTGTTAAAGGTGACATGAAAATAAATATTAAATTATGCAGGATATGTGTCTGTCATTAGCTCCTTGTACCTTCCTGCATACTAGTATTATTTTGCTATAATGATTCAAATGGGAATTGGTTTCTTAATAAAAACTAAGATAAAACACCTTGTCTTCATTGAGTTTGTGTTGGGATTTTTTTATGAAAGTTTGCAAATAAGTGTGGTTTAGCTTTAGGTTACTTCTTTTAAAGTACAGAAAAAAACCCCCCCACAATTGGCATTTTAAATCTCTCTGTACATGTAGTTCCAAGAATGATTTTAGCTTTATTTTCTTTCTAATGAGAAACAATTTTGACTAAAAGTACTGTTGCTTACTGCAGAGGGCAGTTAGCATTACAGAGTTTGAATTATCTGTGTAAAGTAATTTAGAGTGATGATGAAGGGTAATTACTTAGCAGTTTGCATCTCCATGGTCTTTGAAGTGGTGCACTTCACGGACAAAAGGAAAATAATAATCAAAGAACTGCTTTTCCAAAGTATACTGCTTTCTACAGGGCAAGGTATATTAATGTTAATGCTTTGGAAAGGTGCCAGATTTAAATTAGGGCATTAGCAGTGGGAGATTCCCAGCCAAAGGCATGTACAGAATGTATCATGACAGCAGTGGTTATTTTATTGTTTTAGGGTTCTGTTTTCTGCCAGCTTCACTAAATCCAGTTATTTCCTTCCTACACTTGACATCTTCTTTTGCGTTCTCAAAATCCCAGCGTACATAATTTACTACCCTAATGTATTGTTTGTGTTTCTCTTAGAATAGGCTTAGTCATCATGATGTAAAAAATTGGGCTGCACGTCGTCCTTCTGTGATTCTTGTAGCATAATTTCTTTAAGATTTGTCCTTTGGCAGTGTTCTCTGAAATCCAACAAAACAGGTATTTTCACAGAAGCTTTGCTGTCAAGGCAGTTATGGAATATCTCCTCCAATTTTTCGGTGTTGAGCTTCTGAGGGCGAGCAGCCTTCTGGAAGAGTCACCATTTACCTGGACATCTACTTTCATGAACCTTCACCTGCATGCCTATCTTCTGACCTCTTTTTCTCTAAAAAATTGAAATGCAGTTGGTTAAAGAGTTCAGAGGAGACTGAGCAACAAACAGATGCATGCATCATTAGGCTGGCTGCCTAAGGAAGCTGGCTGCTTTAGATAAGATACAATAAGGGAAAAAATACCTTTTTTCTCTTAAACACCTGGACAAAACTTTTGGTTGTTAAAGGCAGTGTACTCCCAGAAAGAACAGTGGAGTACAAACTATATGTCAGTGGAAACCTACTGAGAAGCAACTTAACAGTGTTCAGAAACTAATAGGCCCCTGTAAAACTAAGAGCCAGAAGATGTCCATAGTCCAGTCTACAACTAAATCTGATATAAGACCTCTAACAACCTGTTGGAGGAGGACCACAGAACCATTGCAGACAGGTGGTTTTCTCTGCTTCAGCTACCTGCAATTACGTACAATTTGAATTGAAAAAGTGCTGGGCTGAAATGGAAGTGGTGGGGTGAGTGAACAAGCTGGAGAGCAGCAGGACAGTACAATTTGCACCAGGAGTTCTGTCAGAGAAGTCCATGTGATGTTTGGACTAAGGGGTGGTTCCAGTATAGTAGTTCATGTGGTTTTAGTTTTTGTGTGCTCAGGTGGTGAGCTCTGAAGTATGACACATATTTTTCTGTTGTCAGTTGTCATGCTTGTTAACAGCATGATGTATTACAATTTTGACAGAGTAGTTTGCTGCTGGTTTCATAGGCATTGGTGGGAACTTCTAAGAAGAACGACAGCTCTGTTAAATGGTTCAGTAACATGGACACACAGAGAAGAGGAGAGGTAGTTGTTTTCATAACCAGCTGGGAGAACATCATCTGGAGGTGAAAGACCTTCATATCACTAGGACTGAAAACTTTGAGCACTGTGTAGTGCCTGTGGAATTTTAGCAAAGTACACAGACTTAACCAGAGATTGATGATTCATTTTTTTCAGGTTATGTGTATAAATGAACATTATTACATGAGTAACTAGAGGGATGAAGCATTCCTGTGTTGAGCTAGCAGAACCAAAATAGCCTGCAGTACAGAGCAGGTGTCTGATTAGCTGTGTAAGTGCAGACCTGGTAGGGAAGGGATGCAGTGCAGTGTGCTTATGACTAGTACAGATTCCACTGTTGTGAAGTCTGTGCTTATACATCTTTTCATGCTTCTGTAGCCTTTAAGGAGGCTACAGAGGATGGAGGAATGTGAAATAGGTTGTTCCTTACTTTCCTCATTCTTACTTTCTTCTCTCTTTTCTGTTGTATTTTTGGTTTTGCATGGATGTTAGAATTTTTATATTTTAATGCTGCTAAAGTATAATATAGTACTAATTCTTCCAGGGGTTGGGGAGACATCAGTAATCTCTGTTTATAAAGATAATAAGTAGGCAACTAGTTGCAGGTTCTTAATTTCGTGGTGTTTTATCGCAGTCTTCAGTAAGTCACTGCTAATGCTAGCTGCAAAGCAATACTTGAAGTATGGATTGTAATTCACTCACCTGGAGGTGGGCTTTGTTTTTGTTTTGTTTTGGTTTTCTTTGCACTGGCGTAGAGCGAAGACAGTCCTAGTCCCAAGCGGCAACGCCTTTCCCATTCAGTCTTTGACTATACAGCAGCATCACCAGCCCCATCACCACCAATGCGACCATGGGAGATGACATCAAATAGGCAGCCTCCTTTGGCCCGGCCCAGCCAACACCACTTCTCAGGGGAACGATGCAACACACCTGCACGAAACAGGAGGAGGTAAGCAAGCCGTGTAGCTTGGGAAACAAGTTCTTACTCTTCCTAATTTTAGCTCAAGGGAGGTGCATTTCCGTCAGCGCTGGCTAGATCGCACATGGTTAACGTGGTAATGTTTCCTTTGAGCCGTAACAGTTGTGACTGAAAAGTTGCTGGAAGTGATTCACGTTTGTGTATCATCTCCTAATGCATGTGAATAGTCAGCTCGAGGAAAATATGTTTAATTATGAGCCTGATTCTCTGTTCGCTCTGCACTGAGGCAAAAAGCATGTGGAAAAATGAAAGCAAAGATCTTTCTAATTGCGGGTACTTTTAAAGGTATTAAGAGTTACTGATGTAGTACCATAGTTTTCATTGCAGTCACAATTATTTTCATACTTAAAAACAATCTAAATAAAGGTGAGAGTTACTAGCTGGGAGATGGGGAGGTTAGCACAGTGTCAAATGTTTGCTGAGGTGGCTGATTCGAATGTAATAGGAGTTAGATTTTCATGTTGTTTTTAGCTTGTGGCCCATTACCTTCTCAAAGCAGAGGTTTTAGAAGAAGTTCCAATGGACATAGAAGAGAGAGATGGGGATGGCCAGGTTGTACTCGTGCCTGGATGGATGGTAGTCTAGGAAAGCATAAAACCATAGATTTTTTTTTTTTGCTATTCTAGTTAAACAAATTATCCAAAATAGAAGCTTTCATTGCCTCACATTCTGCATCAGAAATACTGAGTTATTTTATGCAAGTTAAAACACACTGTCTCTGTGCTTCTAAGAAATATTATGTCTTGGTTTGTACTTTCAAAAAATGTTTGTGCTTTTTCATTAACATAAAATATTAGGCTTAAGATATATTTATCTGGTTTTCTTCAGATGCTACATATCAAATTTGGCAGCAGTGATCAGTCAGGAGTAGTTTTGAGGCAAGAGATTTTAAAGCATGCTAGTCTTGTCTCTTGGCTTCAAGTCCGTGAATTTGAAAGCTTTCAGTCAGTGGAATGTAAAATACTCAGCTCTCAATGCAGCTTGTCAGACTTAAGAAAGAGGTTGAATTGTGAACTTGAAGGATGGTTGTGAAGACAGAAGATTAGACCTTTTATATGGTTTGGTACGGGGATGCTCTGTGGGGGCATTTAGTCCACAACATGACGTTTACCTCGAAATAGTTTGAACTGAGATGCCTGGAATATGCTGCATTTGGCCATTTTTGTTTGTTGTCCAGGCAGATTCCTTTGCAGTGTTCATTAACCTCTCCTGCAGAGTTAAGCAGACTGCTTAACAAGCTAAATGCTGGATAGCTGAATCTAGACAGTTTGGATGTACCGTGGGATGAAGAATAATGTAAAGTGTAAGAGATAGATGCGCATGGGACAAGTGTCTGACATTCCAATGCAGTCAGGTATTACCTGTGGCTTTTGCAAGTTAAGGCATTCTGCAAATGGGGAGACACCTCATTGCAAAGCCATCTTCAGTCTGGCAGGAGCAATTAGATTGGCTGCAGCATCATGGGCACAGAGCATTACTCTTTCTAGTGCCAGCTCGCCTGCTCTTGGATGATAACACAAGCTTTTGCTCTGATCAGAGATACTTGAATGTGTCAGTGCTTTGTTTCCCTGCACTTGCATTTTTTAGCTTCAGTGCGCTCTTGCATTTCAGCCAGCTCTAGGTGAGTTCCGGAGTAGCATTGCATCCAGTTTCCTCTCCTAGAAACAGGATGGTTAGGCAGAACAACACATAGGTGTTTCTTGTTTTCCAGGAGTATTTTTGAATCTTAAGAGTGCTCTGGAGTCATATCAGAACTAATAACCACTCTCATGGATCAAAAGCTTGATTCATTAATATTATTGTGAGTGCATCTGTTACTAATGCTTTAGATGAGGTTATGCATGTGCTTTTGAAGCCGCTTTCCTGTTCCCCCTGCTTTGTTTTCTCTTCCCATGGCAGAGTAGTCTCAGAGTTAATGAGGTTTTCAGATTAGGATGAGATAAAAGGTGCACTCCAATTGCAAGTAGTTATTCAACTCAAGGAAACAGGCTGGGACAAATGCAAGCAAAACATCCCCAGTGTGTGTAGTGTGGACATCACTCTGACCCAGCACCATCAGCATTAGCTCTTTTGTCCTACCAGTTCACTCCTATTGGTCAGGACAGTCTGTGTAGGGTTCTTTTATTACATTAATTTTTTTCCATTTCCTGGCTTGTTAAGACCTTACCTCTTGGTATCAGTGGGTTTTGTACTGGGCCTAGCACAATGGTGCCCCAATTCGTTGTGGTTTTTTATTCCAGTTCATTGTAAGCCAGCAAACACTGCATTTAGAAAGATAGCCTTTTGGTGTGAATTTACAGGAAGATTATTTTTGTCCAGTTACTTATATATAGTACAGATAAACTGTGAGTGTCAGAGTGTGATGCATGCCTATATGAAACAGAGAAGGCTATTCCAGTTTATCAGTCATTGTGAAATGGAGGGATCTGTACCACTGCTGTGCCTTACCTTTCATCTGTGCTTCTTTTCCTCCTTCTCTTGAATGTAATTCTGAACTAACGGGATTCAAGAATGTGTTACTGCAAAGAAATCACCCTTGTTAGAAATACTAAGATCTGCACACACTAACTCTGCAGTTATGGATACCTTTTGATGGCTGTTCTTACCTGAGGGTAGGAATTCCTGCAATTTTTTCAACAATTCCATCCTGTCTCTTTGTTTTAACCTGGCATTTACCATGTTTATACTGTGCATGTAGAAAAAGAAGAATTTTTTTTGTGGCTATTTTTTAAAGACTTTAAAAACAAGTTAATTCCTAATGTTTTGTGATAGTTTAGCCCCATGTCTTGACAATTCTTCTGCAGTAATGTCTAGTAATTCAGGAAGCAAATAAAGCTATGTATCAAGGTGCTCTGACTTTTGCTGAATGAAAATATAGTTTCTTTGTAATTCTGCATAGGAAAAAATCCAGGTTGGTTTTTTATTAGGGAATGATTCTTCATTGATTTAAAAAGACACTCCAGAAGTTTTACCAGCTTTTGTTAGCTGTGCTTTCTCATAATTCTGGGTTCATAGACAAGTAAAGCCAAACCTTTTAACAAATACGGAGGTATGACTAGTTTTATGAGAATCTACCTTGTCTGAGAAGCCACCTTGTTTAAACACTGGTGGCATTTAGAGAACTTCTGAAGTGTTGTAGCTGCCTTTTGTAACTTTCCTCTGTTCCTGCAGCTTTTCCGAAGAAAAATCCTTGCACAGACACTTTTGTGTTAAAATATTCAGAGCATTTCTGTTTCATAGCAGGAAATAGCAAATTTAAACGAACCTCGGTACTCCAAACAGTAGAACATCTTTTGGATTAATAGTTCTGTGATTAGAAATTATATATGACGGTTTCGTCTGATGAGAATGTAGCAGTTGTATCGTGTAAGTAATGAAGCAATGAAGAGTGCAGCAAAAACTTCAAGGAAGGAAACTGGAATTAAGACATACATTAGTAAGAGTAAATTTAGGTTCTCAGTGCTAAGAAGAAAACACAGCTTGTATGTTCTAACATAGTAGTTTGTAACAATGAAGGCAATGAATTTTTGGGGTTTTTTGGGTTTTCTTTCCTTTAAGAATGCTGTGTTACAATCTGGTGTTATGCCTTCTGTCTGACCTGTCATGAATTAGCATTTGTTTCAGTTCTAAGATAAGCTGTAATGGCATAAAATCCCTGTGAATTAGGGCAGAAAAATAGTGGCTTGAGACATTATATCATATACTCAGTAGCATCTGGATAGCTGGTAGTGTGCTCCCCCTTCCCAGAGTATGTCTGTTTCACACAGCACAAAAGTTGGATTGAACCTGAGAAGTTCTGGGAATTCCCAACAGGTTGCACATTTATTTGATTTCTGTTTGGTAATAGCAAAAGTTCTCTTCCATGCACTCTTAGAGGGGACATGTTCTAATGGTTACAGATCCTTTTTGTCTCTTCTCTGTAGTTTGGTTCCTTCAGCTTGTTTCCTAAATGGGAAACCATTTCATCCCATGTGGCTTTAATTTGCTGTTGCTTCTGGGACCTCTAACTTACATGTTGTGGAGGTTGGAAGGCACATACTGAAAGTACTGCACGATCATTTTGTGCTTTCAGTTCTTTCCCCTTCCAAATTAACGAGAAGAGACTTACATTAGTTTATGACTTGTGCATCATTTTCTGGGTGTTGAACCTTAGCCACTGGTCTCTGATTTACAGAACTCTTGGCTCAAGGTAGTAGCAGCCCTGCTCAGAATATACGCACAGTTACATAAGAATACGTAATCAAATCCTACCTGTAGATCACTTGCTCAAAAGAAGTGGATGCTGTGGTCTAAGTCAATCTCCACTCTGAAAAAGAAAGAATACCGCAATCACAATTTCCTTGGATCTTCTGGGGAGAATTCTAGAAGGCACTCAGTTACGTAGTAAACACATGAGAGCTGAAAAATGGGTTTGTTTCCACAGAGAAGTCTATTGTTTGTCTGCCATCGCTAAGCGAGCAACCGTTCTGTGGCACGGTTGAAACAAAGACCCTGGGGAAATCTGTGATCACTTAATGGAGGATTTTTACCTTGATAGAATAAATGCAAGAAAATCTCAGGAAGATTGCAATCTTGACTCTTGAGCACTTTTGTGGCAATCCAAGTGTCATCTTTTTAACAAGTTAATATTTATTTAAGAGTTCTTGTCTTGGTTTCCTTAACAGCGTTAACCTATGCTCTGTTAAGCATTTGCTTACTGAAAAAAGTGTCATCTGTAAGGCTTTTAGCAGTTCTGTCAGTAAGACTTTTATTCCAATCTAATAAAACCCTTCTAGTAAAATTTTCCACTGTAAAGACTTTCTTGATGTTTGCTTTGCTTGTGGTTTTAGTTACAAAGAAGGATTTGTGTCATTTATATAATCTCTAATTTTTTTAATGCATTTCCAGTCCTCCTGTTCGACGTCAGAGAACAAGGAGAGATCGTTTGTCTAGACATAATTCTGTTAGCCAGGATGAAAACTATCACCATCTCTCCTATGGACAGCAGCAAGCAATAGAAGAGCCCCGAGCCTTTCGCCCACCGAATGTATCTCCTCGTATGTTGCACCCAGCTGCTCACCCACCACAGCAGAATGCAGTGATGGTTGACATTCACGATCAGGTAAATTTTTTAGAGTACTAACAGAAGGTTGTTGAAGATGTAAAGTTTGGGTTTGTGGTGTTTTTTCCCCCCAAGTCTTCAAGGTCCCTCATCTCCCCAGATTAGTTGCTGATGAAAGTCACAGGGCACTAAATTCTGTTTGCCTGCTTACAGAGTGTTTTTTTTTTCTTTTGTGTATGAATCATTGCAGTTGGCAGTGGAAAACAGAAAGTAAGTTCACACTTTTAGTAAAGAAGATTGATATTTAACAATTCGTCAGTGCATTTATTGGCCTATTTCTATAGGTCCTTGTCTCAAACCTTTGCGGTTTTATTTTGCTTTTGTAGTTCATTTGTTGGGGTAAAGATGTGATATGATACTTCTTAATAACGTATTCTGTTTCACATGAAATACTTTAACTTAGGAGTCATTAAATAGTTAAAATATATCATTTAGAAGTAGAATTTGCAATGCCTATAATTGGTTGCCTTCGTAACAGCGGAACTCATGATACTATTGTTGCATAACTGGATTAGTCATCCAAACCTAATCAACTTCTCCTTAAATTTCATGAAAAAATTATATATGTGGTTGGTCCAGGAAGTAAATAATTGCCCTCTGCGACAGCAGTTTGTATAGAATTCTGTAAATGAGGACCTGTAAAAGAAGTTTTGGGCCCCTCACTACAAAAAGGACATGAGATGATGGAGCATGTGCAAAGAAGAGCAACAGAGCTGGTGAAGGGTCTGGAGCACAAGTTATATGAGGAGCAGCTGAGGGAGCTGGGGCTGTTTAACCTGGAGAAAAGGAGGCCCTGGGAGGACCTTACCAATCTCTAAAACTACCTGAAAGGAGGTTGTAGCTAGGTGGGGGTTGATCTCCCAAGCAGCAAGTGACAGGACAAGACAAAATTGCAGCAGCTTGCACTGAGGTGGTTTAGATTGGATATTAGGAACAATTTCTTCACTGAAAAGGTTGTCAAGCATTGAAACACACTGCACAGGGAAGTGGTGCAGTCACCATGCCTGGAGGTATTTAAAAGACACATGGATGTGTGGCACTTAGGAACATGATTTAGGGATGGACTTAGCAGTGCTGGGTTAACAGTTGGACTTGGTGATC
The DNA here is from genome assembly GCF_022539395.1 of Myiozetetes cayanensis. Taxonomy (NCBI): domain Eukaryota; kingdom Metazoa; phylum Chordata; class Aves; order Passeriformes; family Tyrannidae; genus Myiozetetes; species Myiozetetes cayanensis. Next base: position 7,475,873 of record NW_026087631.1, on the reverse strand, counting down.
TTAAGGGTCTTTTCTGGCCTGAATGATTCTGTGATTCTGTTGAGGTATCTTTTGTTATTTTTTGTTAAATTAACAGGCTGCGGCATGAGTAAACCAGTTGCTGCATAGTCGTGAAGTGAGACACAGCTCTGGTTATCTGGATGTCTGCTGCAGCATCTCAAAGATTCAGATCCTGCTCTTGCTTTATATTGCAAGCTTACATCACGACAAGCCTGGCTAAACAGTTGTTCCATCCTGCTGCCTCTTAACTTCAAGCACTATCTATGATCAGATGCCCGTATTTCCAGACTAAGGTCTTCCATGGTGATACTTTCCACTTGAGGAACATGCGAATTTTGAGACACCATTTTTTAGCATTATTTAAATGTTTCAGGATCACACCCAGCATTGCACTGTATGCCCAACTTTTGTAGCAGAGACAGAACTGGGTAAAATTCAGTATCTCTCCTGAGACTGGTTCCTATCATTAGTGATATACAGGTTGAGATTTTAAGCTCAGTTCAGTGATCTGTGTTCTGATTTGGTCTGTGTGCCTGACTGTACACTACCAGTTTAGTTGTTTAGTTCTCTTTACTCGTTCTCACCTTCCTAATGAGCTGGTCTTGTTTAAACCAGTAGGTTTCATTTTAGCAGATCATGAAGGAAGAGAGCTTTGAAATAATTACTTTCAGTTAATCTGTGCTGCCTAAGGCTTAAGCCTTTTCAATTTTATTAGACCATGAGAGATTTCTTGTTTAGTTTAAAAAAAACAAAACAAATCCAGCAAAATAAAACAAGCAAAAAAACCAAAATCCAACACAGAAAACAACCCATGTGGCTTGTAGATGCGGAATACCTTTGGACCTTAGTTTGATGATTCAGTTTTAGGGAATGTCACTAGCTAGAAAATTGGGTTACATGGGTCTGTTTCCTAATATAAATTTGGATAGTTGGATCTGCTGCCTCATAGTCTTGTTAACTTTCCTTCTCAACTTTCCAGTTAGCTGTTATGTTACATTTAGATTGGGAATTTAGTTTAAATATTGGCCTGAGAGTGAATCAAGAAATTGTTGCCTTTAAAAGAAAGAAAATCTACAAAACTGTTTTGATGTTTAGAGATACAAGTCTCTGAGTTAATATTGAATCACTCCCTTCAGAACTGAGAAAATTCTTGAGCTGCCTGTAGATTGGCTTTTGTGTGGGAGTTACTGCCTTACTTCGTAACAATTAACCTGGGGGAGAGCAGACAGACCTAATAGTCTGAGGTGCTTCTGAGTGGCTAAGGTGCCTTTGAACATTTTAAGCTGAGATATTCCTCTTAGTTTTGCCCAGAAACTTGTGATCAGTAAATAGCATTCCATCGATAAAAATATTTTAATGAACAGAAATTACAACCATGTGCCTCCTTTTACACTTTCATTGTGAATGTATTACTTTTCACATAAAATTGAAAAAGCTTGTTATGCTTCTGTGCTGTACAACACTGTTGAGACTTTGTAGTAAGTTATTAAATTCTTTTTTGTTTTTTTTTTTTCCCTTTTGCTGCAGATCCATCAGGGCACAGTTCCTGTTTCATACACAGTGACAACTGTGGCTCCACATGGGATACCACTTTGCACAGGCCAGCACATTCCAGCCTGCAGCGCTCAGCAGGTCCCAGGGTGCTCAGTGGTTTTCAGTGGCCAGCACCTTCCAGTTTGCAGTGTGCCTCCCCCAGTAAGTGGGTCTCTGTAACTACACCAGCTTCAATCTTTTCATAGAAATGGTACCTTGGAGCTTCAGTGTCTGTGTGGCATTAATTCTGTTGGAAATAGCCTTTTTTTTTTTTTTTTCCTTTGGTAAATTGCAGTGGGATGGTAGTGTGGGCTTTACACCTGATAAGCATATGGTACTTACCTACGGTCTGTGTAGAGTGTGAGTGTTTATAGTAGTAGAGTCCTGATGGGTTTTAATTCAAACCTAAAGCTGTTTTATGAACTGACTTACATCAGCAGCTATCCTACCTATGTTCCTATAGTAAGAAGAAGGCTTCTAAGGCTGTTGTCTGGCAGGTCACCTAGGAGAAAATCTTAGGTGCTGGAGACCTTGTTCAGTGATGGTTATATGCAAAAAGGTCTCACATTCCAACATCAGCTTTCTTCTGAGAAGTAGTAAAATCCTGAAAGATCACTAAAAGTTGAAAAGGGCTCTTTTGTGTAAGAATACTCTCATTAAATTAATAAAAATACTTACTAGTAAGGTTGTCTGCCTGTGCCTTGATGGGAGTAAAATTAAGTACCTTGACTGGCCAATTTGCCAGCTTTGAATTTGAAAGAATTGGAACTATTTTTTGTAAACCTTTATGTGTCAGCTCAGAGTTACCACTTTCCAGCTCATAGCATTCTGATGGAAATGTCACCATTAAGTGTTAACAGACACCAGAGTCTGTTTCCCTTCCTTATTTCTAGTATAAATCTGTAATATCATACATAAATACTATATAGAGTGTCCTGTGAACCTTTATAATGTTGTTACAGTGTTCTCTGCCAGCTGTGCATTTGCCAGCAGTGTGTAACTTAGTTTTTGCTGTTGTGCATTCTGTGACCTGAGGACATGAACAAGCCTGTGTGGCACTGAAACAAAACCCTTGATGTGACCACCTGTTTCTTTTAGGCACTTATTGATGAGTGCAGGTAACTGGCATTTATCACGTCCAGGTGCCATTTGTTTGGACTGAATGCACAACAGCTAGACAAGTGTGTTGAGAGAATGGATCCAGTACATGTGACTGTAAAAAAATTAAGGTTGAGTTTCTGTAACATCAACAGGCAGACTTTATGCTTTCTTCTCTCAGGTCACAAAACTGAGGAACAGTTTAAGTTAGGAGGGGGCTCTGGAGGTCACCTGCTAAAAGCAGTATTGGTTTCCAAGAATGGAGATTTCATAACCCCTCTAAGCTTCCACTCCAGTGTTTGACTGTCCTCGTGGTGAAGAATTTCTTCTGTATATCTGATTGAATTTTCTTTCTGAATTTTCTTTGTTGCATCTTGGTCCCATTGATCCTTGTCCTTTCATTTTGCCCCTTGAGGAGAACTCAGGTACTTCCTGTCCACTCTCATGAAGAAGTTGCAGACATTAGTAAGGGTTTTGCTTAGTTTTCTCTTTTTAAAGCAGAACAAGTCCAGTTCTACCACCTTTTCTTTTATTCAGTGTACTCCAAGCTCCCAGTCATCATGTTGTCATTATTTTTGTTTGGGGCACCCAAAACTGGACACAGGACTTGAGATTAGTGTCTCAAGTTCTGAATGGAGGGGCAAAATCACTGGTTTCATTAGTTCCATTCTTAATAATGCAGCCCAGCATGCCCTAGGCCTTTTGACTGCAGGAGAACCTCGTGAGTATTGTGTAGTCCTATTCCTACAGGACCACCAGAACCCCACTTTTTTTCTACAAATGTGACTGCAACCAGTTAGTCTCAAAATGTCCTGCTCCTTGGAATTATTCTTTTCCAGTGCCAGACTTCCCATTTGCCTTTGCACTTCACATAGTTCCTGTCAGACAATTTCTCCAACCTGTAACAATACACCTGAAAGGCAGCCCAAGCCCTCCAGCATGTGGGCTTGCTCACGAGCTTCATCTGTGAACTTCCCAGTATTCTTTCATATTTTTCCCAATATTTGTCTCTCACACTGCATATGTAGCTATAAAATAAACAAATGTAAGTTAGTAAATACCTTTATCAATTTTAGAAGTTCTTCAAAGGGACAGGATGGCATCCAGAAGGACTTGGACAAGCTCGACAAGTGGGTCCATGGGAATCCCATGTGGCTTTTAACAAGACCAGGTTCAGGGTGCTGCACTTGGGTCAGGACAACCCCCACTGTCAGCACAGGCTGGGGATGAACAGATCGAGAGCAGCCCTGCTGGGCAGGACTTGTGGGTGCAGGTGGTTGAGAAGCTGGACATGACCCAGCCATGTGCACTCAGAGCCCAGAAAGCCAATTGTGTCCTGGGCTGCATCCAAAGCAGCGTGGACAGCAGGGAAAGGGAGGGGATTCTGTCTCTCTACTCTGGTGAGACCCCACCTGGAACACTCTGGAACACCATCCAGCTCTGGGGTCCTCAGCACAGGAAGGACATCAGGCCATTGGAATGAGCCCAGAGAAGGGCCACCAAGTTGATCAGAGGGACGGAGCACCTCTCCTAGGAGGAAAGGCTGAGAGGATTGGGCTTGTTCAGGCTGGAAAAGAGAAGGCTTTGGGGTGCCCTAATTCCAGTACCTGAAGGAAACCTACAACAAAGGTGGAGGAGACTGTACAAGAGCATGTAGTGACAGGACAAGCAGGGAGAATGGCTTCAAACTGAAAGAGAGTAGGTTTAGATGAGATATTAGGAAGAAATTCTGAACTGCAAGGGTGGTGAGGCCCTGGCAAGGTTACCCAGAGAAGCTGTGGCTGCCCCATCCCTGGAAGTGTTCAAGGCTAGGTTTGACAGGGCTCTGAGCAACCTCATCTAGTGAAAGGTGTCGCTGCCCGTGGCAGGGAAGTTGACATGAGATGAGCTTTAAGGTCCCTTCTGACCCAGGCCTTTCTATGATATGTTCAAACAGCAGATGTTTTCCAAAAGCCTTAATAAATAAAGAGGTAATTTTCATTTCTTTCTACTTTAAAGTTAGTATGACCTCATTTACTCTAACTTTAAAAAGTGACGTGGACATAGCATAGATCATTCCAAATATATACAGGAGCTGTGGTAATTTTTACCATGCAGAGTCTTGGGATTAAACCTATTCTCGTGTTTCCCAAAGAACCTTCTGTTTTAAATGACACTTTGTGATGTTATACATGCAAATTTATCTTCAGCTATTTCAGAAGACAGTTTTTAATTTAGTAAAATACAATAAAAAAATTATTTTAACAATAGAAGCACTTGACTCTGATATTTCTATTTTAGAAAAATTATGTAGTAACTGCAGGTAAAGAATAGTCAGCACTTAAGGAAAAATAGTAGTCAGATCAAATTAATCTGCTACTGTTTCAGTGCATATGAAGATTTATGTTTGGTCATGATCACAGTAAATTGAGGTCATAGTTCCACCTCCACTACTGTAATTGGATTTTAAACTAGTTCCTTTTACCATTTTATGCCATTATAATTAATTTGCACAATATATGCTGTGTAACATGACTAATAAGAAAAAAGTGAGAGATCAAAATTGGATCAACTTTATTTGTAAGATTTGATAACAAATATCTTCATTAATTGCCTTTTTAATTGTCAGAAATATAACAGAAATGCCTGGTGTTCTGGTGATCAGTCAAAGAGCAAGAAAAAAGAGAATGCAGGTTTCTTACTTCTTCATTTCTGAAGGTGGAAGTAAAACTTCCACATGGTACATTCCTGTTGCCCTTCAGTGCCTTCATCACTGTAGTGTTCAGACTTTTGTGCCCAAAGCTGCTTTTGTGTCAGGAATTTAAAGGAGAGAAAAAGGGCTCTTTCTTACAGTAGTTGTCACTGAGGGAGCTGCCTTTACAGCATAGGTCTCACCTCCAAGTGCAGAATGGAGCAGACCATATGAATTATTCATAATATATGAGGCAACAGAGGTTTTTAGGCACAGTCTGACAGCTGAGAGTCCCTCTGTTGCATCTCGAGCTTAAAGTGGTTGCAGTGCCATTGCTTTGGCATGTTGTTCTGATGGTAATATGTGGCAAAAATAAAATGAACTAGGATAAATGTATCTGCTCAACACTTCGGAGGCTGTCTAATCCTGGAGTATTGAAAATCCTAACTCCCAGTGACCTTATGAGCACCTAGCAGATGCCACACTGGTGCTTCTAGAGCCTGTTCTGTACTAATCACTGTTCCTTGTGTGTTCAAATGAGTTATTATTTATGTGTATTTTGAAGGCTTTTCTAAGGAGGCAAAAGAACTGTTTTACTTCTCTCCAAAATAAATACATAGAATACAGAATGTTGTGTAGGGAATGTTTGTGCTAGAAACAAAAATATATTGTTTTCACTTTATTTCAGATGCTTCAGGCGTGCTCAGTCCAGCACCTACCTGTACCATATGCAGCATTTCCACCCCTCATTTCTAGTGACCCATTCCTTTTGCATCCTCCTCATTTATCTACACACCACCCTCCTCACTTACCTCCTCCAGGACAATTCGTTCCTTTCCAAGCACAGCAGTCACGGTCGGTAAGTAAAGCCTCTTACCCCCCTCTCTGTGGAACTGGTGGGGTGCACAGTACTGCTACCTGACTGAGGAACAGAAGGATTTTGTTTTAAGCCTGTAATTGCTTTGGTATAAAGATGAAAATGTGCTTTTGAAGCTCAGTGTTTAGCTTCAGATTTTGCTGTTGTCTGTGCTGTTTCTCCATGGGCTTTTACTTCTGTCAGAAAGATGGGTATCTGCTTCACCATCTGGTATTTCTTTCCCAAGAAGCAGAATAGAATCCAGTGGAGGTTGTGTAGCATAGTATGTGTCTCAGAGAAGAGCTTAGCAGAGAAAGAGAAAACACAGAAAGTTACTTTTATTACAAGTTTCTTTTGTATTACTTCTTGTTTAATTTTTAAATTACCAGTGCTTTTCCTAGGACGTTTTTTTCACACTTACAAAAGTTACTGATGCCATCTGCTTAAGCAGATGTGGCTTAGTGATAGGGACTAGGCAAACACGGGAAAATGTGATCCTGTTTTGGATACAGGGGGAAATTAGGATTACATTTCTGGCCTATGACTCTTACTGTGTGGTTATCTGAGTACTGTGTCCCTTTGTTTGCCCCTCTGACTAGAAGATGCAGGTATTTTAGTAATGCAGAAATAGGAAATAGCTTCAGTGTTACAAATAATGCTGAGACTTCTTCATGCCATGTCTCAGGTGTAGACGGGGTTGTAATCACTTTGTTACCATGGTGGGAGAGCAGCTGCCATCATCATAACAAAGTGGTTTACAGTGGTAGCTGTCTCTGTAAGACTTACCTTTAGAAAATGCATGGACTTGGGTTTTAGCTTGAGTTGCTTGCTTAGGTTATTGACTAGGCTTGCCTGTTAACTTTCAGCTCTGGCAAAAAAAGCTTGTGTTGCAGTGGTTTAAGAATACCTTATGTTCAAGGTTTGCTCTGCATAACAGGAAAAACAGAATATTCCTTTGGCTCCACAAGGTGGCTTTCTTAGCTGAATTTCTTGAAATGGTAGAATTCAGTGTCATTCAGAAAGGTGTACTTGTGAAAGTGATGATTCCTGGTTGTTTCTTGGGTGCTTTTGAACCTGACCGATGTACTAGACTAGTTACAATACTGAACTGGAATCTCATGCTTCTGAAGCCTCTGGACTGCTTGTCTTGGTAAGCCTGCTTGCATGACCCCCCCCTAGGAAAGCATCTGCTTGGTTACTGGATATCATTAGCTGTTCAATCAACTGGAGCCGCCATGTTTCCACTTTTCAGTTTTTCTGGCACAATTTCAGTTCTTGTCTATGGTTGTTTATTTTTTTCTCTTGCATAGTTGTACAGTGAGAGCAGCCTGGCAAGAGGGAGAGCAAATATTTGTCCTGAAAAATGCAAGACACAGGAAATTACAGCCACTCCTATATTTGCTAGATCGCATAAATTCCTGGTCTATAAGCATGGCTAGCTGGAAAAGGTGAATTTATATCAAATGTGTAGTGTTGTTATTGCTTTTTGAGTAGTGTTAATGACCTAGGAATTGTTCACAGAGTTACTATAAAACTGATCACAGCAGCACAGAATATACAAAGCTGGACTGCAGTTCTTTATTGGGGAAAAAATTACATCTCTATTATTGCAACAAAGGCTATCTCTGGTTTTTTTTAGCCACTTCAAAGGATAGAAAATGACGTAGAATTGCTTGGAGAACACCTTCCTGTAGGAGGTTTTACATACCCTCCCTCAGCCCATCCACCAACGTTGCCTCCCTCAGCTCCTCTTCAATTCTTAACCCACGATCCATTACACCAGGAGGTGTCATTCGGTGTAGTAAGTATTCTTTTCTGTGCTACATTGTCATTCATACTGCATTAACATTCTTGATCTTTATTCTCTAGTACTTTTTGTTGAAAAGTGGCCCTTTTTGCAGGTGTGCTTCATTATTGTTGTAATACTGTGGTATTTTCGTAAGTTTCTGTTTATCAAGTTAAGGATAATTTGACGACTCCCAGCAAATTATTTCCAATAACATTATCTGCAGAGTGTAGCATCATATGCTTAGAAAACATGCCATGTTGTCACACAGTCCAGGACTCCTACGACGGAAACTGATCAGTACAGTTTGTAAAAGCTGTTGTGACCTTTAGCTAATTCTTCATCATAAGTCATACGTTGCGTTTCCACAAGTCAGGAAAGCTGGCCTGCTTTAAAAACAGTTCTTCTGTACAACCAGTTGTGCAGAGTGCTCCCATAATTTAGACTGTGCTATGTTTTAAGGATAGCTATATTACAAAGCTTGCTTGAGCCAGCTTCCTGGGGATCTACAGGCAGTTCATCTGCAGCAGCACAAAAAACTATTAGACCTGATGCAGGATAAAGTCTGTGTTGAATTTTGTTGAAATTGTGTGCTTCTGTGGTGTGTCCCGTGGTGCTACCTCTCAGATTTTTGACCTGTACTTCAGTCTGCAATTCCATCAGTCCTGAAATGTGTGGGGTTGTTGTTTGTGTGGGTTACTTTTTTAAAAAAATAAAACCCCTTCCTGCTTGTATGATGCTCAAAGAAATAACTAGAAGTCAGGTAAAGGTGTTGAAATTTTTTCATGTTTGACTTGTGCATCAAGTTGACATAGGTTTTAGAGGCATATTTTTATTTAAAATTTTAAATAAGAATGAAATTTTAGGCTCTGCAGCTGCAGAATATACAGATAACTTGTCTTAATCTCATTGATCGCAGCATCTAGTTCAAATGCTTATTGTGGTTTTTATGAAGGTTCAAATAAGTCTCCACCATTTAAAAAACTCTTCAACTTATTAATAACCTAAAGGTGTACGGATTTTCAATTAAGTTTTCAGTCACCAGGAGTCACTCTGGAGACAAGAATGCTTAAAAGCTTCCATAAACTACATGTATTCTATTCAGCATTCTTGTTAGATGAATTAGTCTAATCACAAACATTTTGGTTGGAGTGAGGCTTTCTTGATTTCCAAGTTCAGCTGTTAAAGTAGATAAGGAACGTAAATTTTTTTGCAGATTGTAGCATTTGTCCTCTCTGATGCTTCAGCTGATAAGGTGATAAACAACCGAGGAGTAGAATAAAGATACATTACAAGTAGTCATGTGGTCTTTTATACAGCAATCCTAAACCTTTATAATGCCTTATTTATATTAACATTATAATGGTATGGCTGCATTTCTGATTCTCTTTCATTCAGTGAACACGACAGTTTCTAATTAACTTTTTGGATTACAGAGTTGACAAAGCAGTAAAATTCATATTGGATATATCTAGTTTGAAACTTCCAAGCAAAAATACCTTGGCTCTTTTGCATTAGTCGTTGGTGGTTGTGGCCTTTTGTGCTTTCAGATTTCAAACGTGGAAGAAGAAAAACATCTTAGTAAAGATTTTGAAAGTTCTTTGTTTCAAAAAAAAAAAAAAATTTCAAGGCCTTGAAATGTGAATTCAATAGGAGTACATGAATTTCAGTTGTAGAAAATACTGAAACATTTTAGTTAAACAAGGATGACAGTAAAAGGCCTGATTTATTCATGGAAAGAATCCATTGAGGCTTTAGGGTTTGAAGGCTATTCAGATGTGGTCCAGCTGCAGAAATTGTACTGATTAAACTTTCCATGTACACTTGAAGGGCTTCAACACTGTAACGTAAATGTAAATATATACTACTACTTAAAAGGTGGACTTTAAAAAAAAAAAAATTAAATTCTCTGTTTGAAGACTTTTTTAATGGCTTCTTTACTCAACCATTTTTGCACAGGCCTGCATAATAGCATCAAGGCTTTTATATTTACAAGAGAGTCAGCACTTCATATCCTGTTTCCCAAATGATCCTGCATATAGACTAAAACCACCAGAACTTGCAAGGATTTCTGTTGTGTGTTACCACTTTTTCACGTGGAATGGTATGATTGTGTATTATAGATGGGAATAATTTCAAATTGAGGCTGAAGTTCTTTTGGATTTGAGCAGAGGCTGGATTTTTTAAATAATGCTTTATTAAGAGTGAATTTCAATATTGTGAGAAGAGATTTTTAAGAAAAGAAAATATTGAATCACAGACTCACATACTGGATGAGGTTGGAAGGGAGGTCATCTGGTCCAAACCCCCTGCTCAAGCAGGGTTGAGCTGGCTGCTCAGGACTGTGTCCAGCCAGCTTTTGAATATCTCCAAGAAAGGAGACTCCACCACCTCCCTGGGCAACCTGTACCAGTTCCCAGTCACCCTCATGATAAGGAAGTGTTTCCTGATGTTCAGACGGAGCCTCCTGTGTTTCAGTCTGTGCCCATTGTCTCTGGTCCTGCCACTGGGCACCACTGAAAAGAGCCTGGCTCCGTCTTCTTTGCACCCTCCCTTCAGGTATTTGCATACATTGAAAAGATCCCCCTGAGCTTTGTCTTCTTCAGGCTGAACAATCCCAGCTCTCTCAGCCTTTTCTCACGTGTGAGGTGCTTCGGTCCCCTCTTAGTGGCCCTTTGTTGGACTCTCTCGAGTATGTCCTTGTCTGTCTCGTGGTGGACACAAGTTCTAGTTCTCAAGTTCCAGTTGAAGCTTATTTTCTTCTTTCTTGCAGCCTTACCCACCTTTTATGCCTCGAAGACTCACAGGGCGCAGCAGATACCGATCGCAGCAGCCAATACCACCACACCCTTACCATCCCAGCCTATTACCTTATGTGCTGTAAGTGTAAAGTACATTTGCTTCCACGTAGGCTGTTAAGAAGTCGTGTGACTTTCAGCAGGCATCTTGATACTTTTTAATGGTTGGTCTCTCTACCAGAGACCAGGCACAGTTCACCTGTCTCACAGGAAAACTTCCATTTCTGTGTAAATTTTCCAGCCTGTTTTGAATAGCATACACCCATGAGCAAGGAAAAATATAAGTGAACAATTTTTGTCCAGTGTAGTTTTTTAGGTATTTTGAGGCATGACAGCCTCTTGTTTCTGAACTCTTCCTAAAATCTTGGCCAAATTTTAATATTGCTTCCGTGATACTCTTTTTAAAGAGACGCGGTTACGCTGTAGGATCAAGTTGTAGGAGTCTTCACTTACTGAATAAATCAATTTGGTTTGGTTCTTAATTATGAAACACAAGAGTGAGAGCTTTCTGTGACGTGTTACCCTTTATTGGCTGAACTGGTACTCTTTTACAGCTGTTAAACTTCTGCCTCTGACTAGGTGTTTTTGTAAAAGATGTGGGACAGTTAAGGTTCAGAAATTAGCTGTAGTGTGTTATGGCAGACTGTCTGTGAGGCAATTTGGGTCTATGACATGAAATTTGTTAGTCTTCTATGTTCTGTTTTGGAAGGACGTATGAAAAGTTTGGAAAATGAATATTAAGTTTCTGGTGGCAAAGTTGACATTGACGAGGAAATAATCAAATATTGACACATCAGATCTGTAGTTTCTCTCTGCACAGTGTCAGATGTGGCATGAAAATTGCACCAGAAATCTATTTCAGCAAAGTTGTTCAACTCTGCATCTTGCAGTCTGAGAGTAATGTCATAGCTTCTTGCCTGTCCATAGAAGACACAATGTGGCACAGGAATTCCTGATGATGTCAGTGGGATTTTTAGAATATTTTAGTGCTTTCAATTTGTGATTTCTGTGTGTGCATTAAGTTTTGACCCATAGTATATTTTTGGGGGTAAAAACACTTATTGAATATACAACTAGAAAAACACCTCTTATCTATCTGAAGGGATTCTGCTTTAACCAACATCACAGTACGTGAGAAAGTGAATTTGTACTTGACTTCCATACTGAAGTTGGTCCAGTAGCAGATCCTGTCTATCTTCATTGTGTATTTTAGGCTTACAAATGTTGCAAGATTTTGTGTTGGAGAGCTAAGTGAACTTAGGGTTCTTTTTCTTTGATGGTATTTTATTCACTTAAAAAAATAAAAAGTATTTAAAACAAAAATTTCAATTTCTTTTTAGTTTTAACTCTCCATAGTCTGTGATAATTAATTTTTGTAATGAAACTGTGCTTGGTTGAAAGTACCAAGTGAGAAATGCTTGCAACTAAAAAGTCAGCACTCCCAGTAACAAAAAGTGGCAGATTTAGCTTTTTCCTGTGACTCTTTCACTTTGAATGTCTGCTCTTGGCTTCAAACATAACATTTTTACCAGTTTTGATAACATGTTGATTTAAGAGGCATCAATAAGGTATCTTTACCTCTGCCACATATTTCTGTGCTTTCCTTCAGCAAGATGCTGAACCTTATCCTTGTTTGCTCTCGTGGTAGATCAATGCTCCCAGTGCCACCTGCAGTTGGACCAGCTTTCAGCTTTGAGTTGGATGTGGAAGATGGAGAGGTAGAAAACTATGAGGTTGGTGTGCAAACTACAACTACTTTTAAAGATGTTAACTCAAGCAATAGATAAAATTTTATGATGTTTTGCTTTTAATCCTGGTTTTCCCTTTCAAATAAGTGTAATGATTGTGAAGATGGAATCAAAAACCATCCTTTCAGATTTTTTTGTAATATTGTTAGAAGTGTTAGAAGTGCTTAGCTTTCTTTCTTGTCTATTACTGTTTCCTAAAATCCACCCTTCCAGGCTAGTAATCATTAAATTGTTCAGGCTTTATACTCTACGTGCTACTCTTCTCCTTTCGAATTTTAGTTGATTTTAAATACCAAACAGAAGTGAAGCACTTTCAAAAGAACAGGGTAAGTTACTGGTTTTATGTGTGTAACATTCAGAATAGTGTTAATACAGAGTAGTTTTAATGTCAGAAGATTAATTACTCTAAATGTAATGTTTATAAAACTCCCTGTTCTTCTTGGCCCTCAGGAGGGTATGGTAATTCACATCTAGAGATGTAGAACCCTCTTAAATATCCTTAAATTATGGGGCAGTTCCAACTGTTGTGTCTTTGCTGATCCTGCAGCTGATGGATTCCCTTTGATTTCTCTTCAGTCAGTCACAAGCCCTGACTTTTGCATCTCTTTGCCTGTGTTCCCCTTAAGATCTATGTGTAGTTGCATGTTTTTATTTTAACAATGAGCACTTCTGTAATAACTTCTGTGGTGATTCAGAAGAAGCAATGTCTCCTGAGAATTTGAGCCCTAGCTTCAGCAGTATAAGAACTGTCTTTGTGATCAGTGCCATTTGCAGCTTTGACAGGATCTTTTAACTTTTCTGTGCTTTGGTTCTCTGTCACATTTGTTGTGGTGTTTTGCTTAGGTCCCTTGTGAAGGAGTGTGAGTTACATATATGACAGACTGCCAATTATGTATGTGAGAGGGTTTTGGCTGCAGTGCTTGGTTTATAGAAAATTAAAAATTCAGCAGAAAAAAAAAGCACTGAAAGTTTGGTGATACATATTTGTTTTCCAGATTGAGGATAAAATCTCCATGCTTTAATTCAGCTAGCCCAAGGCATGGAGTAGAAATCAGAAACTGTGTCCCAATAAATTTTTGATTTCTCTCACACAGCAAAACTCACATATTCTTATGAAGGAAAGTAGTTGATAATTTCTTTTTGGTTACCAGCACTGTTAATTTCATAGCAGGGTGGGGGGATCCCTCAGAAGCAAATTAGTGAGCTGTGCATGCAGCCATAGGACTAATTGGAAGATGGGTTCTGGACGTTTTGAAATCTCAAAGATAATATCTTACATAATTACAAAAATGGTTAAGTTCTGAAAGACTTTCCATGGAGCTTGTATTGTATCAGAAAACTAAAGTTCTAAACATTTCTTGGTAGAGGGGTGTTTCGTGCTACCAGCAGGGGTGGTGAGGTGTGATGGTAGCCTCAAATCTAGTGAAACCAGAGCCTTTTTGATCAGTGAATTTTTAAATGTCCAGTTTCCGTGTTTTGCAGGCACTGCTGAATTTGGCAGAACGTCTGGGAGAAGCCAAACCACGGGGATTAACAAAAGCAGACATTGAGCAGCTTCCATCCTACAGGTTCAACCCAAACAATCACCAGTCAGAACAGACATTGTAAGTATGTTGGTCTCTTTCAAAGGTCCACAATTCAGGTGGCTTGATTTTCATTTCTTTAACTTGCAACCTCAGCTAGGTCAGAAGGGCTTTTAACAGCAGTCATGTCAGTAAACTTTTTAAATTTGCTTTTTTTCTTGGTGTGCTTTTGAGGTCAAGTGCTGTTTATACTTACTTTAAAACTTCTTATCTAGTCTCACATAATTTAGCTATCTTTAATTTAGTTCCTTGGCATTTAAAAAAATTAAATGAAAGTAAGGTGTTCTAGGTTCAGCATACTAAACGTTAAAGTGACATCGTCAACTTGGACTTTAACCTGTGTTAAAATAGCTTCAAGTGCTGGAAGTTTGAAGTTCTCCCGGTAGAGCTTGCTCAGTGGTTTAGGAGTGCATCTTCTTATTTTTAAAACCCCTAACTTACTGGGTTTTTAGGATCTGCACAATCAGTTGGAAAGGGCAGTATCAATATGAAGATAGTTTTAAGAGACTTAGTACCAATACCATCTAATGTTTGTACTTCAGCGTAAGGATTTTTCTCTGATCCGTCAGTTTCAGTGACCTTCGGTGTGATTTAAAAGCATCAGTAGGGAGAGAACTTCACAGGTGATTATCTCTGCCAATTTAGATTTTGGTAGAGCATCTGTTCTGTTGTATTTGGTTGCATCTGTGAACTCCCGTGAGCAGGAGCGCTTGCTTTGTGATTTGAAACCAAAGTAACTAAAAAAGAAACCCCACCCACAAAACCCCACAGAGTCAATTCTCAGTTTACATTGTCAGATACAGAACACTGTAGCTACTAAAGAAGTAAAATGGCTACTGTGTCACAGTCGTACCTGTAAGGTTTTGCATGGAATGACTTGTTTGTTGTTCTTACATAGCAGATACACTTGAGCTTTGTTGTCTTTTTCAGATGTGTGGTGTGCATGTGTGACTTTGAGTCAAGGCAGCTACTTAGAGTCTTACCCTGTAACCATGAGTTCCATGCCAAGTGTGTTGATAAATGGCTGAAGGTAAGAAAAAATAATCCTATCTTATGTGAAATTCATTATGTAGTTTTGGGCGAGAGAGTGGAGGTATTTTGCTGTTCCACTTACATTTCATCTTGGTTTATGTTTCTGATGCTTGGGCTAGAAATGCCAGTTAAGAGTGGAAGCACTGCCTAAATAGGGTATTTTTCTAATAATAATGGCTGAAGGTTGCTTCTGTATAATCTTTGGCACAAGGGAAAATGAAGAGAATTATTTTCATTGACAGATCTTACTGTGTTTTCCGTTTGTTTAAAACAATTACTGTGAATTTGAGTAATATATGGTATTAAAGAAGACTTGGAAAAAACATAAATAATACAGGAAGTGTAATGTAGAGTTTCATGATGATGGTGGCTTTAACTGTTTTCCATAGCTTGCCTAGCAAGAATGAGTACCAATACCTTTCCTTCCACATTTTGCTATTAATGTTAGATTCTGAGGCAAATAAAATGTATGAGTGTACATATATGTGTATGCACATATACAGAAATGTAATATATGCAAATAGAAATTACAGTTTTACAAAATTACATACCCATCCAAGAGAATTTGAGCAAAAAAGAAAGACTCTAGAATCAGGACAGCCCAGTAAGAGCACAGGTTAAATAGCAGCAGTGCAGAAGATATGAAGAACAAGAAATACAAGTAAGCAGGTGAAGATGGACATTTCTGCAGGCTGCATTTGGTCAGATCTGCTGTCAGTGAGGAATTGATTCCCATCTTGTCTCAGCTTTTTTAGATATGCTATTCAACTTTAATCTGTGTGTAGTTTGTTGCATAGAACACTGGAAACTGCAATGATCCTATGTTGATATGGTCCACAGAGAACTACAGATGTTGTCAGTTGTTTTAGAAGAAATTAAATGCCTTTATGACATCATAAAACCAAGAAAATACCTATCTTAGGCATACATTAAAATATTCAGAGAAAGAAAAAATCAAGTTAATATTGACAGCATTCTTTTGGCTTAGAAGATACCAAAGAATACTGAGAAGGGTTTCAATTAGTGGGATATGAAATTGCCCTTGGGCTACAGTACCCTTGGTAGGCTAGGTCTAAGGCTTCTACTAAATCAAGGGTCAGTAAATATTTTTGCAGCAATGCTCCTAACTTTCATTAGAATAGGTGTCCTCCAGTATTCAAATCCACATATATGCTTGAGAATCAGCAAGAGGAATCTAAACATCAGGTTGTTTTATTGTCAGATTGAAAAGCCATGTACACATCCCCCACGTAATATTATCAATATATCTATGCTAGATGTGTGCTGTTTTATTCACTAACTACAAATAAAGAGTAGATCATACATATATATTGAAGTAGTGTTCTCAGTGTCCCCCTTCTCTTTGAGCAGCGTTCACACTACTGTGTCAGTATTCATAAGTCAGCTTGGTGTGGACATTGAGTATCCAGGGATAGCATTCACTCCATTTTATGAAAAAAAAAATACTAAGATCATTTGACACAGCCTGTGAGACAGTGGATGCTATAGGTCTATACAGGTTAAGTTGATTGTATAGACTTTTTTCAAACCAGCTCTTTTCAGGCTATTAATACAAGAAAATATACCTCTGATTCGTAGAACCCCTAATCTGCAGGTTTCTGGAAGTCAGAAGAACATGTCAGGGAAGTATCATGCATGCTTGTCTTGTTCTTAATGCTCTTTCGTACCTGACTTTGGACTCAGGAGTCAGACAAGTATGTTGATTTAAGCTTTTTTGGGACTCTGTGTGGTACTTCTAAAGTTAGAGTTAGTCCTTTCAAGTGGTAATGAACTGGGAATAGAACTGTAAAGTGAAACAAGTGGATTTAGTTTAGTCTGTTTGCATAATCGTAGATGTACTGTAGTAGTGGTGAAATAGCTTTGCTGATGTTCCTGTCCCATTTTAGAAACTGCATTTTCTAACAGATCTTCATGTGGTATTTTCTGAAGATTGTCTTTGGAATGAGGTGTAAGGTATGCAATCAAACCCTAAAAGGGCTGCAGTTAAACCTACTGAAACTGCTTGCACTGACATTGTGTTTTCCAGAGCTGAATGCAGAATAAACTAGACAAGGTTAAACCATCACAGAGTAGGGTTGCTAAGACAATACTTTTACACTGTGTGGGTTCAGTCACAGCGGTACAAAGATGGTATATGTAAGATTATTTTGCTCTGCAGGCTGTAACAAATTACCTGTAACACCAGTCTATTTTAGTTACAGCCTCTGTCTAACCTTGCTTACAGTTAAGCAGCCAACATCTGGAAGTGAGGATAACTGAAAGATATTTTGGGCTTTAGTTTTGCTTCTGTCCATTCCTTTATGTATTTGACAACTTTTTTAATGTGTTGATTGTATAATTACCTCCAGGTTCACTTAATTCACATCATCCAGCCAACATCATGTTGATAAATTCTACAAGTGAAAGTAGAAATCATAGCTTTCAGTACTTTTTCTACAAGGTACAAAAAGAAAAAAGTTACTAGTTTGTCACTATGTTTTACTAATTTAATCTTGTCTCTTTGAAGAAAGTATTTGCTATTTAGGAATATTTCTAAAACTGTGGAGTCAGGTTGATTCTTTTTTAAGTTTCCTCATGTGTTATCTTAGTGAAAGGTTTAAATAAAAGGTTAGTGATTCAGTGTGATTGTTAAAAAAAAATAAAATTCCTCTTCTGCTTCCTGTTGGGTGATAATGGAGGGGAAAAAAGCTATCTAACAATGTTTTGTGGCTCGTATGCATGAAATATCTGATCTGCATAGCTGCTATAATGCTGTATACAGTAGGTAGTATAAGCAAGTGAGAGAAAATGTCCTGTAACAGCCTGTTAGGTTGCCCACTTTAATTAATAGTTCCCTGGTCAAGCAAGTTTAAAGACTTATGAGAGAAGATCTAATACAGTGGAGGAAACAGGAGGAAAGTTATTCTTTAGCTTTTTGTGGTACTGTCAACTCTCATATTTCACAGTATTTGGTTATTTCTTATTATCCTGGATCCTTTGGTCACATGTGAATACATGGGAAATCTGTTCTTCTATGAAGTAACAGTCATCATCCCAAAGGAGAACTTGACACCATGACCTGTTTTCTAAACCTGGAGGGTTTAGAACCAGTTTAAAAAGACTACTTACCTTTTTATTTAGTGGTCTGGTAGGAAATGCTGTAGACGAACTGTAGCTATACTTCAGCTTATTTCTGATGGGCTAACACCAAAGTAGTGCAATGGTTTTTAGAGTATTTTAGTAGCCCTATAGTTTTATTATTCTAAATGCAGTTTACTTTAACTATAAATTTCTGTAAAAAAAAAATAAATATATCAGTTTGTTGTGCAGCACTCTCTCACTACAGTACAAAAAGTAAGTCTGCCTGAAAGAGTGGCAAGTTAAAAGGTCCATATTACAGTATTGTGTCCGTCTTACTCCTCTTTTGACACCATAGAGTCACATTAAATGCCAGGAAGGGGGAATTCATTTAATGAAAGGCATAAAAATGCAACTAAATTTAAAACAGGTGGTCATGTAGGATCTTGAAAAGTTACTTGAAAAGCAGTGGTGTGGTGTCCGTGAGTATTCATTTTATCCCAGCACAGTAAGTTTATTTCTGCAATTCCTATCTGGAAGTTGTTCCCACTAAATGCTGCTCTATGGTACAGATGGTTGCTACTTCATTATTGAGTGAATAGCTCTTGGTTCATTAATCCACTGAATTTTGAAGAACATGCCTTTTCATTTTAAAAATTATATTAGCCAGAGTGGAGCTAGAATCATGCATGTACAATGAAGTGACCAAGTAATGACATTGTCCTCAAGTATATTTCAAAACTATTAGTTAAACAGAAATAAATTTTTAATTGTTTCTCCAATCCATGCTTTACAAAACCAGTGATAACAGTAGTAATTGACAGAAAAATATTCCCTCATTTCAACTTGCATTACTAAGTGATGTTTTTCAGTAATAACGTGTTACTTTCACTGGATTTAGTTATTGTTTGGATTTGAAATTTGTGACAATGAATTCTAAATTCTTGCCTCTAGAGCCAGATTTTTTGATGCTCATCATGTGTATTTTCATTGAAAATTTTATGTTCCTTTGAAAGACTTAGAATAGACGATGGTTGGTCCTGAGTTTTCGTAACTATGAAATACAGAATTTGGGGCAGGGAAGGGTTCCCTTCACTCTACACTCTGCAAAGGAAATATTTAATTATGGATGTTGTGTGTTTGTTTGGGTCTTTCTCATCATTTGCTAAAATGAAATTAGCCATTATTTGAAAAGGGGAATGAGAAGGCAGAAATACTTTCCCAGTAGCTTAAGGCATATTACTTCTCATCTGTCTTATTTTTTAAGGAAGTTATAGAAGTAAATGAGTCACAGGACATATTTTCAGTCTGTGCTTTACTGAAGGGCCAAATCTAGACTTGCTGGTTCATTACTTGAATACCTGCTTAGTCAGGTCATCTTCTCTTTGTCTAACTTTCTTTTTTAATTCCCCTTTACTATAATCCCCTTGCCTTTTTCCCTGGTTTGCTCTCAGCTTTGACCAAATCTATATGATGTTTTCCTGTGACAGTAACTGAATAAACAAAGCGTGATGTCATTCCTGATCTTGTGACAAGACGACACCCTCACACATGATATTTGTTTGCAGCCCAAGGTGGCTCATCTTGTTTCGGTGGGTTTCGCTGCAGCACACAGTACAGCTTCCTAGCTGCCTCCATCTGGTTGCAGTGTACCATAGCTGTGAGTCTGCAGTATTAAAACCACCCTCGCTTAGACAGAGCCTAGTTTGTCGTTTTGTTCTATCTTTAAAGGTGAAAGTCACAATTTTATTTTTTTTTTTTTGTAAACAATTTTGAATTGGCAAACTCACCACACCACTCTAACATTACAAAACAAACTAAAAAAAGGCATAAGCACACTTCTGCCTTCTCTCATTTAGAGTACTCTTGGATTGCTCTTCACCAGTGTCACATTACTTTAGCAATGTATTTGTCACTCTTGTAACCCCTCCTGCTTTTCTGGTTTTACAGGCAAATCGTACCTGCCCGATTTGTAGAGCTGATGCCTCGGAAGTGCATCGTGATTCAGAATGACCAACCTGGGGACACAAATTTGGTTTGGGTGTTTCTGGTCACATGTATATATGAACTCTCTATTGAACTTACCCATGTGGCTTCCAGCCTACCCTTTACACAAAAGGGTCGATGGACCTTACTTTGCACTGTGTGACTTAATCAATTATAAAGCTTATAACTAGTCTTCACAGTTACGGGATTGTTATACTAACAGTGTGATTGGAACTCCAAAGATTTTTTTTTTTTTAATTTTTTTTTTTAGCTTAATTTTGTGTGTGCACTAACATTCCCTGGGTTCTGTGTGATCATTCCGAGTATTGCTGCGAGATTACTGTGGATGTGATCTTTTAGCATGTGCTTTTATAGAAAAGAAAAAGGAGTAAAAAAAAAAAAAAAAAAGTGGTAGCTCCAAACAATATAGCAATCTACCTTATATAGAGCCTTCAGATACTGTGAGTGGGAATGAATGGTTTGAGTGTGTGTTTGCCTGTGGGAGGGTGTGTGAAGTGTGCCTGTGGCTGGGTGTGCATGTGTGTTTGAGAACCTATATACCAGCATGTACTGAGGACGTGTGTGTGTAGTAATAATTATGCTGCAATGTATAATCTTGTGTGTTATTTAAACAGTACTAGTACTGTACACTGGTTCCTTTCCTTGTGTTTGCAGTTGCACACTGAATGCAATGGGTGCAGCAATTACAGACATTTAGTATTTCCTCCCCAATGTACTTAACAGGTGTAAAGACCTTTCTACCTACTATTCAAACAGCTGTTATGCTTCCCCTTCACTGGAGGCTTTAAGTGTGTACCACTAAAGAATGCATTGATTCTTCATACATGAGTAACCTTGGGGGTTTATATCATATGTTACAAAGTCTGGATTTTTAAATGGCTGATTTACAAGTTATTTTATCGATGTAGAGTTGCAATATCGCATTTAGCAATATTAACATTTTCAATTGCTGATAGGAATATCAATGCTTTTCTGTTTTCCTTTTAAATTTTTCTAGCTGGGTTTGCCAGTTATGTGCTTCTTCCATGAAAGGAAGCAGAAAGGACACTGAGGGTCTTGTGGAACAGCTCTTAACTTCTGGCCATTGTACTTGCTAAGGTCATCATCTTTTAGCTTATATTACGTACACTTTTTGTCACATACAAGGGAGTTTGTATGTAACTAAAATAACTTGTAAAAGGTTACAATTTTATTCCTGCAACTTCATGAATAAAAGACGATTTTTAGCATTTTCTCAGAGAAGTAGAATTCTATATTTTTTTCATTGTATCAAAAGAGAAGGTAGGTTCTGGTCATTAACTGCAGAATTCAGTTGCCCTGATGCTGCTTCTTGCCCTTCCTTATTTAATGATGAGTGTAATACGAAGAAGGGATTCCCTCAATTTTTGCAATCAGTTTTCCTGAGTGCTCCACTATACGAAAAAATTGGAACACCTTCCAGAACAGTGCTGTGAAACAGGAGGGGATAAAGTCTATTCAAGTGCTCTGAAAAATATTTTACTTGGGCTGTTGAAAAAAAATTAGCTTTCTTTATAATAGTCACACTGTTGACATTTCTGATATGCTTTAGCAAAATATTTAGGTCTGCATACACCACAGTTATTAAAAGGATGCACTTTTTGCAGTTAAATTCTTTTTGTTAATTCAGTGTTGTTACTTTGGTTGCAGCAGCACAAGTGGCACGATTACCAGTATTGCTACAACTTGCTGCCAGTCTCAGCTTTAAGTTATTCTTTATCATTTCTTATGCTTTTGTATGCTGCTATGCTTAAGTATCAGTTACAGTTTCTAACAGTGTTAGATGTTCTCCATGCTGGTTTTCCTCTTTGAAGATTCTACAGACCAGTCACAGCTCTTGGTGCAGCTAAATAAAAGCACAATTTTGCCCTATTTCAGATGCTTTTCTCTCTATTTAGTTATGCAGGTAGTTCTCAAAAGCAGTCAAGCTTTCAATACCTATCCATACCTAGGAACACTAAATAAATAAAAATGCTGTTACATCAACTTCAAAATAGTAGAATTTCTCCTCTCTTCTGTGGAGTTAAAGGATAGGCTTTTCACAATAGCACCTAGCAGGTTAAATTACGTGTAATGAAGTTTATTTTTTTAACAAATAAAATCATGTTGTTTAGAAAGCATATGCCACGCATGTCTTACAAAACTTAGGCTCTTTTATATAACTGCAAAACAAAAAAAAATTCTGTGTGTACAGATTTAAACATGACTAACACTACTGTGCTTAGTATTCAGTTCGAAGCATGGAAAGAGGGTACTTTTTCTAAACTTGATACAAGTAAACAAGACACATTCTTCTGAAGCCAAGGGGAGGTAATCGTCTTCTTTCTGGAACCGAAGAAATGTCCCCTCTTCTCCCCACTAAAATTCTGTGAGGCAGTGGGAGATCTGGGGGATGGAGGGGCTAAGTTGGTAAAATGCTGAAATTAATTGTTGCACTGTTATGGCTCACCTCTTCTGGAGTGGTTCTTTGGTTTGCATGGGACTCTTGCAGATGAATGTGGACTTGCTTCTCGTGGTTGGTGTACAAACAGCACACATGCTTACGTTCTGGATCAGCTCAAACAAGCCACAACCGCATCCTCGCTGTGGTGGCTGTCAAGAGAGGGGATTTCGTGTTCAGCTGTGAACTGCCATATGTTATGCACAGCCTGCCGTGGTGCCTGACAAGCACCTGAATTCAGCAACACTTTTTTATGTTCGTTGCCTTTCTGCTATCCACTGACTCTTTCTTCTCCAAAAAAAAAAAAAAAAAAGAAAAGAAAAAAAAAATACAACCCAACCTCTAATATGTTTGCTTTATCATATTGGCACTGCTGTGTTTTTTTGCATAAACTGTCAATTTAATTTGACATTTTAGTAGATATCAAGGCCTACAGATAATTCCAGTGTCTCATTTTGTGGCTTTCTTTACAAAAAGAAGTAAGGCCATGTGTTGTATGTCATTTTGTACAGGCTCTTGAATGTGAGTTCACAGTCATTAATATATTGCATAAAACTTGGGATGAGATTTACCAACTGTTTTAATTGTAGAAAACATTTTTGACTGAGTTATCTCTGGGCCTTTGTAAAAGCTGTGGTTTTTTTTTCCTTTGGTACATTGTTACCTCATTTTGTTACTTGTGTTTCAGATTTGCTAATTATTATGAAAGCTTATGGCTTTTGTTGGAATCATATTTTGTTAAGTGTTTTCTTTAAATCATATGCTATTGTATCATTTAACATGTAGTTTTAAATGTATTATAAATATCTGTAACCAAATCATTTGAAGGCTTGATAAATTTTTAACAAAATTTGTACATTTTTTATGAGAGTTACTAGTAATGCTTTACTAGGTAGTGCAATGAATTTTTATTTTTAATCCCTGTGCCCAATTTTGGAGTTGAGAGAGTTGTTCAGTAATAAATGTATGATGTACACTTACACAATTTTGTCCTTTTGTTCTTTCCCTTAGAGGTGTATTGTCTTCTGTTTCTGTGCATGATCACACAGTATGAGGTTTTGGCAGCAGCCACTTGGGTTGCAGGGGGAAGCTTTGCCACCCTGACTGCAGCAGGCAACATTTTCTTTTAATCTGAGAGAGCATAAGAAACTGTTACGTAATCCTGTGTCATATTTTTAAAAGTGTGAGAATTCACAGTACTCATAGCCTTGCCTAAAAGGTGTTATTTACTTAGTCAGAAGGAACTTTGCGGGGATGGGGGTGCTCCTTAGGCTACTGTTTGCACTGTGTATCAGTTTGAGGATGTGTTAAGACTTCTGCAGTTCCCTAACAGTGATAAGAAACGCATTCTGAATTAAATATGAAACTGAATTATATAATGAGTTTGGTTAGTGATGGCCACACAAGAAGCTGTTGGTGAAACAAAAATACAAAGAGTTGTGTGATTTGGTTTTTAATGAGATAATGTAAACTAAATTGACAGATGTAGTTATTTTAAAGGTTTTCACTTACACAGGGCATTTCATAAGTGAATCAATAGCAGGTGTTCTTGGTACTCAGACATACAAAATCCACTGATGAAAATGCTAACACAAAGATTCACGCACTTATTGTTTGGATTTATCACCCTGGATAACAGGTAAGGGTGCCCTCCTTCATACAGCAGATGTTAATAATTGACTACACTGTTAAAAATGGTCAGTGTTGCCAGTAGTACTTGGACAGCCAAATTCCTGGGGAGCTTAGAAATACTGGTCACTGGTTTAGAGCCTGTGCCAGCGAAACTCTGAAAGCAGAGCAGGGCTTCCTGGTAAAGATCATAGAGTAGCTCAAGTTGGAAATGACCCATAAGGATCCTTGAGTCCCAGTCCCTGCTTCTTGCAGGACTGCCCGAAAATAATCTATATAACTAAGAGCATTGTCCAAATAGTCCTTCAACTCTGTCAAGCTTGGTGCCGTAACCACATCCTTGGGGAGCCTGTTCTTTCCATTTCCTAATATCTAACCTAAATTCCCCCTGACACTTCATGTCATTCCCTGGGGTCCTGTCACAGGTCACCAGAGAGTAGAGATCAGCACCTCCTCTGCTGCCCACCCTGAGGAAGTTGTCACCCTCAACCTCAGTGTCTTCTTCCAGTGAGCACTGGCCTCTCCAGGGCTGAGCACAGAGGCACAATCCCTGCCCTGGTCCTGCTGGCCATGCTATTGCTGATACAGACCACGATGCCACTGGCTGCCTTGGCCACCTGGGCACAGTGCTGGCTCACGTTCAGGTGGCTGTCAGCCAGCACTCCCAGGTCTCCTTCTGCTGCACAACTTTCCAGCCGCTCTCCCGCCAGCCTGTACCCCTGCACGGGGTTGTTGTGTCCCTGGTGCGTGATCTGGCACTTGGCCTTGTTGAACCTCATACCACTGGCCTTGGCCCAACAACCCAGCCTGTCCAGATCCCTCTGCAGAGCCTTCCTGCTCTCCAGCAGATCTACATTTCCACCCAGCTTGGTGTCATCTGTGAATGTCGTCAGGGTACACTCAATCCCCTCACCAATCATTGATGAAGATGCTAGAACAGGACCAGCCCCAACCCTGAGCCCTGGGAACACCTCTAGTGACTGGCCACCAGCTGGATTTAGTTCCACTTACCACCACTCTCTGGGCTCGGCCAACCAGCCAGTTTTTAACCCAGCAAAGAATTCACCTGTCCAAGCCCTGGGTTGCCAAACTTTCCAAGAGAATGTCATGGGAGACAATATCAAAGACTTTACTGAAGTCCAGGTAGATAACATCCACAGCCTTTCCCTCTTCCACTGTGTGGGTCACCTGGTGAAAAGGAGATCATAGAATCAGATGTGTTGGAAAGGACCTCTGAGATCATCAAGTCCAACCCTTGATCCACTACCACCACAGTTACTAGACTATGGAACTCAGTGCCACATCCAGTCTCTTTAAATACCTCCAGGGACAGAGAATCCACCACCTCTCTGGGCAGCCCATTCCAATGCCTGATCACGCTCTCTGTAAAGAACTTCTTCCTAACATCCAACCTAAACCTCCCCTGGCACAGCTTGAGACCATGCCCTATTGTCTTGCTGATAGCTGCCTAGGAGAAGAGACCGACCCCCACCTGGCTACAACCTCCTCTCAGGGAGTTGTAGAGAGTGATGAGGTCACCCCTGAGCCTCCTCCAGGCAAAACAGCCCCAGCTCCCTCAGCCTCTCCTCATAGGACTTGTGCTCCAGTCCCTTCACAGCCTGATTGGTCTTCTCTGGACCTGCTCCAGCACCTCAATATCCAGGTGTGGAGTTGGGTCAGGTTGCTCAAGCAAATCTATAAAGATACTAAAGACCACTGGACCTAAAATTGAGCCCTGCAGAACCCCACTAGTGACAAAACGAACCTAAGCATAGCTGACGTGAACTTAGCTGTTCCCTCTGCACCAGGATTTTTCCCTTTCCCCCCTGGCTGCCATCCACTGTCAGCGCCAGCAAATGCCGATGTCCTGAAAGTGACCTCTGAGGTGCAGCACCAATGTGTGTGAGATTCTGAGCACCCAGGCAACAGCCAACTTTGTATTTCACGTGAGCTCTGCCAAGTTAGTCAGTGCTGCCAGCAATAAAACACTAATCTGTTTTGCAAGAGTCCACCTAAACTTACTGTGCACTTTGTGCACAGACTGTTTAGCACTAACTACAGTTTGTGCCGTAGCAGGAACATGTTTTGTAGTATGTCACGTGTTTATGCAACAGGAGACTCTCTGCACTGGAGAAGAGAAAGGTATCTATCTGTGGGCTTGGCTGGTTGCAAAGTCAAAGTTGCACACAAGTATACTGCAGAACAGCTTTCAGGATCATCTGTAGTTTGACCATGGCCACTCCTATCCTGAAGAGCAGAGTTGCCCTCATCTTCCTTTCCTGGACAGCTCTCTGCTCCCACCCCCTTTGTGTCACAGCGCCTCACACTCTTCTTCAGCCTTTGCAGTGTCTGTCTTTGCTGATCCTGTGTTACCACTGCTTGTGAATGGCCTGGCATCAGCTGGTAATTAGTTGGTGATTTGTATGGCTACATCTTAGTAAATTACATCACTGCCTGCAGATCCTGCATCCCGTGTGCTCTTCTGTGGTCCTTTTCTCCTATCTTGCTTTCAACTACTGGGTGCAACTCCAGCTTCTGCATCTTGTATGACTTGTGTAACCATCCCCAGCAGCTCACACTGTGGTGCACACAACCATGTGACTTTCAAGTAGGGTATCTGCATGGGATTCATGATTTGCTTGCCCACAGTGCTTATCAACCGATTTGGGAATGACAGCATGCTTAAGGATGTTTAGTCTTCCACATGTGAAAGATGGCCTTGGGTTTTCAAGGGCAGTGGCATTGCTATAGCTTTTCCCCAGTTCTAGCCTTTGCTAACCTAAGTTTAGATGGCTTTATTTAACAGCATAAGGGGACACTTCCAAGTCAACTGCCCTTGTCCTTATAGGGGGGTTCAACTTGCCAGAAATCAACTGGGAGCATCACACAGCTGGTACAACGTGGGCCAGAAGATCCCTAAAAAACCTGGATGACAACTTTATGGAACGGGTCCTAAAGAACCTGACTCAGAAAGATGCCCTCCTTGATCTGCTACTTGTCAACAAAGCAGATCTCATGAGAGAGTGGAGACTGGTGGCCTCTTGGCCACAGCAACCACCAAGTGTTTAAAACCTCTGTTATGATAGGAGGAAAAGTGCCAGCAAAACCACAACTCTGGACAACAAGGAGGGCAGACTGGAGGCTGCTCATGGAATTAGTAAGTAAGGTTCTCTGGGAAAATGTAGGTGCTGGGGTCCATCCGTGCTGGTCACTTTTCAAACATCACCTCCCAAGGGCACAGGAGCAGCAGTTCCCACATACTGGAAGTCCAACAGGCGAGGCAGAAGGCCAGCCTGGCTGAACAGGGATCTTCTCTTGGAAATAAGGCAAAAAAAGGGAGGTGTATGCCCAGTGGAAGCAAGGTCTACTGACATGGGACGAATTCAGAGATGCTCCTTGCCACTGTAGGGAGAAAATCTGTGCAGCCAAAGCTCAGCTGGGGTTGAAGGTGCCAGAAATGTGGGGGACAATAAAAAGAGGTTTATCAAATATATTATTGGCAATAGGCAGTTCAGAAATATCGTTGGCCCATTAAAGGATGAGGATGATCACCTCACAAACAGGGGCAGAGACAAGGCAGAGGTGTTCAATGCTTTCTTTGCCTCTGTCTGGAACACAGATGATGGACCAAGGGGGTCTCAGTGCCCTGAGCTGGAGAACCACGACTGCAAGAGTGATCAACTCCCAGTTCACCCAAAAACTCTGCAGGATCTGCTGCTCCATCTGGATCCCTAGAGCTCTTCAACATCTTCATAAATGACTTTGAGACAGGACTGGAAGGGATACTAAATGTATTGATGCCACTAAATTGGGAAAAGCTGTTGAGTCCCTTGAGGGAAGAAAGGCCCTGCAGAGAGACCTCAGCAGATTGAGGACTGGGCAGTCACCAACCAGATGAAGTTCAACAGGGGGAAGTGCTGGATTCTGCCCCCGGGATGGGGCAACCCTGGATATACAGACAGACTGGGGAATGAGAGGCTGGAAAGCAGTGCCAGGAAAGGGCCCTGGGGGTCCTGGTGGATGGCAGGTTGAATGTGAGTCAGCAGTGCCCTGGCAGCCAGGAGGGCCAACCCTGTCCTGGGGGCATCAGGCAAAGCATGGCCAGCTGGTCCAGGGAGGGGATTGTCCTGCTCTGCTCTGCCCTGGGGCAGCCTCACCTTGAATATTGTGTGCATTTTGGGCACTGCAATATAGGAAAGATATTGAACTATTAGAGAGTGTCCAAGGGAGGGCCATGAAGATGGGGAAGGGCCTTGAGGGGAAGCCGTGTGAGGAGTGTCTGAGGGCACTTGGTCTGTCCAGCCTGGAGAAGAGCAGACTGAGGGGAGACCTCACTGCAGTTACAACTTCCTTGTGAGGGGAGGAGGAAGGGCAGGCACTGATCTTTTTTCTGTGGTGACCAGTGACAGGACTTGAGGAAACGGCATGAATCTGAGTCAGAGGAGGCTTAGGTTGGTTAGAACTCATTAACCACCAGGCTCCTAGTACCTAAAACAGAATTTAGCAGATTTTCATTTTGAAATGGACATCTTTGATGGGTAAAGCACCATTTTGTCACCCCTAGAAAAGTCTAAGTTAACTGCTGTATGGATGGCCAAGCAACAGTCTTCCATGAGAAATGTCCTGGCTGATACTCCATGAAGCTCCTTCTATCTTACTGTTTCTCCCCATAGATTTGTGTGTCCAGGAGAATCATATTCACCAAACCCTGTTTGCTGGGGTTTGAAGGATGTTTGATTTTTTTTTTTTTTTTGAGGCAGCTATAGGAAGAATATGGGGAGAGGAGTTAAGAAGCAGTTCAGAGCTTATTTGAGTACTAGGAATGTGGGCCATCATGAAGTCTTACTCAGTAACTGAAGATAAACTGGTGAGCTCAACAAGTGAAACAAGAAGGAACTGTACTCAAAACAAGGAATGGAAATCTTTTTTGTGTGTGCAACAGACTAGTAATGAAATAAGAGACATAGAACATAATGTTTATATGGCCTACCATCTTAAAAAAAAGACCCTTAACAGTTAGCTGTGATGGTTTTGCATACTACTTAGAAAGTATTTCTATAAAAATTAATAAAACAATCATGCTAATTGAAAGAGGTGGTTATACATGCTGGTGCTGCAATATCTGAAGTAGTAGTTCTCTTACAACTTGCTCTTGCTCTGCATTTTACTGACCTGCTGTTGATCACAGACCAAATCCCTTCTGTGTACAGAGGGTTATCACTACTCCTTTGCAACATATGCTTCCTTTCTCAGTCGAGTCCAACACTGAGAGCCAAGAGCACTTTGAGGTCTGTATGATTGTGTTTTGCCTGGCCTTATGACATTTTCCTATGTCATTTTCCTTCTGAAGAGCAAGGCCAAATTAAAAAAAAATATTTACTGCAAGCCTCTCTTTGTCTTCCTCTCTATTCTGTTGCAGCTTGAGGTAGCATCACCAGATTTAAGGAAACACAGCAGGGAAAGGAGGTTGCAGAGGATGAAAAGAAGTGATTGCACTTAATTTTTAAGACTTCGACATGGATGATGATTAGTTGGCAAGAAAAGGAGTAAATGCAGTTGAGTATTACAGATGATACAGCACCAGAAAATAAAGATGTCATTTTTGGTCTTGGATGATGGCTCACTCACATACTAAAATTAATTCTATCACTGTACTGTCTGTCTGTAATTAATGGGGTGTCTCATTCAGCAAAAGAGTGTGCTTCCACAATGCACAATCATTAACTGTACATGAAAGGACAGGAAATCATACAACTTCTGTAGGGTTTGACATTTACTGGCTAATATCAATATCATGTGCTGAGGAAGTCACAGAGAACACAGCACAAATACTCGTTCCAGTAATGTGTTTGTAGGTCCTCCAGTTCTGCACGCCCTCATTTTTGTGTGTTGTCCTCAACAAGTCAGGTTTCATCAATTTACTAACAGAAGAGCAAAACAAATAGAGAACTGTTGTGTGACTTTAATTTACCCCGGGGCAGGGGACGGGCAAGAGCCAGAAGCGCAAGCCTTCAGGTTAACCAAAGGCCTTGTGGAAAGGTTAACTCTTAAATTCACCCTAAGGTAACAGGTAGAAGGGTGGTTTTGACAGAACTCCATACCTGAAAGTTGTAGTCTGTCCCAATCCATTAAGAGAAGAACTAATGATCTGCTTTAGTAAGTCTTTCTCAGGGTATCAGAAACTTGGAGCACAGACAAGGTTTGCTTATGGTGATTAAAGAGACTGTTCCTCAGGAATCTGTTTGTACCAAGCACTCCTGGGCTGCTGGCCTTTCCAGGGGTTGTCTTGGAAGTGGGTACTCACATTGATCTCTCCAATGTGAGCCCATAATTTTGCTTGTGGTGGATTTTGCAGGATCTGATGCCAAGGGGAATCTCAGCATCAAGCATCTTGTAGATCACAGCATCCCTGAGCTTTAGAAACAGCTGAGTTTGTTGTTGATCCAGGACAGCTTTGTTGCTGGGATTTCTGCCCTCAGTGCATGAACTATTAGGTAGATTGCTCTGTAGGCAAGTAGAAATGGAAAGATACACTTTCATTTTTATCTTGTTTTAGGGCCTAGAGGAAAAAATGAGACAAAAGATAGCTGAGAAGACCGTACACAGACACAGCAAGCCTCTGCTGAGCTCTGCCCACTGGATAAGCCAAAATGCATCAACCAGCAGAAGGCTTCTAGCTTCCCTAGAAACTGCAGATGGCAGTAATTCAGCAACTGATGCTTTCTGGGGAGATGGAGAGGGCATTCCCTGTGCATCTGGCTGTGTCTCAGAGCTGCAGTTTTATAACACAAAGCCTTCAATCACTATGTGAGTTCTACACACCACCATTCCTCCTCCTCCCTTTTGTCTTCCCCCACCTCCCAGCATGGTGTGCTTCCACTTCAGGAGTGGGAGGGAGCATGGGTTATTGCCAAGCTGAGCCAATTTCCTTCCAGTTGTGGCAACAACAGCACAGAACAGACACAGCTGAGGGCAATATTGCTGCCAGTGTGACAGTGCTCCTCGTGGGCTGTGTGGACAGCTCAGCCTTGCTGCCACAATGGTACTGCTTGGGAAAACCTGGCGAGATGCCATCTCTGAGCTGTTTCTTAGATGCTATCATGGATGCTGGTAATGTTGCAGAAAGCATTGAATCTTTTGTGGTCCCGCTGAAGCTCTGTGGTACAGCTGTAACATCGGGTAATATCCTTCCCCCTCAGAGATACTGCTGGCATTGCTATTAGGTGAACAAGACTGGGAGTGCTTTTCTCCTCAGATGGGGTTGTGCAGAAGGATGGTGTCACTGTGGCAAATATGGACTGCAAATTGACAGCACATGGACTGACTGTGTAAGGCACAGTGCTCAAACAGGGAGAGTGCTTTGCTTGGTATCCTTTTTGCCCTGTAAGTAACAATATTTTATATGAAAGCCTGAAAGCCAGACTCTGTGAAAAGGAAACTGGTGTGTAGGAGGGTGTTTCATTTGAAAGGGCAGTTTCCATGTGAGTTGCCAAGTGAATGGCATTATTTCACTGTCAGGGCATCTAAATTATGGCAGATTGATATGTACTGGTTTGTGTTTGCATACAAGTAAGGCAGGGCCAGCCTAAGTATGTACATGCAGCTGTGGCCACCATTATTCCACAGTACTTCACATCTTACATCTCAGATGGTGCCTACATGCCTGCTAATATTTCTGGACTCTTTTCCCAAAAACCTGCTCTGCAGGTTGTTATCTACCACAGATTAGTGGGGCAATTTTCCTTCCCCTGGAAATTTTCTGGGGAGATGTATAATGTGCCTTCTGGGTAGGAACTCCAGCTGCTGTACTTTGGCTCCTGAGTAACAACCATCTGTTACTCAGACAAGAAGTGCCCGCTCTGCAATTGGCAGTGTTGAGCACGTATTACAAAGAACTGATAAACAAGATAAGGACATGGATAAACAAAGGGCAGAGGGTAGAGAGAACACCTATTTTCAGAAAATCTCAGTTCCCAGTGAATGTGGATGGATTTCAGTGCTACCTTTGCTGGGCTGTCCTAGGACAGCACTGTTGGTGCAACAGTTCGTCAGTAATCTGGTGGACAAGCAAAGTGGGAAAATAGAAAGTGAAATGAGAATGCTGCCATAAACAGAGGTGGGTGGGAAATGATTACACACCAAAAAAATTGTCTTTGCCTTGCTGCTGTTCACAGGGTTGTCTACAGCAAACAGAACATGCCACAGAAAGAGTCTGTGGCTGAAGCGCAACGGCAATAAGAGAAAAACAAGAAAACAAAATTAAGTCAGTACAAGATAGGGAGAGTAGGCACGCGAAAAGGCATAGTTTACAGTGCCAAACGAAAATTCTACATTTCTTAGCCATAAGGGGCAATCCCTCTTCCAGCTGCATATCCAGACTATGTGCTTACGTTAAAACTTGCTGCATCTTCCTAGCTGTCTTCTTCCAGCCAAACCACATGACATCAGTCTTGCTTGATCTGAGCATCTCCATGCTGGATGTGCAGCCCAGATCCTGTCTGGGACTGAGAACATCACATGCTAGACAATCCCTCTCTTGCTTGTGAAAGCAGGAACCCCTGAGCATCACTAGGGCTTGACAGGGAGTTGTCTGCCTTGAGCCTAGGAGTCGTCTGTAGCAGAATCTCATCTTCCTTAGCGCTCAGCTCACATCAGTCAGCGAAGGGTGATGTGGTGTCACGTGCCCCAGGACGTGGCTGCCCAAAAGGGGCACCTGGTGCTGCGGGTGTTGGTGGTAACATCTTGCTGACGTGGCACGTGCCTTGCTCTGGGGCAGGAGCAGGTCTCCTGGATATCAAACTCCTGCCTGTCTTCAGAGGGAAAGTGAGTGGGAAGTCTGCAAGGGTGCTGGGGGAGTGGCGTGTGGAAAGAAAGAGCATGTGACTGTAGAGGAAGGAAAGGAGCAAGTTACGGCTTTAATTTTCTCCTCTCAGCTAGTTTTCAGTTGCAGCATCTTGCTTTGAAACGTAGCTGGGAGACCAGACAGCCTGTATAATAAAACTCTTTTGCTTGCAGCACATAACCTCGAGTAAAACAATCTCATTATGTAAATATTGAGTGCCTTCTTTCACGGGGGCTGTGGGACTGTGCTCCTCCTGCTCCGGAGGCGTCGGCTTTCAGTGCACAAGCATAAACTCTTAACAGATGCTGCTAAGGACAAGTCTGTGGCTTGTACTGGGGCCCAGTCAGGACTGAGAAGGGTTTGTTGGGCCATATCATGCATGCCTCTGTCCTTAGTAGTTTTGGGGACAGTTGATAAGGAACAATTAGGAGTACCTTCCCAGGTGACAGCCTGCTGACAGAGAGGGGCTCTCAGCCTTCACCAACACAGAATGAGTGTGGAGTTCTGGTGTGTTGGACTGAGTTTGGGGAAGCCTTGCTCAGACAGGGTGGCTGATTGTGGTTGCAGGCAGGCCTGCTGCCTCCCAGGCAGCTGTTCTGGAGAAAAACTATCCTTGAAGGAAGACCCATGTCTCTCCTGCCCTTTGTCCTGCACCAATTGGGAGATCAGGGCTTGGGGGTTCAAAGGCAATGTTTTCAAGTCTCCACCCATGTTTCCAGTCTCACAGTACCTGGTTGGGAAATAATACTCCAGGGCTATGTTTTTCTCTCACACAGTGGCTCTGGGGTACCTGAAATTGGGTCAGGATGGTGACGAGGCTGTTCTCTTCCTGCCACAGGGAACAATTGCAGCTGCCTTTTCCTTTTCTGCTCTGCTCTGAGCACTGATCCCCTCTGGGAGAACTCTGGGATCCGAATTAAGGCAGGGCCTGCCCAACTGCCCTCAGCAGTTGCAGCCCAAGACCCCTCAGGGGACTAGGAGTGCAAGCTCATTGACAGCTACTTGCAGGTAGTTGAGAAACCAGTAAACTGCTTTGATCCTGGCTGGTTTCAAGCCATGTGAGTTGAACACTCTTCCCCTGGGACAGCAGCAGAACCAGATTTAGTGGGGAACTCTGGGGATGGATGGCAGTTCAATCAGCATCGTCTCATGGTGAGCATTAGAGGCTGTGGTTACCTCAGGGAGAACATCTTCTGGCCTGTAACTGTGTTGGTGTGTTTGTGCCCACTTGGGCTTGTCTTAGGGGACACTTTATCCTGTGTCCTGGTGTAACCCCAGCCAGCAGCCAAGCCCCTCACAGCTGCTCACTCACTGCCCCCCACCAGAGGGTCAGAAGGGTGGGAGCCAGAAAACCCATGGGCTGAGATAAAGACAGTTTAATAGGGAAAGCTAAGGCCACACACACAAGCAAACAAAAAAAACCCAATTAATTCACTACTTCCCACGGGCAGGCAGGTGTTCATCCATCTCCAGGAGAGCAGGGCCCCATCACGTGTAACTGGGGAAGACAAATGCCATCACTCCAAATATCTCCCCCCTCACCCTTCTTCCCCTCACTGAGCATGATGCCATATGGCCTGGAACATGCCTTTGATCAGTTTGGGTCACCAGTCCCTACCGTGTCCTCTCCCAACCTCCCATGCACCCCCAACTTCCTCACCCGCATGGCAGTGTGAAAAGAAATAGGAAAGCCTTGGCTCTGTGTAAGCCCTGCTCAATACTAACAAAACCATCACTGTATTATCAACACTGTGTTCAGCACAATCCAAAACACAGTCCCACACTAGTTACTGTGAAGACAATTGGTTGCATTGTCCTTTAAATGCCTTTCAACAGCACTCAGTAAGATCTTTCCCCAGATTTTTTCAGGTACTGAGGTTAGACCAAAAGGTCCGTAGTTCCCTGAGTCATCCCTCATGGTCTTCTTGTAATCTGGAATAACACTGACTAGCTGCCACTCAGCATGGACCTCCCCACACTCCCAAGACCCTGGTGGATGATTGAGAAGGGTCCTGCTGCAACATCTGTCAGCTGCCTCAGTGCTCCGGGATGAAACCCACCTGGCCCCAGTGCATATGATATTTCCACAACACTGCAGAAAGTGTATTTTGAAAAGCACATTTTTGAGAGTTTTTTGAGAGTTTATTTTGCTAAAATTAGCAAGAAATGTGTATATCAATATTTTTTTCTGATAGCCTAGAAGAATTTTCCATCTTTTTAGATCAAATAGTGGGCAACTAAGACCCAAAATAATTCCTGCTTTCATTTACTTTGTTAATGAAATGTCAAAGCACAATGGGCATTCAGTGCTAGTAAAATTAGGAGCTTCAAAATTTTGTTTTTCAGGAGAAAAAAAAAACTTGAAAATTGAATTCATGTAGCACCAATAAGGCATTTTTCTAACTGTAAAATTAAATTATTTAAAATATACAGATGTATCCACAAGTTTTCCAGGAGGTTTGCTTGACTCAGAATAAAACAGGTCTTCCCTGCTTGGTCCCTCCAGAGGTGGGTAACACTGAGGCAAACCAAAGAAGATTCTGATTTCTGCAGTAAAAATTATTTCTCTTCTCAAGCCAGAGGGAAGGTTGATCTCTATTGAAAGCACCCCAGTTTAATACAGGCTACTTCACTTCAGCCTTATTTAACATTCAACCCTTGTGTAAAAGGGACTTGAGGCTGTTCAACGTGTGCAGCCTTGAGCAGATGGTCTGTTACTGCCATTCAAATTACAGTCCTCGGTGTCTTTGCCAAAGGGGTGATTCCATTTGGGTTTGGGTTTTTCTTTTCTTTTGTTTTGTTTTGTAAACAGCTGCAAAAAAAGGTCCAGATCTGGACCAGAACCTGTAAACTGTACACCAAAACAGACTTCACTCCTTCCCTTCACCCTTACACTCAGGTATGAGGGTGGAGTCAGAGCTTGCATTAGGAGTTTTTTTAATACAAAGAAATAGAGAATACTATGGGTAAATCAAAGTCAGGTCTTTGTGTGTTGCCTGCTGCTGGCTTCACACACAGACTTTGAGAAATGCACTCCTAACTTGCAGAAGGCTTATTAGATCCAAAGTCCGGAGAAGGAAAGCGTCATTTCACCTCAAAACTAACAGATGAAGACTCAAAGGCATTCTGATCCCACCAGCTCAACCCACCCTTCTTCTCCAGCTGGCTTTCACAATGAGATGGTGCTGAATCAGGAAAACGTTATAACTTCCTCTTTTCTTCTTGATTTAACTCTTCCTTCTCTCCACTGCCTGTGATGGAGGATGATTCCTCTGGGCAAAACCAGCCTGAGGTATGTATGCTCTGAGGCATTTAAACCCTGTTTTGAGAGGTTAATGTTGTTCCCTCTGGAAAGATAAATGTGGGATGCAAAGAGCATCGTCTCTTCAGACCTCTCACAGACACAGTGCAGCAGCATTTTTCCCCAGAGTAAGACAGTAAAGTACTGGGGCAAAAGTAGATCTTATTTCAGTGCATTATAGCAGCTCCTGATCATCCAGTAGTGTTTACAAAAGCATTATTTAGCTTTATTGCAACTCTGGCCTCCATAGTAAACAATTTAAAACTAAAAAGCACAGATAATCCAGCTCAGTAAGTTCACTTGTAATTGGAAATGTCCTGGGTACCTGAAAATTTTAACCCTGAAAGTCATGGGCCCTGGTAATGTCCTTACAGACAAACTGATGATGTTGTTTGCACAGATAGACTGGAACACCTAAACTGCTAGGCACTGAGTGCTGTCATCTGATGTGCAAAGTCCAAGTGGTAGCTGGTTATGAGTGCCATTCCTCAGGGGCTGATGTTGAGCCCAGTGTGCTCTGTTGTTCCCATCAACAGGCAGTGCAATTGCACAGAATACGCCCTCAGCAAATTTGGTGTGATTACAGAGAAGGAGGGGGCACAACAGGGGATGAGGAAAGACCAAGTGGCAGGCAGGGTGATTCTTCTGAGGGCCTGTGATGTGCTGCAGAAATGCACCAGCATGAACTTCACAGAGATCCAGACAGGCCTCTGGGCTTACCCAACCCATGAAATAACTCTGCAACGATTAAGGCTGGGCACCAACAGGCTGGGGAATAACTTTGCCAGAAAAGGAACCAGAGCCCTGGTCTGAGCATCTTCCATGAGTGCTGTGTGGCTTTGTGGTGACGAAGACCAGGCACATATTGAGGAATATATTTAGTGCGGGTAACTTGTGTGCAGCTGCAGTGGGAGCTGAAGGTGGAGCTCTGGGTGGGAGCCCGAGGCAAGAGGCCAGGAACTGGTGCTAACCCTTTGCACAACAAAGAGCACAGGGACCTGTGACCCAGCCAAGGACACTGAGAGAGACAGCAGGAGCTGATAACTCATTAGGAAGACCCCAGACTTTTGTGCAGATAGACTGTGAGGGTATAAAAATTTGGTAATCAGTTTAAGTTCTTGCTGTTACTCTGTTGCTGAACAATGGTTAAATTACTTAAAGCAACCAGAGGTCTGAGACAGTGCTATGGAAACCTGAGGTCAATCTGGGGCAGTAATGGGCTCACTGGAGCCACCCACTGTGAAGGAGTTTCGGTCCCAGCAGTGACAGTGTCTTGTGGTGGGTGTGTGACTGCAGAGTGCTCCTGAATGGTCAGACAGGGAAGCTTCCTAAGAGTTTGATAACCTAGATGGAACCCTAGGCCACTACACCTTTGAAACCTCCCTTCTCCAAGCTGCTGACACTGTGTGAGTTCACCCGGGATCACTGGCGCAGAAAAGAGCCAAAAGGGTGAGTGTTAAAATTCCCTGAGCAGAGTCTGTATAAATCGTAAGGGTGGATTTGTGTCTCCCTGCTGGTGCAGCATTTTGTACAGATGTGGTGAAATTACTGGTAGGGGGTTGAGTACGGGTGTGCAGCCTGACCAGTGCAAGGAGCAGATAGAGGAGGTGTAGGGTCCTTTCTAAGATGCAAGGTGGTGATGAAAGCTCAAGTCTCTTGTATGACACGGGGAATTCGGAGCCCCTCTTAGCATTTGAAATGATGGAAAATGAACCCAGTATGGAAAAGGGGATGCTCTTGGCTGAGGTTGTGCAACACTGGGAGAAACTGCACTGTAAATACTTTCACCTTAGAATAGCTGACAGGCTAAAGCCATGACCTGGGGATAAAGACTGGCTCTAAGGGCTGGGGCCTGAAGCTGGGCCAGGCAGTGATTCTGACCGCACTGGGCCATTCCCAAGGGTCCCCCCAACCTGTGTCAGGCACTGTTGCTGCTCACCACCACCCATCCCCACTCTGCCCCCAGCCCTTTTGGTCAGCATCCAGCACTGGAGTCCGGAGGACTCCTGTGACAGGAGAAGCCATGGCTGCCCTTGGTGCAGTTCCACAGGACTGGGCCGGTACCCAACCTCAGCCAGCACTCAGCAGCTGACTTAGAATTGCTGCAAACCAGGGGCTGTGTAATGGGAACAAAGGGTGGCAAAGGCCAGCAGCAGATGCAGGCATGATGTAATTCCTGCCCAGTGCACCATCAGCAGCAGCTGAATGTGGGTCAGTAGGTTATAAGAGACAGGTAAGTGCCATTCTATTCCCAACTCCCTGACCTCTGTCAATCAGAGCCAGGAGCTGGGCTCAGACCCCTGAATCCAGAGTGGCAGAGATGGGTGCTGTGGGGCACCCAGTGTAGTGACATATTCCATCGGAGAGAAGCCATCAGGAATATCCAACAGCACCCTGTGAGCTCTCACCAGCCCATGGCCATGGGGAGGAGGGGGTGTCATATCTACACCAGGCTGAATCCATATCCACAGCAGGTCTTCAAGGTGAACAGCCCAGCATCTCCTACGATTTCTTTGTGAGGCAATTGGTACACACACAGAAAATGTCTCTGGAGAATGCACAAGACACCATATGAAGTAGTTCCCTCTCTGTTCCCATTTTGTGCACTAGTCTGGCCCAGTCTGATACACAAGTACATGATACACAACCTGGGCACGAAGTGTTAATCAAGATGTTCTCATAAAAATCCAAATTTGAACCTAAATCGGAAGGGGCATATACTGTCTTACTGCACTCTTATTTTGCTCTTAAAATTTTGGAGAACTTAAAACAGGAAAACTGGATACACCAATCTCATATCAAGCATGTAGTGAATGATTAACCAATTTGTCAATAATAGACTTCTGTGGATCTTTCGTGATGTTGTCCTGATAATAATTTCTGCCCTATTACAACATCTTGTCAGCCTTAATTCTGTTACTTTTAATAATGCTGTATGAAAGGGCAGTGGGAAAACGCTGTAAAGCTTTCTTTTCCCCTTCTAAAGTATTAGCAAGTATGACCAACCAGAACAAAGGGAGGACTTTTGAGGAACGCGTTCAGTGCAGGTAGCTCGGTGTGCAGCTGCAGTGGGAGCTGCAGGTTGAGCTCTGGGTGGGAGCCCCAGCCAAGAGTCCAGGAACTGGCACTGACCCTTTGCACAACAAATGGCACAGGGACCCGTGGTGCCAGCCGGGTGACCAGACACTCAGACACAGCAGGAGCCAAGGACTCATCAGGAGTATAAACATCCAGATATTTGCTCAGGGTCCCTCCTCAGAGACACCTGCTCAAGCTGTTACTGTGTTACTGTACCAGGAATAAGTCGCTTTAGGGATCCGGAGGTATGAGGCTCTGCAATGGGAAACCTGGGATCGATCCTGTAAGGAAACCTTGTCTGACTGTGTGAGAGTGTAGGGAGTCACCCACTGTGAGGGGACTTTGGTCCCAGCAGCGACGGTCTCTGGTGGTGGGAGTGTGACTGCCAGAGTGCTCCTGAATGGTCAGACAGGAAAATTTACTTAACACACACAATCCTTCCAAAAAGACTCACACTGACTTCATTAAGCAAACCGTCCTGCAGAAGCCACCAAGACAGCAATGAAGCTGAAGCTTAACATTTCCAAAAAGACATGGAAGGAACTGGACTTGTTCAGCCTCCATCAGAGAACTCAGTGCTGTCTACAGCTCCCTTATGGGAGTAGATTGGGAACATGAGGGTGAAAGTCTCCTTGGAAAGGCACAGTGAAAGTACATGTCATAATGGAAAAACTGACATTATGAAAGGTTTTCTCCATGAGGATGGTCAAATACCATGACATGATCCCAAATAGGCTGTGAAATTCTCATCTTTACTCATTTGTCTTTTTTCTCTGTGTGTGGAAGGAGACTGAATGATCTCCAGATATCCCCACTGATTCTTAACATTCTGTAACTCTAGCATAGAGTCCTTATGCAGCACTTTTCGAGAAAATCCCTGACTTTCATACACACAAAGCACATTCTGAATCCTTGATTATATCAGCAGTTCTTTCACAAGCAAGAGATTCTGCCTGCTTTCAGGAGGATTGCCTTGCTTCTCAATGTTCCACATTCTCATGTATTAATATATGTATATTAATGCATCAAATATTTCACCAAAACTCTTATTTTTAAAAACCTCTTCCTATTTTTTTCCACACCTTTTGTTTCTGTGTGCGTGTCGGTATCCTCTACTGCTTTTATTCCCAGGAAGAAGAAAGCAGATTGAAAAATCCGTATGCGTTTGGTTGAACGTGTCTAAGAGCTCTGGCCAGCGAAAGCAAGTATGCAAACTCCGCGAGAGCGTGCGCGCTTCAGTTCGGTTTCTATAGTTGAGACATCCCGGAGCACACAGTTCTAACTGAAAAAAATAGAAAACGAAAAAAAAAAAAAAAAGAAAGAAAAAAACACACCATCCTCTGATGACTATTTGTTCTCCATTTTTGTGGAAAGTGGAACTTCAGGTAAGTGTTTTGGGAGGCTGTCACACCGACTCCCGCCCCGCCTCGAACCATCGCGGGCAGCGGGCGGGGGCAGGCACCGCGGCACCGCCCCTGCCGCTCCCGGGGGCAGCTCCCGCCGGCCCCGACGGCTCCGCGGCCCGGCCCCGCCGCGGGGAGGGCGAGAGGCGCGGAGGGACCGCGGCAGCCGCTCCGCACCCTCCTCCGGCCCCTCCGCAGCCTCCTCCGGCCCCTCCGCATCCTCCTCCGGCCCCTCCGCTGCGCCGGGCCCCGCTCCCGCCGCTCCCCTCCCGCACCGCGGCCGCGATGGCGCAGGGCGGGCCGCGGGCGTGCGGTGCCCACGCGGGGCGGCCGCTGGAGCTGTTCTGCGAGGACTGCGGGCGCTGCGTGTGCGCCCTGTGCCCGGCGCTGGGCGCGCACCGCGGGCACCGCGCCTGCCTCCTGCCCCACGCCGTGCGCCGCACGCAGGTGGGTGCGGGGCGGAGGGCAGGTTTGCTGCGGGGAGGTTTTGCTGCCAGCTGCGGCTGCGGGGTGGGGGGACGGACCGCGGTATAAGCAGGGAGCTCCCCGGTTTGGGTGTACGTCGTGCCCGTTTTCACTTTCGTTCGTGGTACTTGCGCGGCTGGGATTTCTTTTGCCGTGGTTGGGGTGGTGGCGACATCACCGCATCAGCGCAGCGTTAACAGCAGTAGGCCAAGTGTCTTCAGCCTTTCTTTGCTTGCCTTATGAACAGCTTGTGGGGTTCAGGGTTTGTTGTCACATCGGTTTCGTAGTCTGCGCTGGCTACCAGACCAGAGTTTCAGTACTTTCTGTGCTTCGGCGAAGTAAGTGCTTTGTAAATCCCGCACGGACAGGGGTTCAGCCTGCTGCCACTGCACAGGGACATGCACGGGAGGGAAGGCGTTAACCAGTCACACACGAGCAGGTGTATGCACACGTAACAGGTGTATAAATGAAGGGACGAGGAAGTGAGATTTTGTGTTAGGTCACGTGCAGCACCGTTTTATCCTCCAAGTTCGGCTTCATTTCTGAGCATCTTCTTTGCAGACCCTGTGTGTGGAATCAGTGGAACTTGGTTGCCCTGGGGAACTTGTTTTTACTGCTAGGCTGGATGCACCTTTGACAGAAATACAGATGCCACAGGGGAAGGGGAAAGGCCATTTCTCTTTATGCCTTTCCCCCCACCACTGTAGCTTGCTAGGCAACAGTGACTGCCCATGCACAGTACCTGTTCTCTGATATCCTGGGGGATGGGGAGAAGGAGTTGTTGTGGGTTAATCAGCAGGCAGCTAAGCACACTTCCCTACCAAAAGGTGGCTAACCCACCTAACCACCCCTCCCTTCCAGTTTTATTTCTGAGCATGCCATTATATGACATGGAACATCTCTTTGATTAGTATGGGTCATCTGCCTGCTTGCATCCTTTCCCAGCCTTTTGTGCACTCACAGTACAGTCACACCTGAAACACAGTGCCGTACGAGCTCCTGTGAGGAAAATTAACACC
Source organism: Myiozetetes cayanensis (assembly GCF_022539395.1). NCBI lineage: Eukaryota > Metazoa > Chordata > Aves > Passeriformes > Tyrannidae > Myiozetetes > Myiozetetes cayanensis. The sequence goes on along the minus strand of NW_026087631.1, from coordinate 7,433,488 downwards.
ATCCCAGTTACAACCAAACTACAGGTTCTTCCCTAAGATTTTTTTCTTCACCCCACTGTAGCAGTCCATCGAATATCCCAAAGAAGCTTTGCGAGCTTGCCCAGTACTTCCTGCTTCTGCTTCGTTTTACTCTGGAGAGCCTGCCAGAGGCTTGCTGAGTCCTGCATGCTGTGGTGCTAAGCTTTAGGAGGCTTAAAAACTTGTAACACAGAGGTTTGATGTACAGGAGCTTTTTTTTTTTTACCCCCTTTTGTCTGTCTGTTTGTTTTCTCTACGATTTCAGAGAGCTCCTTCCCATTCCTTCTGTGGTATTTTGGAGCAGTGTTACTCAGAGCTTTCCTACAGAAAACAGTAGGAAAAAACAGCTCCTACAGAACTTCCTGCTTGGAAGTTCACACAGATTGGAGCAGATACACAGGTCATGCTAAACTCCTCTGGCATTTTATTGCACTTAATGTTAGAGAGCATTGCAAGGGTAGAGGGCAGTGCACTAGGCTGCAAACAAACAGCAGCACGGGGGTAAAACCATTGAAGACGTCTGAGCAATGCAGAGCACTCTTCCTGCCTGCTGTTCATCCAGAGTATCCCTTTTGAAGCTGGGAACTCACGACAGTGTTTGCATTCCCTTCATGACGCTGGGGCAATGTATAGGTGCAGGTATTGTGCTGTGGCAACCTGATTTAAGACAGGGTAAAGTGTACAAAGCTGCAAGTTGTGCTGTTTCCCTGAGGGTCTGATGGACACAGGGGAGCACGTGCTGTTGATAAAGAGTTGTCTCTGTGTCAAATTAGGAATTGAGCAGTGTGGAAACTCGTGTTCCCGTGGGAACACTCTGCCCCCTAGGGAGTATGTGCTGACATCTACTGGGTTAGGGCTGCAGAGATTTCAGGCACAAACTATCAACAGTTGTAGCCTAAGAGATGCTAGTTTGGCCAGGGATTTCGTTTGCTGGGAGCAGTTTCTCTGTACAGCCCTTGTGATAGGACATCAGCCAGGCAGCCCTTCTTCCACAGAGGATGTTCCACAGTGCTTTTAGCAAGTCCTAGCTGTGAGTGCTAAGAAGAGATGAGAACCACTGTGTGAGGGCCATCAGCTGCTTCATTCCTGGATCTAAGTCTGTATAAAATCATCTGGAAGGACTCTCCCGCTGCTCCTGAATGCAGGACATAGGATCAGCAGTCTTCACACTTGATACGTGTCCTATGAGCCTGACTGGAGCTAGGAGTCTCATCTCTCAGAAATCCTTGCTTTTGTAGTGTTTTCACTTAAATGACTTGAGGCATCCAGGCCATCCCTAAAGGAATGTTTTTGGAGTTGAAGTCCTCAGGATGAATGACACGGGTTGCCTGGCAGTGTATCAGTTGCTAAAAAAGCATCTCTTTCATTTACCTCTGTAAAGAAAGTAATGCTTAACCAGAAATGCTTGGGATTGGCATAAGTACTTGCATATGGTCACTTTTGTGAGGGAGTGAGTGCCCTGTGTTTTAATTGCAGAGAAGGAAGATTGGGTTTTACTCTGTGGTCTTTGTCAGTCTTTGAGGAAGGGAATGAGTTCTAGGCTGCAAAATAAACTGAAGCAGGCTGATATATGGAAGAACTCCTGAATCTTCAAGTGATGCAGAATTCTTCTGGTTCTTTAGAAACAGGACTGGAAAACTGTGGCTGGAATGGATAGCACAACTGAAGTGTCTTGCTCTATGCAAGAACATTTATCTGCTTGCATCTGTGCCAAGGGCCTTCCAGATGCAGAGTCTCTGACTTTTGCTGGGAGCCTGTTTTCTTCCGACTCTGTGGTAATCAAATGACAAACTACATATGTTTTCTAAGGAGGCACATGTCAGAAGTGTAAACTCTTGACCACGAAGCAACACTTCATGCTCAGTTTGTCAGCCCTTTAAGTGCTGTGCTGCCCTGTAGATGTTGCAGTGAGCTGGTACACGTGAAGGCAGATGCTCTTGAGCGGGTCCCAGCTGCAGAACAGGACACTGATAACAGGTACAGCTGGAGCTACATTATCTGATATTTACTGAGAGGCTCTGTTTTAACACTGGTGCACTGAGAGCCTGGGGCAGCACTGCCTGGATCTTTTATGGCACTAATGACAGAAACGCATCAGCAGGTGCACCAAGACTGTTCCACAGCCAGTTTCAGAGGGCTGTGAGTGAGAAAACTGTGGGGCTGGATGTAGCAGAACATGAACAGTGCTGTGCTGGGCACACCACAGGTATCACTGATAGTGTGATCACCAGCCAAGTGATGATATTTGCTGTTGTAGGCATTCAGACTACAGCATCACTGTAGTGATAGGAGGTATATCTGACTGGTCTTTTTGGGAAGCATCCTGAACTTTCACTGGATTTTGACTCTAGAAGGAGCCTTCCACTGATCCACTGAATAAAATTACTTGGTTAGCTGCCCATCAGCTGCTAAATGCATTAGCACATAACTCTTGAAATGCACAGCACCATAGATTTAAAGATGAAAATGTATTTATCACCATAGATTTCCCTGTTCCTTAGGAAGGTGGTATTAATTTGGAGAACTCTCCAGATCTTACCCATATGACCACCAGTTGAAATGTTGAAGTCCTTGTGGTTCATCACTGTACTGGCCCTAATAAGCCTCATAAACTCGGTGTTTTGGTGATATACTCCCCTATATGGAAAACAAGCTGATACTGATTTCTGTTTTTTACAGATGTTGTTGTGAAGCAGTGTTTTATTTTGTTTCGTTGCTGTATAGGAACTCATGGCATCATGCTTGAGGGATCTAGAAGAGAGAAAAGAGCAAGAAGCTGGTAACAGAAGGAGTGTAGAGCTGGCTGTGAATGATGTGAAGGTAAAGTCTGGTTTCCTTCCCCACTGGATGGTCATTTTCCAAGGAGAGACATTTTCTTTTCTCTGTAGCTATTCAAAGACCTAGACACCTACTGCTTCTCAGGAAAAGAGTGTATTCCCTGTATCCATCACAACATATTACACTATTAAAGGGAGAGAAGAGGGAGAGTCTCGAAAGACCTGGTCCTCATTCCCTGATCAGCTGAACATCTCTGGAAGAACAGTGTTGAAATTTTTGTGCAGAGGAATAGCAGATAGCCCCAGCTGCATATGTTACTCTGGCTTTACTGATGTATGTTACATTGCACTGAGCTGAGCTGCATTATTGAGAGTTTGAGCAAACACAAGAACAGCTCTATTGATTCTGTCTTTAGAACAGGAATGTATGCTAAGCTGCACCTCATTTACAGAGCATGAAATGGCTTTTGCCCTAAGAAGCATCTCTAAGCAGCTCTGTCATAGAAGTACCAGTAGGAGTTGGAGGGAGTTCTAGAGGTTTGATGTCACTTTGTTTTGGAGGCTTTCTCTTCCTAGCAGCTCCTTGTCTCTAGCTTGCTTTGAAAGAGGTCAGAGTCTTGGTACTGACGGACCAGGTCTGCCTCTTGTTGCACTTAGTACCTGACCCTGTAAGTTCCAGATGAAAACAGCCCTCTCTGAAAATAGGCATCTTGGAATCTTCCCTCAAGCTTTTCCATCCAGACATCAGCAAGTCAATCCTGTCTGCCCTCCCTTAAGGGGTAGACGTTTGTTAATGAAGAGATGCAGAAAAATCCGTAAAATTGAACCAAAATGCAACACTGAAAGCCTGAGAGAGAAATGTCTGAAATGTTTATGGTCCATTGAGTGTGTGAGACAGTCTTCTGCTTCATCTATAGGCACATGCCAATATGATCAAAAGGCAGCTATCGGAAACAGTGACCGAGCTCCAGTTACTTCTTCAGGAAGAAGAGAGTCTGGCAAAAAGCTTCATTGATGAAAAGGCTCAGCAAGCCCTGGGAGCACATGCTCAGCAGCTGGAGTCCTGTCAAGAACAGCTTGCAGCCCTAGAGACCTTCTCCTGTCGGATCAGACAAATACAACAGGACAGTGATCCTATTCAGTTGCTGGAGGTGGTATTGTATGGTCTCATTCTGCCTCTTACCCTCATAGTCCTCGAACTATGAACTGCTCTAGTGATCTCTTCTGTAGATCCTTCTGTATGTAAGCAGCATCTTTCTAACTGCTTTTTAATTTTCTTTGTGTTGGTGTTTTGGTGAACCAATTTGTTACCTGATTTTAGTTAGGTGTTCCTCCTCCTATGGCATTGATTTCAGATCTGTATGAAATTCATGTTAATTTTGAGCATATATGGATGAGAGAGATGTGTCTCTTAATCTTGAAGACAAATGCTCTATCGGGTCTTTCCTTGTCCAGTGTCATACAAAGACCTGAGGAAAGGCATCCCTGTTGGGAACCTCAGGAGGAAGGCTAAAATATCTCATCTCTTTAGCTGCAAGAGATCCTAATTACCGTGAGCAATAGCCATCAGTTTACTGGAGGGGGGCAACGTTTTTCCTTTTGCCTACAAATAAATGTCAGCTTCTCTCCCCTAATGGTCTTATGATCCCCTTCACCTTCCTTGGGAGAGGTGTGTTGCCATGTGCTTATGCCCTGACACAAAGCAAGGAAGGTTGGATTTTAGTCTTTAGGTTGCTTTTAAAACTTAGTGGTTTGACTTTCCCATTGTTGGGATTTCCCGCAGAGGGTCCCAGCCAGGCTAAACTCAATTCCATCCTGGAGGACCCTGTTTTAAACCATGACTGCTGGGTTCTCCATCTCTGGGGTGGCCCCTGGCTCCAGTGGCTGGAGAAGTAATGAGCAGGCTAATGAGCTAATAGGCAGTCTGAACACAACAAAGCTTGCCTGTTATGGCCCATAGGTTTACCTAGTGATGGAGCTGTCCTTGCTCTGTCCTGGGGAGGAGCTGGCAGGGAAGAGTCCTTTCATGTCACAGTCTCTGCTAATTGGAGAATTTGGCTTTCTGCCCTCAGAAGTACACAGAAATCGAGAAGGAAATGAAGGAATCCAGGCAGCTGAGAGAACAGTGGCATCCAGTACCTGTCTCATTTGAACACATACTTAACCATTATAAGCACTTCTTCAGACTTCTTCAGTCCATTCTACAGAAACCACTAGAAGCCCGGCTTAAAGAAGGTACCTGGGGGAGTGCTCTGAATTTTGCTCTCTTCTGCTCTCTTTGTAAATAAAGTGTGGTTTGTAAGTAAGAACAGGACTTTTACCAAATCAGCTGGAGAAAAGTGCAGTGTTTCAGTCAGTCTTTTGTTTGTCTGATGCTTTTTATCTCCAGTCCTATCCAGTTATTTCAATACAGTTTCCTTCTTTGCAGGCCATGATACCTGCACAATATATCTGTTCTCTCCTTTCAGTTACTGTTGGGTCTAAGTGCTCTGGCATTGAACACTGGGTACCTGTAAAATTTGAAAGCTTTTTCTAATTGATGTACCCAGTGATCTTTCTGCTTCAGTCTGAAAAAATTCTGTGCTTTTTGATACTCCAAAGGTGAGCTAACATGTTCGATTTAGAATTACTTCTGTCTTTGAGCTGGTATTTTCTCCTTAGGTGACCTTTGGCATGATTAAGGCAGGAGTTTCCTAATGGGACACAAGAGCCACAAAACCATGGGAAAACTCTGCTGCTCTTTGAGTGAGCAGGCAACACTGGCCATCACATTTCACCCAGCTACCTTTTAATAATCCCTGTTCTGAGAACTGCCAAGAACAAAATAGCAGGGTGCTGGGGCAAATGGTCAGATCAGATCTGAAAGGCCACTGCAGGTTGTGTGTAGGATTGCTAGGCAGCATCATGGAGGTGCTCTGTAGCATCTGCAGCTGTCTTCAGATGCCTGACAGCTCTTGTGTGATAAGGGCTACTTTGTAAGGAATCAGATGTGATTACTTGGCATTGTGTTCAGTTGGCAACACGAGAGTCCAGCATCTCCATGCTATCCAAAGAGCACAAGATTGAAAGCCTACAGAGTGAGTAGCCCTTCCCCAGAAGAGGTAACAGAGTTTGTCCATGAAGTTGGAAAATGGAAGTTGAAAAACTGGCAGACTCCCAAAATTGTCCCTTTTCATCCCTGTCCAGATGTTTTCAGTAGCCTTAATGCCACTGCAAAGAAGGAACCTGGAACAGTGTTGAAAACCATGACTCCTGTTGATCGGTTGCTTTTCTTAAAACGTAAGTATGATCACAGAATCCTAGAATCCCGAGTTGGAAGGGACCCACAAAGAGCACCGAGGTCCTGGCCTTGCACAGACAGCTCCAGGAATCACATCACGTGCCTGAGAGCCTTGTCCAAACGCTTCTTGAACATTGTCAGCCTTGGTGCTGTGACCACTTCCTGAGGAACGTGTTCCAGTGCCCAGCCACCCTCTGGGTGAAGAACCTTTTCCTAAACCTAAACCTCACCTGGCACAGCTTCTGGTCTCCAGGTCCTGTCACTGGTCTCCAGAAAGGAGATCAGTGCTCACCTCTCTGCTCCCCCTCAGGAGGAAGCTGTAGACTGCAGCGAGGTCTCCCCTCAGTCTCCTGTTCAAGCTGAACAAGCTGAGTGACCGCAGTCACTCTGAGTACGCCTTCCCTTCATCCCATCACCAAGAGTGTCCCAGACCAGAAAGCTATGGAGGCACCAGTGTTGGTGCCCTGCCGTGGCATGCCTTTTCCAGCACCACTGTCCCTGGAGCTGTAGGTTCCATGGCTCTCTGAAGCCCCACCTTAACCTTAATGGCAGGTTGGTGCTGTGGCAGAGGCCCCCATCACCTTGGTGGCCCAGATTAGAAAGGTGTGGAGGCACCAGTGTTGGTGCACCGTCACGATGTGCTTGGCATGAATTTTCCAGCCTGTGTCCTTGGAGCCTGTAGGCTCTGTAACTTGCTAAACCCCATCATTAACAGAATCTTGGTGCTACAGCTGATGTCCCCAGCACAAGGGGTGACCCAGATTTGAAAAGCAATGTTGGCACCCTGCCTTATTTAGTCTGGAATGCCCTTTCTAGACCCAGTGTCCTTGGACCTGTTGGCTTTCTCATTCTTGGACTTCTTCCAAGAGTCATGATGAATGTAGTTAAGTGTTTATGGCTTTGGCTGCAGATGCAAGATCACCAGCCTGGGAATACGACAGCGTTCACCCAAGACTGAAATTGTCTGATGACCGTCTGGAAGTAAGCTGCAGCTGGAGGAGGATATTCTACCCCTGTGGCCCCCAGAGGTTCGATAAATTATGGCAAGTGCTAAGCAGAGATGCATTCCTCTCTGGGAGCCATTACTGGGAAGTTGACCTGCTTCATGCTGGAGCAGGATGGTGGATTGGTGCAGCCTACCCTTCCATTGGCAGGAAGGGAGACTCTGAAACCTGCCGGCTGGGCTGGAACAGAGCATCTTGGTGCCTTAAGAAGTTTGAATTTGAATACTGGGCATTTCACAAGGGGGAGAGAATCCCCATCTTCATAGAGGATGATCCTGATCGCATTGGCATTTTTCTGGATTACGAAGCAGGAATCCTTTCATTCTACAATGTCAGTGATGGAATGGCTCATTTGCACACCTTCCACTGCAAGTTCACAGAACCAGTTTATCCAGCCTTGAGACTCTGGGAAGGGTCCATTAGAACATGCAAATTACCATAAGGAAGGAAGCAAAAAAAAAAAAAAAAAGCCTACTATTTTATGCTTTTTCTGTGAAAACCACTTTAACAATTATCTACATGAATTAATCTCTGTTGTAGGAAAGTTGTAACTAGTTGCTTTTAGAAGGTAACAGTAAATTCAAGAAAACCAACTAATTTCTAATGTCTCTGTCAATGGGTGAAGGTAATCTGGCTCTTATAAATGGTGTTGCTGTACCACTCAAAGTGCCATATGTAATATTTTTGTACTTTTTTCAACTTGCGAAATGGAAGAAGTCTAGTTGAAAAAAGCGTATTACAGCTCAGACTGGAACTGGGATATTGACATATTTTTTTATGAACTTCCTCCCCTCATCTGTCTGGAGAGGCTGCAGTTGTGTATGGTAATAGGTTTAGTTTGGTTCAAGGTCAAGTTTTTATATAGTTTTAGTTGACAAAGTCAGGTTTGGATAATAAATGCACTAAGTGAATTAGCTCATACTTACGAGTCATCTTGGAAAAGCCAAACACTGGCATGGACTCTTGGAAAGGTCCCTTCTGAAGCAGGAGCTTTTGAGGCCACATTTAATAGCCACTCACTGGTCTTACATGTGACAGGGCCTTGGAACCGGGCTTCTGGATGGCCCTATTCCTCCCTATTAAGTGGAAACATGAGAAACAGCTCTGTACAACCTGCAACAGAGCCTGAAATGCCTGTAAGGCTCACAGGTGCAATAGAAACACTAGGTCAGTGGGGCATTTATGCCCAACTTATTTTTCTGTCCACTCTGCAAAGGCTCTTTAACTGCAGCTGGATAAACACATGTTCACATAAAACTAGGAGACACAGCTTGCAATTTTCTGTATATGGATATCTTTTCCCCCAATACATTAATTAAAGTCTTGGAAATTTTTGGAACCCATGTTTACAGCACTGTCTAGGACCAGCCCTGCTAGACTCGAGAACCACTGCTATTTGAAGCAGGTCAGGTAATCTTACAGTTTCCAAATACTAAAGGCCCTGGAGTCATCACCAGTGCTAGCAAAGGCAAGGTCTGACCATAGGCTGAAATGGAGAAACAAGAGCTTATTTTATAAGCTTAATTTATTTTTAAAATTTGAAATAATAATAATAAAAAATCTTTTAACAATCGAGTAGTTTTTTAATGTAAGGCAAGCATACTGTATCAGTCACAGCTCACACATGGTCAAGCACGACTCAATCTCTGCTTCCCCATTTGAAGATATGATTACAGTTTCCTCAGAATTGCAGAAGGGTAAACATTTTGAGAGTGAACAGCTCAAAGGTACGAAAACACCCCCCACCGAAATTCAAGATACTTCACCACCTCGTGACCAAAATAAAAGCAGCAAGTTCCAAGTAACCATCACTAGTAAATGATTCCACCACTGAAGAAAAAGCAGATGAATTATACCAAAACAGTTCTGTGTTAAGAGAGGTAATTGGGGAATGCCCGGTGTGCAGCTGCTTCCATATGGCCCCCTCCTGGTCACAGGGAAAAGCAGCAGGCTCATAGCAGTGGGACTGCAACCCCAACATAATGTATTTGCTTGTTAGTACAGGAAAAGGGCTGTTCAATCTTCTCCAGCATCTGGCTTCCTACCTAAAAAGTTGCCCCCCCCCCACCCAGTCCAAACAGAGGTAACCAAACACTCTGCAGAACCGATTTAAGATCCAGGTTTCCCTCAGCTTACAACAGATGCTTCTGTCAAATTTTAAAGCACAGGTTAAGTTTATTTCCACTGATCCATCTCAGAGCTACTTTTCTCCCCTGCTTAATCTGTCTGGCTTGCCCTCCTGTGTTTCAGTTCACAAAAATGGTTCTCTTGCCCGTTAAATGGGACCTTTCTACATAAGCAGTGTGCTTCCTTTCTTGGTACTGTCTCTTGAAAACCTAAATTTCTCAAGAAGCTCATTTTCCCCCAGAGTCCAGATTCCTGCAACCCACTGCTTCATCTTAAGGCTTTCATCTCAAGAAAAATTCATCTGGTTGCATGTGCAGTTTTCTGTTCTTTGTATGTGAACTTTCACTTCGCTGCCTTCAACTCCAGCTACACTCCTGCTATCACAGGGGTGAGGCAAATGGCAGAAAAGAAAGGAACATCAAAACGTAAGGGGTTAGAACAACTCAAAGCTGTTCTAGTGGAAAGTTTTCTAGTAGAAAAAATTCCTGTGATTTACTGTATCCTTAACAGAAAAAGGAAGCCAGATAGCAGCAGACTGTGGTCTCAGATTTGGCAAAACTCCAAATTAATCTAGGTTAAGTGGAATGGAGAAGGGAGGAGCATGGTATTTCCTAGGCACAAAGCTATATAGTTTCTAATAAAATGCTCTTCGTAATTTATATCCCCTTGCTTCAGAAACTTCCTACTAATGAGAACCTGAAAGTGCTAACCTGCTTGGATGCCCATAATTATGCCCCTTTCTTTTAACTGACCATGTTGCTACACTTAAATATGTTGTGCAGTAGTACATCATGAAACATGGAGTGGGGAGTGCTTTGGATTAGCACTTCACTTTTTTTACATGATTTTCCACGACTTGCTCAGTGATGGTTTCATCTTCTTCGATACTTTTTTTAACCTTCTGGCCCACCAGGTCGAAGATGGATTCTGGTGGAAATCCCTTTGGCTCTCCCACCTTCACTGTCAGCATGTCAAGTGTCAGGATGGCACCTTCAGGAATTGCCACTTTGGCCACAACAGACTTTCCCAGCTACAAGGGGAGGAAGGGGGTGGGGGAGGAGGGAGGGGGGGAGAAAAAAGTTTTAAGTCAAACACATTGCTAGGCTTAGTATACAAAAAAAGGATACAAAATACTCTGCAGTTATTTGGGAAAGGGTTGTGCCCCCTCTGCATTACTTATTCCAAATGAAGGCTGATTAGCATGGAAACCCTCACTGTAACCAGGCTGTGGGGAACATCCAGATCCTGTCTGAACCTGGATGGCGACTTACTGGAATGTTCCGAAATCGCAATGGAGGGAATCTGATTAGAAGGACTGGTACTCAAATATTGTGTCCAGTTTTTGGCCCCTTTTTACAGGAGGGACATTGAGGTGTTGGAGCAAGTCCAGAGAAGGGCAACAAGGCTGGTGAAGTGTCTAAAGAACAGGTTTATGAAGAGCAGCTGAGGGAGCTGGGGTTGTTCAGTCTGGAGAAAAGGAGGCTCAGGGGGACATTATGGCTCTCTACAACTGCCTGAAGGGCAGGTCGTAGCCAGGTAGGGGTCAGTCTTTTCTCCCAGGCAGCTAGAAACAGGACAAGAGGAAACAGCCTCAAGCTGTGCCAGGTGAGGTTTAGATTGGATATTAGGAAAAATTCCTTCACCAGAAGGGTTATCAAGCGCTGAAACAGTCTAGAACAGGGAAGTGGTTGAGTCAACATCCCTGGAGTTATTTAAAGCATATGTGGCACTTAGGAACATGGTTTAGTGGTGGACTTGGCAGTGTTAGGTTAGCAGTTGGACTCAATGATCTTAAGGGTCTTTTCCAATCTAAATGATTCTGTATTTCTACTCCACTTACTTAACTACTGGATGATAAACATACAGCTCCATTATACTCAAAACTGCCAAGAAAAAACTGCAGTGAGGAATTTTTTGAGTGCAGAGGCAGGAACACTACTGCAATGAACAACAAGCTGTTTTTCTGAATGTAGAGTTATTAGCTACAGGTCTAAACGAGCTGCAGGTTTACAAGAGCCAAAAGCAAAAGTTACCTTTTCATTGCAGGCCATTTCACAGGGCAAGAGTTGCTTGATTGGAGAACCCATTGCTTTTTCCACAGTACGGATGGCTTTCACCAACTCCACCAGCTCATCTGGCTCCAGAGATGCTTGGTGGTCGCTTCCTTTCCATGTTTTGTCAAGGGTCACGTGGCGTTCCACCACTTTGGCACCCATAGCAACAGCTGCCACTGAAATGGCTATGCCAGTCTCATGTCCCGAATAGCCAATGGGGATATCAGGAAAAGCTGACTGATATGCCTTGAACCACGACAGAGTTGGTCTGAATTACCAAGGTGGCAATTTCAAAGACAAAGCAAACTTAACAGTGATAACTGCAATAAAAAACCACGGGCAATTATTGTGCCACAAAACGAGCAGGTGGTTATGCTGATAATGCATTTTTTTTACATTCAACAAGTCACACTGCATTACCAATTGCCAGGTGCTAAATTTCATTAACATTATCAATACTAAAAAAAAAAAGGAGGTTTGTTCTTTTCTACAGCTTAATGTTTTTCTTTTAATTTGGTTCTAGTATTCCAGGTCTTCCAAGCCTACATATCACTGTAAGTAACAGTAATAGTGTTCTATTTTCATACAAGAACCCAGTGGACTGGTAAAACTTAAGCTATATCCAAACCAGATTTCTTCAACTCTGTATTTAAATTCTGAAACAATCTTTTAATCCATACATAGGGGACAGTCACCCAATCCTAAAGGCAATTAAATGCAGCCATGTTGCATTCTGCTAAAAATAACATACTACATGTGCATAAATCTAAGCTGGTGCTTGAACACTGGCCAATTTGGGAAAACTTTCTTACATCACTATTAGGCATATCCAAGTAATATTTCCAGTGAAGGGAACTACCCCATGGTTTAATCAATTTTTTTCTCTGCTCTGATAGTCACATGAAGCTTTTTTTAACAGAAGTTGCTGGTCTAGCTCCCCATTTAGGGTTATGTTCTCACTTCCATGCACTTTCTTAATGGTAACAGTCTACACGATTTTTCTTTGCTCTATAAAACACAGGGTTAACCTGTTAACCAAGTGTCATACTTTCCTCTGTTGAGCTGTGAATGCTCCAGTAATATCCTCTATCATATTCCTCAAAGACGAGTTTTGCTAAAAAAGGATCTTTTATGTGTTTTTAGTTCAACACTTGCGTGACTTAGAGGAACATGATACATCTCCTAACTTCCCAGAAGCAAATTCCAGCACGCCAAAGACCTGGAAGTGTATCTCAGGAGAAGTGCACAGCCCTTCTCCGGTACCCTCTGCACGGGTTACTCACTGACCGATATAACGCGGAGATTGACGTCCTCTGGCTGAAGTGGGTATGCACTGGTGCACTGCAGGAAGCAGAAGTTTGGGTTGATGGGCTTCACAATCTCATAAACCTGATGCATTGTGTTCATCGACTGCATCCCGCTGGAAATCACCATTGGGCGACCTAGCCATTAGAAAACACGCAAAAATTTTGTCCTAGGTCTGCAAGAAAGCTGCACAAGATTAAATTAACCTCTTGTAGTAAATTAATCCAGTAAAACTAGAAAAGAATCCTGGGTGAACCTTTTTTTCCCAAGCCTGAGGGCGAGTTTCTTCTAAAGAAACTTCAGGTTTTTTCCCATAAATCAAGTGGATGAAAGATCTAGTAACTGATCTACTGAGTTACAGTGATGTTTACCAAGATGGCTCAAAGAAAACGCTCACCTTTCTTTGCAGTCTTTTCCAAATACGGAAAATTATTTGTATCTCCTGATCCTACTTTGAAAAATGGAACATCCAATTCATGTAGAAATTCCACAGCCATCTGCAAGGAAAAGAAATCACTGCATTTTAACACACCAGCTGGATCAAAGGATAAAGAACTACTGTGCTGAGAAATAAAACTTCAGAATAGCAAAACCAAAGCTTAGTTAAATAGGCAGGTATTATAGATATCTCCCCAAAATACACTGCTCCTGAAGTGACATCTGCTATCCTGAGGATATTGGTTTCTGACTTCCCTCCAGGTGGAAGTATAATTATGGTGCCTTCTTTCACACCTGCACCTTTTCTCTACAGGTTTTCGAGTGGGATCACGGTTGGAAGGCAGACTCTTTGGTCTCCCAGCCACAGCTGGTCAGCCAGCTGTAGGAACTGCTGCTTAGCACAGGAGAGTTCCACTGCTCCTCTAACTTAAGGATGAACTTGTGGGCCACAGCATTCCTGCTTATTTTTTTTTTTAGTACCATCAGAGAGAGCAACTACCTGCAGATGAGAGCTTGCCCTTTGAAGAAATGTGTTACAGGCACGCAGGCAGTCTTCCAGCCACACACTTCCTGCAGGTCAGAAATATTAAACCACAGAGAGTTTAAAACTACAGGTTTTAAACTGTCTTTGAATAGATGTGCCACGCTGAAAAATTTGTACAAGCATATTAAATAGGCACCAGAAAAAAAAGAAGCACCCGAGAAAGGAAATCCAAAAATGGGCTTGCGTCTAGGAGAGATACTAGAAAATAAAATATGGCAAAGAAAAGACTATCAGTTTACTCAAATGCTAATTATACCCTGCTTTTGCCTAAAAATAAGTGTGCTGTATTGAAGACAATTCAGGAATTACTGAAGGCTCCCTGAAAGATGGTTTTACATCAGTAATGACCTTATAAAAATTAGTACTTTCAAGGAAGAAAATTCTAATTCCAAACCTATTAATTTAAATCCTCCATTTCACCTCCAGGGACAACAATGAAGTAGTTACCTTTGTTCCCCATCAATCACTCACAAACACTTTTAATTTCTCTAGCTCTTTCCTTGTTGCAGTTAAATTTACTTAGTGCCAGAGTGCTAATGTCCAGAGGAGAAACTCATCATCTTATTTGATCTAATTTTTCTATCATCAGTATGATGGAGATGCAATTTCTTGTACCTAGGATGTTTAACATCTCTTTAATATAGTTTATTCACTAAAATGCATTGTGCATAAAGATGATGAATACGTTATATTAAAAACCCACGCATCTAATCTCAGGAGATGGCACAAAATGAAATATAACAGAATAGACCTCATATCTAAAGCCACTCTTCATTAAGTAAATCTCTCTTGAAAATTGGCAGCTTTTCTGTAGGAGATTCAAGGATCAGGAAGTAATTTCAAGTAACAGGAATGACATTAAAGGGAGTGGTTCAGTGAGATCCTGTTTTGTCTCCAGTACACACTGGAACAGAATAAAGAAGTTATTCATAGCCTTTGTATTTACTTCACACATCACTTCATTGATTGCATCATATAGTTAAACACACAATTTAACCTCTTTGACAGAGCTGGAGTTCCGGAGATGATGTTAAATTTACAGAAGTTAACATATTCTTGAGGATTTATTACGTCAATTTATGCAATGTTTTCCTTAAGTTCCAAAACCATGCCTTGCAGAAATGCCGCCAGAGATCTTATCAGATGTGTAATGTAATTACTGTTCAAACAAGAAGGCACAAACATGCATCAGTTCTGTTAATTAGCGGATAAGGTCACACCCAATGGAGTACAGCAGAGAGAAAGAGGGATCCCAGAGGCGGAAAGGGATCTTAGCTGCTGCATATGAAAGGTGTTCTGTATTGCACTGTAGCCTTTAAAAACCAGAGGTTTTAACATCAAAGAAGGAGTGTGGTTTTTTTCTCCCCCCTGCAAAGGCACACGGGTCTTTAAGATCCCAGATACAGAAGTCCAAGAATCCTGGGTTCAATTACTCCTTTGTCAGAGGAGTAATGGTTTTCAGCAGGTCTTCTAGACATGAAGACATGACAAACAAAACATGGCACCACTCTCTTCACACAGATCTATTTCTGAATCCATGGCATTGAGCTTCTGCCGTACATACAAAACATCTGCTTGTCTGTCACGCGTTCTGAAGTAGTTCTTTATGATATTTGGTGCTTGCACCACCTCAGCAGAGGCACAGCAATTCAAGGATTTTGGTCAGTAGGACAGTTAAGCTGACAGCAGCAGTAAGAATGGCCAGAGGACTAGAAAAGACAGCTCAGAAAAAGGTTAAAGGAATTGAAATTGTCTAATCCAGAGATTACAAAAGAGGTGCTGAATTATCAGAAAGGAGATACAGGTTTAAACTTTTACATCAGATAAGGCAGGACAAAAAATCACGAGGAAGGAGATAACCCTGATATATTAGGAATCCTCTCTGATGGTAAGAGAGTGAGGCACTGAAAGGATCACCTTAAAATATTAGGTTAAGTCACATCCTTATCCCATCCTGGATAAGGCTGCTTGCAGGAAACCAGGGACATTGATCTGCTGGCCATAAGCAAGAGTGGCTAGCATACTTCTGCTAGGGTCTCTTTCACTCTGCTTTTCTGTATTTTCTAGGCCACAAGGAAAAGGAAAGCACTCTGTAATCTCTGATCTACACTGAAGTTCAACTGTTACCTGATCTTTCCTGTTTACACATTTCAAATGTAGAAATTCATCATCCACATATTCTTTCTATGCAAAAACTATCACACCTAATAATACCCGACAGACGCAACAGCCGGACTCCCACTGTCATTCCAGCACGGCTTACATACCTCATCCATGCCAGAAGCTGTGAAGAAAATGCCAATCTCCTCTGCATACTTCTTTAGCTCTCTGTATTGGTCATGGCTGAACTCCAAGTGGCGCTTGTGCTCCCCATAGGTCTTTCCCCAGGAGTGCTTGGAGGTGTAGGGCCTTTCTAAGGCTTTCTTGTTGAATTTGTACTCCAGTTCACTCTTCTGGAACTTAGCACAGTCTGCTCCACATTCCTGCAAAAGAAGCTGGTGCACACTGAGTGGCAGTGCAAGAAAAACTGCACTCATCCTAAGTCTGAACACAAGAGCTGATCAACTAATTTGCTGTGGAGTTTTCACAGCATCATCACCACAGCAATCACACAAATGGTAATGAACACAGAGTGACTGAGGACCTGCAGACATATAAGCCCTTTTACTTCAACACTTAGTAGAGCAGCAGTCTAGAGGGAAATCATACTAAACCTAGAGAACTGCATAGCCTCTTGCTGTGAAGGCCACTTATTTGAGGAGCTGATTTCTGTGGTGTCTTTTTCCAGCTCAGCTGTGACTTTATAATTTTACATTGAAACAAGTCACAGGATTCCGTGGAACAAGGAATTTGAATGTGAAATTCACAGGATCATCAGGTTTGAAAGAGACCTACAAGATCATCTGGCCCAACCATCCACCCAGCACTGCCACCGTAACCCTTGAATCAGCCAGTGCCACATCCAGATGCCTTGTGAACACCTCCAGGGATAATAACCCACTGGAAGTGACACATAAAGATATATCCTCATTACAGTATTTTGCACTTACACCACAGTTACAGCTCTGAACACACTGTGCCCTGAGCTGTTTTTCAGTGATGTGCCGTTTTCTCTCTAACAGACATAACACCGAATTTCAAAGCAGCCCGGCTGTCTTCCTGGACGACACAAGCATTACCTGAAAAAAACCCCAGTGCAACCAGCTCAAACTGGACGTTCATCAGAAATGGTTCAGCAGCTGCCCGATTCTTCCTAAATTCCCAAATTCCCTGACACCACAGCTGCAGGGCTGCGGCTGTCACACAGAATCAATTGGGCTGGAAAGGACCTGAGATCACCGGGTCACACCTGTGGCCGGACACCAACATGCCCACGGCACTGAGCGTCGCGTCCAGCCTTTCCTTAAACAGTCCAGCCTTTCGTGAGAGGCCTCCAGGGACAGCGGCTCCCCCGCCTCCCTGTGCGGCCCGTTCCAGTGTCCGATCACCCCTTCTGGGAAGAGTTTCTCCCTGTGCCCCATCTAAACCTCCCCTGGCACAGCTCGAGGCTCTGTCCCCTCATCCTGTCGTTTGGCTGCCTGGGAGAAGAGCCCGACCCCCACCTGGCCACAGCCTCCTTTCAGGCAGCTGTAGAGAGCGACACAACTCCCCTTTTAAAAGACTCCTTTTCTCCAGGCTAAACCATCCGGCTCCCTCAGCCGCTCCTCACGGGACACGCGTTCCAGACCCACCCCCGAAGCCGAGCGCAAGGGTCTCGCTGCAGACAGACCCTTTGCTTCAGGAATGAGCCCCCCCAGCAAGTGACCCCGCTCCTCCCGAGCGGCACCACGGCGCGGAGGAGACGCCGCTCCCCGCGGGCAGCGCCCCGGGGCCCTCCCTCCCTCGCTCGCCTCCCCACCGCGCACCTTGGCCATGCGGATCATGCGCTTGGCGATGTCCAGGTCGCCCTGGTGGTTCTGCCCGATCTCGGCGATGATGAAGCACGGCTGGTCGCCGCCGACGCGCCGCCCGGGGCACAGCTCGATCTCCCTTGGCATGGTGGGTGACACCAACACGCTCCGAGATGGCGCCCGCTCCTCCGCCCGCCCGCGACTGCGCCCCGCTCCCTCCCCCGCGGCCGCGCCCTCACAGCCGCGGCCAATCAGCGCCGCCGGAGGCGTGGCCGCCTCCCCCATTGGCCAGCGCCCGGCAGGAGGCGGGCGGGCGGCAGGGGGCGCCCTGCGGCCGCGGAGGTGCGGGAGCCGTGGCCGGGGAGGGGCGTGGCCAGGGGCGTGGCCAGGGCAGAGCCCGGGGCGGGGCTGGGCTGGGCTGGCCCCGCTCCTCCCTTGCCGTGGCCGTGGCCGTGGCCGTTCCCATTCCCATTCCCAGGGCCCTCCGGAGATCCTGGATCGCCTGCTGGGGGCACCGCCGGACTCGCCCAGGGAGCGCTTTGGGTGCGGGCGGAACGCCATTCCCCGCGAAACGCAAACCAGCCGGGAGCCGCACCTAAGAGGCCGTGAAGATGCGTTGATACGGAGAGGACTTAGGAGGGCTCAGAATTATAGAGTCACAGACTTGTCAGGATCGGGAGAGGCCTGTGAGATCATCCAGTCCAGCACTGCCACTGTGACCCCTAAACCCCTAAGCCACATCACCCAGCGCCAGATCCGGGTGCCTCTTGAACACCCCCAGGGATGGTGACTCCACCACCTCCCTGGGCAGCCCATTCCAATGCCTGACCACCCTGACAGGGACAAATTTTGTCTAATATCTAATCTGAATCTCCCCTGTCTCAGGTTACAGTCATTTCCTCTGCTCCTCTCACTGCACAGAAGACATGACACAAGAAACTGGTCCCCACCTCACTAAAACCTCCTTTTGAGGTAGTTGTAGGGATTTGGTTCAGACAAAACTTTCAGTGATACACTGAACTAAATGGGAAAGTGGGTAGTGGCTACCTGACAGGCTGCTGAAGAGCTCCAAGTCTAAGTGTTGGTGTAATAGACTTGATCAAAAAAAAAAAAAAAAAACCACCAGGCATTAAGAATTAATGTTCTGGATATGATGAAGACATGTAGAAGATAGAAACAGAAAACAGAAATAGAAATAGCTATTTCCCTTAGCAGCTGCCAGCTGTGTTTGGTAAGGAGCTCAAACTGATGGTTAGGAAATCAAAATCACTGAAGACAGGAAAGTCCCTACAGTCATTTCTGCTGACCATAGGCAGCAATCTCTGATATGACCACAGAACACAGAGACAGATAATACTGTGCTCCTCGAACGGAAAGGAGACCATGCCAGAGGATTTCACGTGATCAGAGTGAGGCTAAACTTGGAAATGAGTTGGAGAGTATCAGGAAGGTCTCCAGTACTGGTGATGTAAAACATAGCGCTGCTGCTGTTTCAACAGTTCTGCTGCTGGAAGTCCCAATATTATGGGGGAAAAAACAAACAAACAAAACCACAAGCCAACAAACAAAAAAAACCAACAAAACCACTCCTACTTTCAGGAAGTGGGGAAGGTGTGAAATTTATATTTTTTGGTACATATTTTGGAAAGCTTTGTATTTCTGAACAGAGGATGTTCTGCATTTTTACAGTCAGGGTGCTCTTGCTTGCTTTCTCCATTTCTTGCTTTCAAGTCATAGCAATTTTGTAAGAAAACTTACTATGCCAGAGGAAATTAAACATCAAGACTTGGATAGCTTGTTTTTTTAAAATCTAGATTTCTCATCGTAAAACTAGAGAAGTATATAACAGATTTCTTTGCATCCATCTGGCACAAACACAAAAATACATCGGAAATATCACAAGAGGCCATCAGGGCTACAGTAAGCAAACGGAATACAAAACTTATGGAGGTGGGGAAAAAATCTTCTCCTTAAAGATACCTTCCTGGGCAAAAGGAGAAACATTAATTTAGCAGAGTTATATCTGTTGGTCAAATAAGCCAGGGTAAGGTTTGCTACCTCCAAGGACCTGATTATGTGCATCATAGCCTTGTGTTTTGGTACTCTTCAAAAATAGCACCTTCAGGGATTTAGCCCATTTTCTCAGCACTCCTGAACCCACGCGTCAGGCAAGGTGGAGTAGCTGGAGAATCTGACACACATGCAGACACACTTCTCACATTTTGGGCCTGCCTGTGAGGTTTCTAGTGGAACTGAAAATAAGTAATTTCAATTGTTATGATTTCGTAGTATATATCTTCTTTTAGTTGGTTGGGTTGGGTTTGGGTTTTGTGTTTTTTTTTTTTTTTTTTTTTTTTTTTGTGTGTGTGTGGTTTTTTTTTGTTGTTGATTTTTTTTTTTTCATTGTGGGTTTTTTTGGTTGTTTTTGGTTTTGTCTGCTTGGGTTGTTTGGTTTTGGTTGGTTTTGGTTGTTGTGGCTGGAGGGAAGAGAAGCTGAGCTGAGCCTCAAGGCCTTATCTAGACACAATATTAGCACCAGATACCGTCCTTTGCACAGCTGCAGTTGCAGTAGTGTAGTAAGTCTTTATGCTGGTATTGGCTCTTCCCTGAGGAGGGATGCTTCTGAGAGGCTGCAGTGACTGCTTGAACACAACCAACAGGCTCTCAGCTGTATAGCACTACGTGAGAGACACCGTAAGAAACTGCCTCAGTTTCAGATCAGAAAAGGCCTTGATGAGCGGCATACCATGATATGTCAGTGCTGAAGTGACACACAGAAGGGATGCTATCTTTTACCAAGCACTGAATTTTGTAAATAACGGTGAGAAGAGGACACTGTATAACTCATTTCAGGGCTGATAAGTGTTGTTTGACTTCTTCCTTGTCCTCTTTGTTATGTCTAAAGCAGTTTTCTCAGCATTTAAGTGTATAACTCTCCCAGAACCAGAAGCTGACTGCCACTGAGATGTTTATAGTCTTGTAGTTTCAGTTTTCAGCCTGTACAGATATTTTCAAGGTTTCTGGTATTATGCCACACTTAAACTCCACATTATAACATAAGACACCTGGTACCAAGCTTCAGTTTGCACTGTAAATTCACTCATGCTAATAACAAACCCAACAACCCACCAGTTCTTGTGGCCTTGCAATGGTAGAATTAGGTTTCTTACTAGCAATGACAGTATAATTTTTAGTGGGCCACCCAGAAAAGGGTGACAGGCAGTATCCCTCCTTGTTGTGACAGCAAGGATTTGTTTTCTTCAGATTTTCCCTATTTCAGCACAGCTTCTGTGCTGAAACACCCAAGTTCTGACAAACCAAGATGACCAGCATGCTTCCCTTTTGCTCTGTCCAACTTTCTCTTGCAACTTGGAAAGAAGCCTGTGTGTTGTTAATGAGTCTAGACGTGCTAATAGTCCACTAAATTGCACCCCTGGATCAATTTAGAGATCTTGTAGAGTTTAAGTTACCGTTAAAAAGATTTCCATAGGAAGAAGTGTGAAACTGAGATTGGATAGAATATTTGGAAGGGGTGGCTGGGATGATGTGAGTGAGACAACTTTTACTGACAACCAAGGACTAAGCGTTGCAGAGGCACGAAGGGATTCAGAAGGGAAAGGATGTAAGGAGAAACCAGGGAATAGTGACAGAATAAGGAGTGACACTGGCTGATACTGGGTCAGTGGGTTGGAGAGAATGGGGTGAAGCCCAAAAGCTGTGGAGCCCAAGAAGCTGAACTGAAAGTTGTGGGATGGGGGAACTTGGAAGAGACTGGTTTCAGAAGAAATGCTGCTGGAAATAGCAGCTGAGGGGACTGAGTCACAAAACTCACAGATTCTTTCCCTAGTGCTGTGAGTAATATGACACAAATGGGACTAGAAATAAGGAGTCTGCATGAGAAAAAAGCAGGAGAAAGACGGCGAAGGATATAGAACAGATGAAGTTAAACATAATCTTTTTTCCTAAAATATTACATGTGAAGGACTATGATCCATTAGAACATACTCAAAATTGGGTAAGGTTAAGAACATAGGCAGAGGCCTACCATCAGCATATTCTTTCCCCTCTTCAGTCTCCCTTCTTCTCTCTCCTGTCTCTCAGGTATTTCCTGTGCTGAAGGAACAGAGATCTCTGTGTTCCAACAGCCTGTGTATCACAGGGATGCACTGCTTTGATTTGACATGCACTAGGGCTATGGCACAAAGCACATGTTTAGGGCTTATAAAGCCCTCAGATGGTAAGTGCTGCTAGATTTAAGATTGTTTTTAAGTCATCAATTTTGCCTCTTTAACCATTCTTAGTGAACAATCACTAAAATATTCCCCTCAAGAGCAATCTTGCCCCAGACTGTACCAAATGTAGTGGAGGCGACTCTCCTAGTCTCTATATTCTGTGTTTTAGAAGAACAGCAGGGAGACAGTGACTAAGCTTCAGGGAATAGAAAAGCTGGTCCCCAAATTGACTCAGTAAGGATTCACTGTTTCTGCCACCAAGTTGCTGGATGATACCAGGCTAATCACTAAAACAAGCTTTTCACATCCAGTTGCCAAATCAAATTCTGACAGCTGGCTTATTCAAGGCACTATTATTTAGTTTACAGATTTGCTGAATTCTTGCAGCTACAAATGGCTAGGAGAAGTGTGCTGAACTAACACAATAATTACATGAAATACCCGGTCTTTGGCATCTCTGAATTGGCATTGGGAATAAATAGACACCATCCACTCTAATCTGGTTGTATTTCAGCTCTACTCTCTAAGGGCAGAGGAGGGAGGAGAGCACACACCATAAATTGAGGGCAGAGAGGGAGAGGAATAATTCCCTCTCACCTTTCCAAGAGGTGTGTAAATGTAAATGTAAATGTAGAAGTAAATTATTACTTTGAAAAGCCTCCACACTCTTGTAAAAGGCACGAGGGAGAGCCATAGTACAGGAAACAGTACATCTTTTGTCAGAATAATAGTTGGAAAGTTTGTGGTGCAGAAAACCTGTGACGCACAAGCCAGTGAGAATAAACAGAATATTTGGTGTCAGGGTCCTTGTTCCCAGCAGTCCTGTGTCAGCTTAGCTGGGGTCTGTCAGTCCTGCCTCAGTGGGGCTGTAGGAGTGGCAGTGGACAGTTCAGCCTCATGGCCTGCCTGGCTGACACCGCAGCCTGACCCGCCTCATTACTACAGTCTGTGGGCTGAGGTCATAGTCAAACCACTCCCAGCTGCTTTGTGGATGTTAGTCACAAGTTCTCAACAATTTGCTTTCATCCCCATTGTGGGAGGCATATTTTGAATCTGCATCCAGTTTCTTTTCTCCAGCAGATCAGAGCCTAGATATGCTGATGCCGGTGAATAGGTCCCTAACACTTGTGAGTATGGTGATAGGAGCAAAGAGAACTCCTGAGTTTGACTGGGAAAAGAAGCATTCCCATGGATACTTTGATCACCAAGGGGGAAAAAAAAATAAAGTTAACTTATACTGTGACAAGGCAGATGAATAGATGCTTCTTGTATGTGTTCAGAATACACCTTCTGTATTGAATTCAATCATGAAACTGCTGTTCTCTTTTCCACAGGAAAATGTCCCGAGTGTGTACATTTCCAAAGAGATATTTTAGATATAAACTTGCAGAAAAAGAAGAGAATACATTAACAAACATGGTTGTGATATTATCAAATTCCTGCCCTTTAGATTAGTTGCATCCGGTGTGCTCAGTTGGAGACCACAACGAGGTCTGTGCTGTATGAAGGCATTGTTTATGCAGATGAAAAATGACCTTAGGAATATTCTCTCAGTCCAAGTACTTTCTGACTACACCAGAGAGGAGAGAAATGGGAAAATTCTTGCAGATCCTTGAGAAATTCTTGACTACTCAGTTTCCTGTGTAGTCAAACTACCTTTTAAAATTCTTCTAAAAGTTGCAGTTAATTTGGAAAGCTAAAAAGAAAAATCCCTCTCAATAAAGAATGGCTTTTCACTTATCCTGAAGACTTGACTTCCCACTATAGGTTTGAAAAGAGATGTTGGAACTTTTTTTTATTCCCAGTAGCAATTACTGGCTAGTGTGCACCTACAGTGAAAGGGTACACCCTTCTCCTGCTCTTTTTTCCAGGGGGGAAGAGGCTGGGAAGGGGGAGAGGAGCGGGGTCACACATAGAGGGGCATGGGAGGATGACAGGGTTTTTTCAAAACCGGCCAGCCCCGCACATCAGAGCCTTTTGTTTGTGTGTCTTCCTGCCTATCGCTCCGGTATGTATAAAAACCTGATGGGAGAAAATGAAGAAGGGAAAGACAGGCTCTTTCCAGTAGTGCCCAGTGACAGGACAGCAGCCAATGGATAGAAATTTAAAAACAAAAAGTTAATCTAAGCACATGAAAACACTTACTTATTTAGTCTTTTACTGTGAGGGTGCTCAAAACCAGACTGGAGACAGTACTGAGATTCTCGTGTTTTCTGACTCAGCTTGAACAAGCAGGCTGGACTAACCAGCCAAAGCAGATCTGTGATTCACCTGTCACCTTTAATGGCTAATTCCTTATAAAAACCTTCTATACTGCATTCTGTTCTCTGGGTTGTTTAGCCCCACTCTATCCATTCAAAAAGTTCCCAAGACTTTACCTTCATGATACTGTTTCCCTATGATTCATATTGATGCCTCAGAGCTTTTTTTTTGATTTTTAAACTTTTACAGATTTTAAAAGTAGATGTGTAGTGAATATGGATTTTAATGTAGCTGTATTATATCCCTTACCCTGTAGCATAATGTTTACGCATACCCAACCCTATTATCCCACTTCATATCAATCTCTCTAAAATTCTGTCAGCATGTTTAGTCTTCCTTTCAAGGTAGAACTGTAGAAAAACACCCAAAGGCCTGGACCAGAAGATATGACACAGACACAGCGACCTTCAAGCCCAGCACTTTGGAGGAATGTGAAGGACTGTGTGTGCTGCGAAGAAGATGAGGAAGAAAAGATCCCAAACGTCCTCAGACCCAATTCCCAACAGGGCATATTGGGGGCAGAACCGGGAGTGGACAAATCCGGGATTGGATGGACCTTATTATAAAATTATAGAACCACTGTCTAGAGGTGTGCCTGTGGCATGTATTCCCTGGGCCTTAGGCCTGAGATTACAGGACCTGCTCTCTTTATCTTAACTTATACACTAAACTGGCCTGCAGTCTTTTTGCTCCGTGGTCTTTTAGACAACAGTATTATTTCACGTTATCTTGACCCCACATTTGCAAACCTGCCTCTTTGTGCTACTCTTGTCATTTTACTTCCTACTGTTCTGCCCTGACAGTCTGTCCCTCTGCTCCGCTGATCTTTGTGCAGCTCCATGCTTCCCCTGGGCATGGAACAATCTCTGTCCTTTGCTTACTCAGATTCTGCTTGAATACCCTGCATGCTGCGATGATTAGAGATACAGCTGTAACAGCAGCAAGAAGCAGCACCACAGCGTCACATGTTTATCAGTTGTAGGCACATTTCTTATTTTACCTCCTACTGGATGTGTTTTGGAAAGCAGCTGCACCTCTTATCTCGGGACGTTTGTGTTTAACATTGTGGACGCTACCAGCATCGCCTCCTCGTTACTCCATCTAATGAAATTCTCATGGCAGCAAATCAGCATGATGAGCTGAAAGCACTGTGTTACTGGAGGTCTTGAAGGAGAACACATTTGTTAATATGCGTATGAGGTCAGGGTGAGATGCTCCGAGCCCTCTTGCCTTGCTTGGTGACTCAGTGCACTCAAGGAGCTTCTCTCAGGAAACAACCATATTCCTTCTGGGAATGGGAACTACATAGATTTAAAGGCTGGCTTCTCTTGGGTGTTGTAACAATAAACACATGCCTCCAGTTTGATTGTCTGAACAGGTGAATTCCTCTTTGCTCTTCCAAGGTAGTCAGAGTGGGGAGCTGGCTTATTTAAATTGTTAATGTCAGTATGAGTTAAAAACTCTGGCTTAGCTTCAATTCCAGCCCCATCAAAACAATGTGAATGCTGCAGCACGAGTCTGTAGTGCAGATGGGCTTCAGCTGAAGGACAGTGAAGTATAAGCATGTTTTAGTCTTTAGTCTTGGGCTTTAGTCTTCATAAATCCATTTAATAAAACTGTTAACTGTAGCTTTATGTGCCCAAGTCACTGCATGTGCAGTGATCTCTACAAATCTGCTTTGAGGGAGCTTCCAGACTGATGTGAAGTGGTGTGCAGGGTAGCTGCTGTGGAGCAGAGATGCTGTTAGATTTATGTGCCTCCCAAAGCAGTTCTTTCTGGCTCCTGTACCGTGGGAAGGAGCAGCAATCTGACGAAGTAGCAACCATCTTTCAGATATAGGAGTAGTTATAAAATACCAGGTTCTCAGAACTGAAAAGTTAAGGGTTTTTCCTAACTTCTGTCTACATGAAGTCCCTAGCCATCAATAGGTTGAGGGAACCTCTTAATTGCTTTCAGTGGGACCCAAACCAGACCTTAGTCATTATGTGCTCGCACCTTTTACTTGCCAATGACTGTGGGCTCTTGTGCAGTGAGGTCCTGGATAGAGGGGTTTCCTGAGATGTGATTCATGTCCAGATGTCAGTTGTGCAATGCCTTCCTTATCTGCCTACTTACAGACTGTAAGGACTTGCATTTAAATTTTCTGCTCTGGAAACATCTGCCCTACTAGTTATTTATTACTTATTATTTATTACATTGCATCAAGGGTTGGACTTGATGATCTTTGGGGTCTTTTCCAACCCAACTGATTCTATGATTCTATGATTTCTTAATTTCTTAAATGGAAAGCATTCTGAGAGAATCAGTAAAAATCCCACTACTCTTACAGTGATTTCCTTAATGTTCAAAGTGCAGAAACACAAACCCATATTTTCATAAATGCTCAAAAACATCTTTTAAAACTACATCTAAACCAGATCTCAGTACATACAAAAATTGGAATTATATGTCATCCTCTTTCAAAGAATGGAGAGAAACAGAATGATCCTGAAACTCTTTTGTAGTCTGACTGCCATTTCATGTTTCCATGAAGGTTTATTTATCTAATATTTCCGTAGTAAAGTCTTCTCCTCAGTGTGACACATCAACTGATCTAACAACTCACTGTATTTTCCTTTGCATCTAAGGCAAATAACGTTCAGTTACTTGTTCTGATGGAACACAGATAACAATTTTCTTGGGCCATTTGAAAAATTGTAATTCTGCTTATATTTCATAGGCCTTAATCCCTGTTCTGCAATTTAAAGACAAGCAAGTAACCGGATTTGCTTTTCATTTTTAATCACAATGTTCTATTTGAGTTTGTGCCATTAAGTCATCAGAAATCCCCCAGAGGGTTTAGAGGCGGTGGAAAAGCAAAAGAGGAAGTGGCTAGACTGTAGTCCAAAATTCACTGTTCACAGTTAAAGGGAATCAGTGCAATATTGCCCTTTTGCTTACATATGAGAAGAGTGATGAAAATGCACATGGGAGTGTGCATTAGAGGAACTTATGCGATAAAGTCAGCAAGTTTCTATGGGAGTGTGGCATGAACTTCATGGTGGTATTTCATTTTTACGGTCTCCTACTGTGAGTTACGGGCCTGCATACTGTTGTTATTTTTAATTCGTTAGTTTTCCTGTGGCAGCTGGAGATTATTTAAAGTAAATGACCTTCCTGTGTTTCTCCTAGGAGACAAAATTCAGGCAACTCTAGCCTCCTGCCATGCCAGATCATGAGTTTTCACAGGAGAAACTAGGCACGTGTTTTAATTGACTTAAGTGAGGTGAAGGGAGCGTTCTGCCACGCTTCAGGAGTTTGCTGGTGCTTTTTTCCCCTAGCAAAGGATGCTGAGGGGTGGGGGGAAAAAGTGTAACTCAGCATGTGGTTTACCTCACACCGTTGAAATCACCTGGGAAACAACTGTCTTTCTACCTCTAATACACCATGAAATGTACACACAGACTTATGGCAGCATGTAAGTGGAGTTAAACGAGTATCTGTTGCAGCAACGGCACCAGTTTAAGAGCTGCCAGCGTCATTTTCTCCTTTTTTCAGCAGTATTTTCCACTCCCCCCACTCGCTGCTGTGCTGATGAACTATCTGAGTGGTCAGCAGATTGAAGGAGGCGATTCTTCCCCTCTACTCTGCTCTTGTGAGGCCCCACCTGGAGTACTGCGAACAGTTCTGGTGTCCCCAAAGTAAGGAGGACAAGGAACTGCTGGAGGAAGCCCAGAGGAGGGCCACGGAGATGGCGAGAGGACTGGAGCACCTCCCCTGTGAAGACAGGCTGAGGAAGTTGGGGCTGTTCATCGGGAACCGCAGTGATACGGCAAGGGGTACAACCCGAAAAAGGGGAAATTCGGGCTACATGTTTTCTGTACTGTGAGGGTGGTGAGACGCTGGAACGGGTCGTCCAGAGCGGCTGTGGAGCCTCTCTCACTGGAGACATCCCGAGAGCAATCCTGTGCCGCGTGCTCCGGGACGACCCTCCCTGAGCGGGGACGCTGGACCCACACGACCCGGAGCGGTCCTTCCCCACCTGACCCGCTCCGTGGCTCCGTGCTTTAAGACGGAGAGAAAACACACACACAAAAAAAAAACCCAACAAAAAACCAAGGCAGAGGGAGGAGGCGGCGTTATCACCGAGCTGCCCCGCAGGCTCTCGCTGCTCCCCGGGGCGCTCAGGGCTCGCCTCAGAACCCCGCGGGGCGCGGCTGCCCCGCCAGGGCGGGCACAGACCCCGCCCGCCACCGCCGGTCTGCGCGCTGATTGGCTCGCGTCCCGCCAGCCCCGCCTATTCCGCTCGCTGATTGGCCGCGGCGAGCGGCGCTGGCCGCTCATTGGCGCAGCCGCTCCCCCCCGTCCCCGCTGTCCGGCGTAGGCGCGGTGCGGAGCCGCAGCGCCCGCCCCCATGGCCGACATGGAGCCCTTCGGTGCCCCGCAGAATCCGCCCGCCGGCAACGGAGCGCCCGACAGCGCCGAGGAGGACCCTGCCGCCGCCTTCCTGGCGCAGCAGGAGACCGAGATGGCGGGCATCGAGAACGACGAGGGCTACGGCATCCTGGAGAACGGCGAGGTGCCCGAGGCGCTGCAGGGTTCCGAGGGCCTCGGCGACGGTACGGCCTGAGGGGGGCGGCGCGGGGGGACGGGGGCGAGGGGTCCCGGCTCCCCTTCTCCCTCGGGGGCGCCGTGTCCGGGCGGGACCCTCGCCCTGGCTGCTGCCCCGAGCGGGTCTCGGCTGCCCGGGGGTGGCCCCGCAGGGTCAGAGCCGTCCCGGGAGTGTGGCTGTGCCACAGGGTGAGCGGCCTCCCAGCTCCCCCGGGTGCAGGTTGTGTCTCCTGGAGATGCCCGAGGCGTATCCCGGTGAGAACGGCGCTGATCTCTAATCCAGGAGCCTGCCTGCAAGGAAGGGCCGCTGAAAGCAGAATAAATCTGACCCTTGGGTTTCTTGTCTTCAGCGGGATTTATCTTAGTCTTAAAGTATGAGAGCAGTTAAGCTAATGTTTAATTTTTTCCTAAACCTTTAGCCTTTGTTCCTTGGTAACCTTTGTACAGAATGTGACAAACCCGACACTGCAGAACCCTCGTTTAGAGGAGGGAACTACAAGTCAGCGTGTTTCCAGTTAGTCTGATGGTAGCCAGAGCAGCCCTGAATAAACACTTAACATTTTGAAAGGTTTTAACTGAAGTCTGATTGGAAGGGAGTTGATGTTCCAGCACACTCGGAAGATCTTGCTTCTGCTTATCACTAGGTCCACAGGAATGTGTTTGTTCTCATGTGACCTTCCTTTCTCGCTGCAGGAGAGGATGCCACTCTGATTCTTCAAAATAAGTTGAATAATTTGCTCCCCAGTTCCCCTGTCAGAACCTCTTTAGAATGAAGTCTTCATTTTGCAGCCTTATTTCTGAAATTGCTGGCGCATCTTACGTATGAGGATGCAGGTTTATAGTATCTCTTGGAATAAAGCTCGGCTGGATAAACTGAGTAATGAATAACTGCTGCTTCCAGCGCTTATTTAGTGGTAGCACTTCCCTTAAGACCAACTCCAGCACTAGAACATGAGAATAATTGTTATCAGGCCACCATCCTGTTTTGATATCAAGCATAATTTGACTTCTGTAGTGTAGTGCAGAAACAGACATAGTGGGCACTTTGCTTCTTACTTTCAAAAACCTTAGACAAACATTATGCCTTACATTGGTTTTATGTTCCAAACAGTCTGTGGAACATTAAAGTAGCTGTTGGGGAACCAGTTTCTTTGAAGAAAGTTCTGCCATTGGTGTTTCTCACAAGGTGCTAGAACCAGCAGGAGGCATTCCTTCTCTACATGCATTCAGCATGACTTTTGCAGAGTACTTCCTTGTGAAAAAGTCATTCTCTTAAATGCTTCTAGATTGGTTTGATATCTAAAAGTAGTTCTTAAACTGCTTTTCAGGAGGCTTTTTTTCAAGTCTCGTAAATTGATTTGTCATGAAATGCAGAAGTGTTCTTGGAGAACTTTCTCTAGAAAGAGGTTCATAAAATAATAACTATGATAATACTATCTCAGAATCTGGGAAGTCTGTGTGTGAGCTGTACATCATCTTTCCTTCTTGTATGCGCTAGGTTTGCATTTGAGCTTTGGCCCGTTAAATAGCCGTGGGAGATGGTGCTTGTGGACTTTTGGTGGTCCTGTTTTTTAACAGAACATTGATTTGTTGACTGTCAGAGCCTGCACTCTTTCCCTCCATGTTAAAAAGCACAGACTGCAGCCATGCAAAATGTACTGGTTCGGGCATGGTGACAAATGATCTAATGACTTTTGTTGCCATTTGTGTTACAGATTTTCCATCATCTGATCATACCTTAATAAATATCAGACAGTTGTAGTCTCTAGTGCACATTAGCTCATTAAGCTGTTTTGTAATTAAATAGGTGAATGCAAATTTCTTCTTGCAACAATGCAAATTCTTATGTAAATGCTTAAGCATCATGATGAGGGATTTGTGGATTTACTTTTTTTGACCGTAACCTTCTTTGAACTCCTTATTCACAGGTCTGTTGGATAAGTTTTCTTACTAAATACTGGGCCAAAAGTAATAAATAACTTGGGCAGCTCTCAACTGAAGTTTGAAGATCTTAACTTCAGATATTGTGACAAGCAATCACCAGCTTCTTGAAATACGCTTTTGAGAATCATAGCATCTCATCAACACTCAGTTTTTGATTTTCAGTCTCTTAATAAATGATTAGATAAATACATGGACAGGAGCTTCATGGATTGTTAGTATCAATATTGGGAATTCAGTTAATTGTCGTAGTGGTGGATACTGGGTGAGTATGGGGGGAATGGCAGAGCGCTGCCAGGCTTGAGTGTCTCACACAGCATCACTTCATGTTGCCGTGGTCGGGGTTGGCACAGTGGCCTGATCCAGTAGGCTGTTCATTATGTAAAGAGCTGTCCTGTTCAAGCTTCCTGGGGATGTGAAAAGCTGATCTTATTTCCCGTGAAAGATGAAGCATAACCACTGCTTCAGAAAGTAGGAAGTACTGTATGAATCAAATAATACAGTGCTGTTGCCTAGTTCTTAGTAACTTGATGTCTTATGAGACATCAGTGATAAATCAGTATTTACACATATTCACAGTCAGATTCTTCATTTCTCTCCAATCTGACAATACTAGGTCTTCAGGTTATATCAGTTCACTTGCTGTGTTCTCTGAGCAGGAGTGAGTGAGTTCAAGTGGAAATGTGTGGCTTCTAGGTCCTGTATGTCAATATAAAAACCTTGTGACAGTTGGTTGGGTAGCTTCCTATGGAGAATTTCATTCAAAGACAAGCAGTTATATACGCTAACAATTGTGCAAACACAAGTTTAATGTAGGCTGAGTAGTCTTGTTCCCTTCACATTTTTAAGCTCTGTTAGTTTTATATGAACTTGACTGAACGATGTTTATCCATTTACCAAAGACGTTCATGAGGCTCTAGCAGTTGAGAAACTGTGTGTAGGGAACTGAATATCGATTTAATTGAAAATTATTTGGCAAAGAATTTATTCCTCCTGTCTCTGTAATTAGTACCACAGAAAGAGTTACTCATCTGCGTCTATTGATATTTTTTCTGAATCACTTGAACAGCCATTGTTCTAGGTTTTGCTACGCAGTCAGCATCTGATGCTTCAGAGGACCATAAGGCAGCACCAAGAAATGTATAATGCAGGAATGGTATCTGTTTAAGTTGTATTAGTGATACTGCATTATTATGAAGCTCAGGGCAGAAAATCCCATTTTTTTGCTCGCAAGAGAATACTACATCTACTGGGAGATTACAGAAGCTGTTATGGCAGTGTTATTGCAGGTGTGGTTTAGTGCTTGCTTATTGATTATCCTGAAAATGAGGGAACTCTAATGGGTTTTGATATAACAGCAGGTTAGAACTAAAACACAGGAAAGAAGCACTCTTCCTAAGCTGCTTAGCTTTATTTTGCACATAGGCACGCAAGTGAGTTATGTATAGAAAAACTGTTTCTTCCCCAGGTTCTTCTTGGACTTCTAGGACTGAAGTGACAAAATGGTTATATTTATCTTCAAACTACCCAGCCCTTTCTTTTGTAAGCTGTAGTAAATGTGGACAACGTTGGACATGTTCATTGCGACAGTGTCCTTAGAAATAAAGCTTTGTCTTAAATTCAGAAGTATGAAACAAGGAATATTGATCATTACTTACAAAGGGATAGTTATAAATGTGGAATGTTAACTTCAGGAGCTTCAGGGTGCAATACTGTGATAGAACTGGATGAACTCTGAAGCCGGTAGAGGGGTCTCATTGTTCATGGCTGATGAAAACATTCTGATGACAGTACCAGCTTTTTCTGCAGGAAGTCAGTTATGAAATGGCACAAAAAGATCTGATACACAACTGGCATTAGTTATTGATATGAAGGCTGGCAAACAGATAGCATTTCTATACTTCATTCTTAATTATACAAGCACTGAGACTGGAGAGCTGAAATGAAGGGGTGCTTGACTATTGGTCTTGCTCCAGTTACCATACTTGTATTGGCATATGACAGCATGCTGGTGCAGTTCCATTTCCTCTTCTGCTTGCAGTATGCTCAGTCAGCATGCTGACTCTGCATGTTAATCACAAGTTCTAGGGAGCTCAAAACAGATGGGAAGTTTGTTCTAATACTTTTAATGCCTCTGACCTGGGTGCCCTCTGGAAGCAGCTCAGTGCCAGTTATTGGCTGTTTCTATGCAGAAGAAGAATGGCTCCAAGACAAGCCGCCTGTTTCATCTGAGCTGCAGCCCTTGGCAATGATGTTGTTCCTTTTACCTCAGCAGTCTGCCAGCCTGAGTAGTGAAGACCGTAATGAGTGTCTCTTGGTGTGACAAGAAAACTTCACTGTATTATCACTGTTCTTAGAAGCATCTTCAAAACTTGCAAGCTCTCTTGCCTAGCTGGTAACTTTTGTCTTCATAAAGGCTTCTGTACCTTGCAGAGGAGGAGCAATCAAAGTGGTGACCGTCTTTCAGATGCAGGAGAGTAGTTATAAAATACAAGGTTCTCTGAAAATAATTGAAAAGCTAGACTCAATTTTTTGTTAAATATAGTCTTTCCCTTCTGCAGTTAGTAACTATGTATCTTCCAACTTAACTGCCATTCTTGAACTGATGAATTTACAGTCCTCTACCTAGTACAGTTAATGGTTGCTATTCAGGGCTCAGGATAAAGACTTAAAATACTTGCCTGCTTCCCTGATAGGGAGTATGAAGAGCTTCTTGTGTGCCATTAACACTGATAACATGAAACTGGTACATACCTAGCCATAAAGAAATAAAAGATACAGCAGCATAATGCTCTTAGTTTTACATGGATTAGCTATCTTTTTTTAAAAAAGGTAGTGCTAAATAACTTGATATTTCTGCTTACTGTAGTGTGGGCTTGGTACAGTCACTTCTTTCACTGAAGGGTGTATTAAGATGGTGGAAACACTTCTGTGTGATAAACTTATCCATTGTGGCATTACAGGTGAGAGATACTTGGTGTATCAGGCAGGCAGATGTTATATGACGCTGCTACAGAGAGGTGCCCTGCTGAGATTTAGCAGTTCTTGAAAATCTCGGTGTATTTTGCGTAGTCCAGAGATTTAAATAGTTTCACAAACTTAAAAGTTTACCTCACAACTGACAGGTGTTCCCCATGCCTGTGTTTTAATAAGGTGCAATTTTAAGGTTCTGTAGCTTATCCTTGAAGCTCAATTGGCAGTGTCACTTCAGAGATAAAAATGCTGCAGCTGAAGTAGGAAGCTATCAAGCATGTCATCACAGATGGTAGAGAGATGTGACTGCTAGGAATGTTAGCTATATCTTTTGAGCTGATTAGGACGTAACCAGACTAGGATAAGAATTACTGAGTGTTGGCTGCCGGATTATTAATCTTCCAAGTAGACACTGAAACAGTGACAGTCATCCATTTTAACTTCAGAACAGCTGTATAGTAGTCAGCTTCTAAGACTGGGAGGAGAAATTGAGGGTAGCTTTGGAACACTGAAGGAGCTTCTCAGCACTATCAGCTGTGCTGTTTATACAGTTTAAAGCAGGATCTTATGATGAGGAAGTGCCCTTGTATTACTGGTTCTTCAAAATGATGGCCCACTGGTTTTTTCATGCCCGTCCAGAAAAGTGCAAGGGAAAAGGGAGTGTCCTGCAGGGTGTTGAGGAACACTCATTTTCACAACTCTTACATTAGATACTCTAGTAAAGCTTTCCATACAAGTTTCCAAAATCAGTAAATCTGACTGTTCTTGTCTTTTCTCAAATGACTAAACAAGTCACCTCTTTGCAGGTGCTGTTGATGGAGTGGTTAACGGGGATATCTCTCAGGTAAGATAGAAGTATTCCGTACTGAGAATGTTCTGTTCTACTCCCTGAGAACTTTACCTTAATATAGACTAACACTTCCTATTTATTATCTCTAATGTACTTTTGTCTCATCTCTGAAAAGGACCTCCTGGTAGCTCATCTCATAAAGTTGTCAATGCTCTTAATATGCCCCTCCTCTGAACTTGGACTGCTGCTTTAAGTTGTCTCTGTTTTGAATTGTGGCTTGGTAGTACATAAGCACTGTAGAGCAAGCTGACAGGCTCTGTGATGTGGCTTCACAATGACTTGCCACTGATAAGCTGAAAGCATTGCTCTGATTACCTAGTTTAAGGCAGAGTTTTCAGATTTGCTTGCTCTTTAAAGATAATTCATGGATCCTGGTTGTCTTATAAAGGTTGGTCTTACAAGGAGCTGACTGCAAACATTATACACTTCTTAGGGACATAGAGTTTCATGAAATTAAGCTGGTGGCTAAATAGCTCAATCAGAATATGAAAGCATGTTAGACAGCCATGGTAATGACAAAAGCAGGAAATACCTGCTTTATTGGTGTCAGGGAGGAATGAGGAATGCTAAGGCTATCAGTGTGTTGTAACTGAATTTCACACCAGTTTGCCCAAGGCATGGTCATTGCCTGGTGTCACAGTTGGCTGGTTAGCCCTGATTAAATGAATGCTTGGGGAGGAAGCAGCATATGAGCTACTTACTTCTCCTTAGTGTTTTAAGTGAATGTGGAGCTTTTTGGAGACACAGCCACTTTCACTGCTCCTGATATTTTTGTATTCTCAGCAGTGCTGTGAGATTGATGGGAAAATTGTATTTTACTGGCCCTTTGTGCTTCCTTATACAGCAGAGAGTAGATGAAATACCTTGATATTGTGTTTGAAATTCTAAGAGACCAGTTGCTTTGGTTGATAGAGCTTCCTCTTTATGAGGAAGAATGGCCTGAATGGGCCATACATAGCTTTTGTTTTAGCTATTAGTAGGCTTTGCAGCTGGCCAGTATAATTTGCTTTGGATGGAATGTGAAACCTGGTGGTGTTGCACTGGGCCAGCTCCTTCTCTTTGCATTATTCCTTCATTGAGGGCTACAGGAGGTCCAAAGAAGGGCAAGGCACAGCCAAATAAATCTGTTGTTGACTGCAATCGATCTGGTACTCTCAGGAGAGGTCTTTCTTAGCTCTGTGAAGAGTAGGATGAAGAAACAGAAGTTGTTAAACTTGGAGTATCCTCTATAGCAAATAGCACAGTGTTAATTAACTTTGTGAATTTGGTGTATTAGTGATAGCAGTATTCATTGCAAGTCTTTGAGCTGTTATATAGTAAAAAGCACCCTGTTTTGATTCTTAAATATTGAAATGCCTCTAGGGTTACAAGCTGCACACAGCAATCCAAATTTTTTAGTGTGGTATCGGTTGGGTTTGCAAATGTCTCTGAAGTAGACAAGTAAGTTACAGAGAATGTTTTAAACTCCTATGCACAAAATAATAAAAAAATTACTTTCACAGCACATATTTAAGGTGAAATGAATAATATCTAGGCTTACAACTGTGTAGTAAGGTGCTAGGCATTGTCCTCTGTGTTCTTAAGGCTTAGTGCTCTGCTACTAAGCATGTGAGGCACTTGTCTTGCCAGTCACCTTGAATTTTTGTTTGATTTCTAGAGGCAGTCCTGTATTAATTTCCTTCAGTCCTGCTGTAATTTGTGGCAAGATGTTTTTCCTGTTAATGGTGGAAGTGTGTTATAACATCAGATGAATGGGCTCAGTTCAAATAGAGACTAATTTTGTGTACATTGTAAGCAGTTATCTGAAATATTCAGTTGTCACGTATAAATGACTTTACTGTTCCTTTCCTCTTAGCAGCCTAATGGTCCTACAAACTGCTATGCTGCTATATCCCAAGCAGATCGACTGCAGTCAGAACCAGAAAGTATTCGTAAGTGGAGAGAGGAGCAAAAGGAACGCCTGGAGCAACTTGGTAAGGAAGGTATTTGTGAGTAACTTGGCATCAGCTTCTCTCAGGCTGAGAGTTGGGGTTGTTCACCCTGGAGAAGAGAAGACTGGGGAGAACTTAGAACAGCCTTCCAGTACCTAAAATGGACCAACAGGGGAGCGGGAGAGGGACTTTTTACAGGGGACTTTTCATCATTTTATAATGGCTTTAAACTGAAAGAGGATAGGTTTGGATTAGCTATTAGGAAGAATTTCTTTACTGTGAGGGTGGTGAGGCACTGGCACAGGTTACCCAGAGAAGTTAAGGATGCCCCATCCCAGGTTGAAAGGGACTTTGA
This sequence comes from Myiozetetes cayanensis, assembly GCF_022539395.1. Classification (NCBI taxonomy): domain Eukaryota; kingdom Metazoa; phylum Chordata; class Aves; order Passeriformes; family Tyrannidae; genus Myiozetetes; species Myiozetetes cayanensis. The sequence continues at coordinate 7,396,917 of NW_026087631.1, read as the reverse complement.
GCAGTCTGTTCTGGTGGAAGGTGTCCCTGCCCAGATGATCTTTAAGGCCTCTTCCAACCCAAGCCATTCTGTGATTCTCAAGCAGTGGATTTCTCAGCCATGGCTCTGCCTCTTCCGAGTCTTAACATGCTTCTTGAGTTTGAGCAGCGAGTCTGGATGAGTGTTCCAGTAAGCAGACTTAATACTGGTGTGGAAGTCAGCAAGCAAGTGCCTCTCTGAACCTGTACTTACAGATAAGCTGACAGAAAATGAACAGCTTTTGTAAGTAAAAAAAGATAGTAATAATAATAAGTACTGCAGCCCTCAGTACTTTTTTCCAAAGTATAAAGATTGCTTATTTTGTAATTTCTGAGGCCATCAGTTGCCACATGGATCTTAATCTAATAGCTAAATTAAGACAGTAGTGGATTATTAAAAACTAAATGCAGTGATACCTACCCATTTAAGAGCCTATAAACTGGTACGCTTTTCACTTGCATTGTGGAGGAGCCTTTGCTTGAAATTGTTAGGATAGAAACTTCTGTAAAATGTGCTTCTGGACAGAGCTGGCCCTGTTGCTCCTCTTTTGGGCTAGTTACAGCAGGTGAGCTTGTCTTGAACTGTAGGTTGTAAAAGTATGCTGAGTGCCAGGCTCCCTCACTTTGTCTAAGCAAAGAGACTTTGCTCAGCTTTTTTCTAGTGCTGGCATAGCAAGGTTTGAGCAGTTTGTAGACCAGCAGACTTACTGAATCTGGATTAGTCTACAAACGCCTATCCTGAACTGAAGTGGACTGTCCCAGTTAATGCAGCACAGGAATTCTGTTTAGCTAATCCTTTGAATAGTCATGGTATTTAGAATTCTCACAGCATAAATCAGGAAATCTCCTTACCTTTATCTGAGTAGATGGCCTAAATGTCTGCACTAGAGTGCATCCTGAGCCATCATTTGAAATGTTAATAAGTTATGTGTGGAACACACATGTCTGACAAATCAATTCTTAAATCTTCAGATGCAAACTCACGAAAGCAGGAAGCAGAGTGGAAAGAGAAAGCAATAAAGGAGTTGGAAGAGTGGTATGCAAGGCAAGATGAAAAGCTTGAGAAAACAAAAGCCAGTAACAGGTAAAGTTTTTCCAGACATTGGAAGAGTTACAGTACTGGATGTGAAAATAATTGGGGAGGGAGGTTAGAATACTTCTGGTATGTCCTAAGGCACTAGTCCTTCAGATCATTAAAGTAAACACTCCTACTAACTGTGTTTGAGTTTTCTTAAGGAATCTAGATTAAATGTCCAAGAATAGCAAGAGGAGGCATTAAGAATGATCCAGAATCACTGAAGATTCCTTAAGACACAAAATTTGAACATGTTCAGAAAATGTTTTACTCTATCCACTTGTTGGCATGCTCCTAGCAGCACAGGCCTTCAGTGATTTCAGTATTTACCTACCCTGAGACCACCATTCTTATTTGCCATCTGTAGAACACATAGAAGTGGCGTTCTGGTTAGACATTCCTACAAGTTATTTATATGTTAAAAACGTTTTGTTGCTCCTTTTGGAAGCGTTTCAGAAATACCGTTGAGTCAGTTCTACTAGTGAAAAAGCAAATGCTGTGTCTGTGGTGGTTTGAATTGTTTAATTATGGGCCCTGTGGCAAAAACAAATGACATGGCTGCTGGTCCAGTAAGGTCTTACTCTTTCTGAGGTTCCCTGTGGAATTTTGACTTCAAGCCTGTGTAAAGGTAAACGTGATAGTACTGACGTAACACCACTTAGATTTCTACTTCATTCTGGTCAGGTAATCATCAGGACTGTTTTATACTTTGGGAACTCACAGACTTCAAGATGAACTGCTGTTTTGTTTGGGTTTTTTTTTTTTTGAAACACCATTTTTCTTATGAAAATGGCCATCAGGTTTGTCTTTAGTAAGTAGAGTCCTAGGAAGACTACTCTTCTTTCTAAAGGAAGAAGGGAGGCTTACAGAATTATGGATTTGCCACTTCTATTCACTGAGGAATCCACTATCTTTTTGTTGGGCCGAGAAAGGGCAACAGGATTGGTGCTCTGCTGGTTGGTGGCCAGAGCTCATGTGGCCTCATAGCTTTATTATGGCCAGTGTTTGAGTGCAGGATTTGGATCCTGGAGCAGGGCCCATTAAACAGGTGTTGTGCAGGAGTGTTTGGCTTTCTCATGAGCCTGGTGAGATCTCTTGCCTGATGGTAGTTTCTGTTCTCTGGAAGTAGTCTAATGGAGCTCTAGTCCTCAACTAGCTGGTCCAGACTTCTAGGATGTAGCAGAACTTCTGTGTTGCCCCTCTGATCAATGGCTTAATTAATACATTCCATGTGGTAACTGCTTTCCTGTTAACAGTTAGTCTAGGTGATGCAAGGTTAATGTGCTTGTTAAAACTGCCTTCAGCTGTGTTCTGTACTTCTCATCCTTATCTCTTTTCTCCTGCCTGCTTGCCTGCCTGTTGGACTACTTGCTACCTAGGGTTGCAGATGAAGCTTTCTACAAACAACCCTTCGCTGACGTGATTGGTTATGTGTATGTTGCTTAACTACTAATTCTCTTTGCTAGTCAACGACATAATAAGGAGGATCAGAAGTTAGCTGAGTGTCTTAAGGTGAATTCTGAATATTTCAGGGCAGTACAAGCTAATATAAGTAAATAGCCTTTACCTTTTGGACCGACTCTGATCTGCAGCATTAAGTGCAGTTTTCCTGTATATGCTGCACAAATAGCACTTCTAGATTAAGTCTTCTAGTATCCATACCACTGGAATTTTGGTAATGACTTCAACGAGTCATTAGATATAGGGGTTTACAGTTGCTTCCAGGCCAGTGAACACTGCTTAGCAAGATGCTTTGCTGGGTACAGGGGTTAGTGGCTTTAGTTTCACATGGGTCCTGTATTTAGTCCTTCCACAGAAAAGCAGTGTTTAAGTCTGTAATAGGCATTGACCACCTGACCTGTGCTCATTTGCCTACATAATCAGCAAAAATACTCAAGCAATGCTTGCACATTAAGCTCTGTAAGCCAAGGGAGGTAGAAGTCAGGGTAGAAGGGGCGCGTGCATACAGAAAGAGGGGGATGTTAGAGAACAGATGAAAAGTACAAGAAGGTGGGATGGGAAAATCAGCAGAAGCTGCTGGGAAAACATTTAAGAGCAGCTCTGTGTAGGTGTTTTGCCAGCCTAAGGGGTCAATAAGAACACAGCCATGATTTTCAAGCCCCAGTGAGTATGCTTGTTTCCAAGGGGTAGAAGGAATGCAGTGTTCATTGGCTTGTTCATGTATTTTAATTTCTTCCCTTAATTTGTAGACTTGAATTGAAAGATGGACATGTCACAGATTGTAAGGTGACACCTTTAGAAGGTGTACTGGTGAGCCCTGTTGTGGCTTTGACTGGATTAATATTGAAGGTTCAGTATGGAATTCATTAGCTGACTGTAGGTGGATGTAACCCAAGACTTGTGAAATGATGGATTTACAGGTGGTGTTTAACTCTTCTGAAGTCTCCTGGAGTTGATTTTGTCAGATTTTTTTTTCCAGTAAAACCCTTTATTTTCATATGTCCAATGCAAATGTGCAGTGCAAGTGCTGCATAATAAAACTGGCTGCCTGTTTCCTGAATGTAGGCTAAAGCTACTAGTGCATGTTCAGCCAGCTAATCATCTGCATTAAACTCATTCTCATTTTCTATATCTGACTTAAACTTTCTCTCCTTGTTTCTTTTCTTCTCTTCACCTTTAAGCACAAACATAAATCATCCCTGCTACAGCCTAGAACAGTTAAGTAAAAAAATCTTCACTGCCCCTTAAAAGTGTCATGTCACATAAAGTAGCAGTGTTGTAGTGATCCTTGTCTTCAGTGGTGTCTGTAACCTTATCATCCCTGTGAATAGTGCTGAACCCTCATGGGAGAGTCATTTTCACTGCTTTCTCTGTACTGCTTGTTGGAGTAGATGGATTTGGTTTGATCTCTTGATGCTTATTGCTCTTGCTCTCAGGCAGCTACCAGGGCCCCACAGTTCACGTAAACTAGATGCTGGAGTGTTATCCCTGCTTTGAAGCAATGCTATTGGCAGCATAGAAATGCTAAAATGATACTGCTGGAAGCCACTGGCACTAACCTGTACATGATAAACAAAGCCTCCTTAGAGTCTCCATAGGGTGAGAGCAGTGGAAATGTATTTGTTCTGTGAGCTGACCTCAAACGAGTCATCTCCTCTGCCAGAATACACTGTAGTCTATAGCACTCAACAAGCATGGGATTCGTAACAAATTTCTTATGATTCATGCTGCTTCACTGCAGCACTGGGAATCATCAGCAGATAGTTTTATGATGGCCTGTAGGCCTTGGGGCTGATTTAAATCCTCAAATGGAATCTGTTTTAAGATATGCTCGCAGGCAGTTGTAAATTTCCAGCTGGCGAATGTCCAGTATAAGCCATCAAGTGGCAGGGTCTTAACTAGTTAAGACCTGGGCATTTCTCCATAAATAAATGCCTACATAGAAGTACCTTACTTCCTGGCAGTTTGTGTGGCGACTCCTTAGGCAAAGACTCAATAACTGTTCTTAAAACCAAACACCTGTATTCCAACATTTTACACAGCAAACCTCAGCAGTGCTTGTGCATAGCATACTACTGCAGTCTACTTCCATCTTCAGGATTGGGGCAGTGGGATCTTAAGTGGCCATGATGTCCACAAGCAGCTGTCAGGTCACATTTCTTATGAAACATGCTGAGAGAAACTGCATCCTGTAAGAGGGAAGGAGTGCCTTATACGCTGGGTATTAACACGAAGTGCATTGCATTGCTTTTAGGGCAGCTGAAGAAGCCTTTGTGAATGATGCAGAAGACGTTTTTCCGGGCACTGAGTGGGAACGTGTGGCTCAGCTCTGTGACTTTAATCCCAAGTCTAGTAAGCAGGCAAAAGACGTGTCCCGCATGCGTTCAGTCCTCATCTCACTCAAGCAGGCTCCGCTGGTTCGCTGAAGCAAAGCTCAATGGAAACACTACAAATGCAATATCTTAACCTTACTCAGAGAAGCTATGTTTGCAGTAATTTGATTAATTGTTTCAATGTGGGGTTTTTTTTTTGGACAACATCATGATGTATCTAGATCTGATCATTGTTTGATTGCATGTTCTTCCCAATGTTTCCTTTCTGTGTCTGAAATGGGAGAACCTCCAAAACTGTAGTCTCTGTGCTGTTGTGCACTGAGGTGTCACTTCCCACATTATTGATATTAAAGATCTGTGAAACAGCAAAATGTGTTGTTGACTTTGGATGAATTAAGGTGGTGTCCTGTTCCCTTTTGACAGATGGTGTTTGAATTGGGTGTGAGCAAACAGTTCTGTTAATTCCTGGTGACTTCACCTTGTTGGTGACCGTCCAGACGGCAGTGCTCCTGGTCTCTGCGAGGCTGTCCTGCTTGTTTCATTAAGCTTTCTTAAAGCTCTTCAGGGCTTTAGTTTAAAAACTGCTTCCCTATCCAATTTACCACACCAGATAAAAGCTGTAGGAAACTGCAGCAGCAGGCTTGTTAAGGAGCTTATCTCTCTTCCAGTGGAACTGAGGACAGTGACTTCTTGCAGGTAAGCAGTTCTGTGTAGTTTTCTGCTGTCACTCTGGCTGCCCATTAGGCTCAACATACACTACAGGGCACTGAGTAGTTTAAAGCTTTTGATACTCTACTGCATATTCTGTTCTGCTTGGTATTCAGTGCAAAAGATCTGTTGTGCAGAGGCTGCTTGGATGTTTTTGAACTGTCTTTGTCCTTACTAACTTCTGCAGAGACTTTCTCCCACCAGGGTGGTGAAATGGAGGGCTGGAGAGCAAGAGAAGGGAAGACTTGCTCTTACTGATGTTCTTCTGCGAGTTGGAGCTCTGTCTGCCAAGGTGGTGGAATCTGAAACAAACTGTTCCAGAAAGTCACTGTTTTGCTTCCTTGGCTCACCCAGCATTCACAGAGACTGTATTCCAGCCTCCTGTCAGAATAATCTGTTCAGTCTCATATATTATTCCACCATTTTAATCATAGACACAGTATCTTAACTAGTGTGTAGCATAACTGCTTTAATCCCTTTTACACACAAGCTGGAAGGTTGCTCCAGGCAGCTTGAAAAGGCTTGCAGATGCAGACTAAAACGTGCTGTCTTACTAGCAGCTGTACCCCTTTGGTGGGTAAGATAGAGAACAGAGTTTCTAGCTGAGCTTTAGAGGTTAAGCTGTACCTTACTGTTGTTTGTAGTGACTGGAGCTACTTTCATCTTTGCAAGTGTGTTCACATGCTGCTGATGAGAAGGGTAGTCTGGAACTACCTGCTGTAGCGTGCTGCTGACAACAGGTCTGGAGGCTTGATTCCGTGGAATGTATTAAAGCAGGAAGATATTTCCTGAACTGCCCACAACTATCACAGGTGGGTCTAATAGTTCTGAAACACAGAGCAAGTCCACTGCCAGCCTTGACTAATTATGCTGACACCTTTTTTTTCTGCTCACTCCAAGGCTCTAAAAACAACGGCTTTCAAAATGAATTGATAGTCTAGAAAAGAAAGCTCCACTGTGTGAAATACAGAGTCTTCAGAGTATTAATATGAATTTAGTAGGATTTGAAAAAAGAATATATTAGGTTTTTGCACAGTTAATGATGGAATTTATTGATCACCACACTGTCCTCTCTTACAGGACATTTTATCTGGCTTCAGGTATGGCTTTGAGCTGCAATCCAAGAAAATAGGCAAAGACTCAAATTCAAGGCCAAAGCAATATTACAAAAGTTAAAGCAGTATTTTATAAGCTGGGCTTGCAGAGGTTAAAAATGTTTTTGCAGGTTTTTTATGTATTTCATCTAGGTGGAACATTTAAAATGCAGCTCTGTGGGTTTGGGTTACTTTTTGTAGCTCTTGTGGTGAGATTTTTTTAGATTACCTTTTCTGCCTTAATTTTACATTCAAGTATACTAGCTCACTGTCTCCTTTACCAGTGCTGTTACAGAATCACAGACTGACTGTGGTTGGAAGGGACCTCTGGAGATCATCTGGTTCAAACCCTCTGCTCAAGCAGAACCACCTAGAGCCTCTTGCCCAGGACCATATCCAGACAGCTTCTGAAGATCTCCAAGAAGCAAAACTCCTTAATTTCTCTGGGTAAGTGTGTGGTCACCCATATAGCAAAAAAGGGCTTCCTGATGTTCAGGAGGAACTTGCATTTTAGTCTGTGCCTGCTGCCTCTGGTCCTGTCATTGGGCACTGCTGAAAAGAGCCTGGTTCTGTCTTCTTTGCACCCTCCCTTCAGGTGTTTAAATACATTGATAAGATTCCCCTGAGCCTTCTTGTTTCCAGGCTGGACAGTCCCAGCTCTTGCAGCCTTTCCTCACAAGAGAAATGCTCCAGTTGCTTTTTGTTGAACTCTTCAGTGTGTCTCTCTTGTACTGGAACTACACCCAGCACTTCCGGGGTCTGGACGTTTTCTGTGTCTGAGAATTATTTCGGATACTTACATCTTGTTGCAAGTAAGCAAAAGAATATTTGGGGTTTATCTGGGCAAATTAAAGCCCTTGTCTTTTTTTCTGAACATTGCCTTGTTTTCTTCAGAGGTCAGCATCTATCACTTTGTTTTGTGACTTCACGTGACAATTCTGTGCTACCTCTGGCCTAACTGAGCACACTCTTTCCTCTGATTACTGGCTCTTAACTTCCCACTGTTACTGCTTTATCTCCATAGGAAGCTGGGTCAGTCTGTGGAAACTGGAAGAAAACCTGGACACTTCCAATCCTTCAGATCTGCAAAGATCTCATGCAGCATTGAGAGAGAAGCTGCGTACTCCTGCTGAATAACATCCTGGTATAGAACTCGCTTTGTTTAGCTTGTGATCAGGTGGCAGCCAGGCAGTCTGAAATTACAATGAGCATTTGTAAGGAAGGGGGATGGAGAGGTCATGGGGTTCATTAGGAAGCAGGGAGCCTGAAAACAACAGCGCTGTGCATTCATCCTCTGGGCCTGTGGAACATGGGTAGGTTTTAAGTAGCCATAGAACAATGTGCTATGGCTTGCCTGTTTCTTGCTGGTGTGGGTTTTTTTGTGAGCAGCTGAGTAAGAGGGAAACATACAGATTAATGGCTTGAATTTCAGAATGGATGAGATGGGTGTCTTGTCTTTGCCACAGAGGATTCCTTCAGAAGTACCTGTGGTGGGCAAGCTTGTTCATCTGCAGAACAGTTGTTCTAATAGAAACACAATTATCTGGAGTGGTCCAAGGGTGTACAGTCCAGATGTTTTACTGCCTGTAACCTCTCCATGGCCTTTGAAAGGGACACAGCGATCAGATTTCACTGAATCAGAGCATAAATTCTGTCTGCATCTTACTCTCTGTGATGGGTTTTGGTACAAAATTGCTATTGCCTCAGCTGATAATACCTATGAGTTTCTGACACTTTTCTTACAATTAAATGGAGGAGGGACAGTGCTTCAAGACCACCAGAAAATTTGTTACTTCTGAGTGGCTGGATGACAGATCAAAGACTCAAAATACTGAATAACTAAACTTGCTGCTCAGGAGACAAAAAAAAATTCAAGTCTTGATGCTGTATGGATTGGCTACATGGTCTGCAAAGCATCAGCAATCATCTGTAAAAAGACAGCTCAACTGGCCTCCTCATGATTCCAAGTCCTGGCTGGTTGGGTTTCTGTGGTTAAGCAGAGCTGTTGTGGACAAAACAGTCATTTTTCCACCAGCTGCAAGGACGAGGAGCAATGTGGAATAGGAACAAGTAGAGGTCTTATAGTGGTTACATCAATTACGCATTAGAACACGAGGAACTCCAGTTTTAATTCGCTTTCCAACCTTTTGGCACTCTGCTGCTGCTGCTTGCTTAAGTAATGCTGATTATAAACACCCATATTCATGAGGGATCTTCTACCCGAGCTGTTGATGTCATTTGCAATTCTGTTTCAAGGGCTGGACAGTGGCAATTCTTGCTTAAGCTTCAGCAGTAAAAATACCTCGTGCACATAATGAGGATGCACTGCTGCTTTACACGCCAAAGTACTGATAATAGCTGGGGAAAAAGGGCTTTCACTCCCCAACTTTTTTTCCAGTATTGATACAAAGTCTGGTTTGCCCTCACTGGAGCCCATGATCCACATGATACGGGATGATTTAAGGGACACAGGGCCATCAAGTAGGCACAGTGCTGCAGATGTTCTGTGAACATCCCATGTTTGCTCCCTCTGGGATTGGATACAGCTGGGAGGTAGTGCCCATGAAACCTCTGGACCACATTAAAGTACCTAAAGAGCAAGGGAGGTTTCTGAACAGGGAAGGAAGGAGAAACAAAATCACTATTATGCTATTAAATATGATTTTTTATTCTTTCTGATTTTATAAACACACAAACTCCTTAGGGAGAAACTGCAAGGACTTTTGAACCACTTGTACATATGCAACAGGTTCTCAGCCAGTTGACAGAAAAAGCATTTTAAAAACTGGGTTTTTTTAACAGGAATAGATGTTAAAGGTGTTTAGAGTAAAACTTTTCAAACGAATTTTAGTCTATTGTGTTTTCTCTATGCCTGCACCCTCCCTGCTAGGGAAAAACATCTGGAGTTTGAGATATCAAAATTACAGAGCTTCAGAGGGTCTGGAAAGCAAAAGCCTGGTCCCACTTGTAGCAAGGCATTCCAGCCAGGCATCCCCTGTGATGCTAGAGGATGGAAAGATCAAATGACAGGCCTCCTCACTGTTAGAACCTCAGTACTCTGAGGTTAATCCTGATCTGTTACTCTTGATCTCACTGTAGAAAAATACTGATTTCTCCTTGACTTGCTTATACACCTCATGGTATTGAAGTTAGTGAGAGTCACTAAGTAAACCAAGACATGTAGGAAAAGGAACTAAAAATCCCTGATGATACAAAGCCTACTAAAACTTTGAAAATAAAATTAAGAACCAATATTTCCTGCTTTTGAGGAAAACTGATGGTATAGAGGCTGCACAATTGTTCCTAGAGACATCAGGAAGATGTGGTGGTTCTGAAATCTGCTCTGAGGATGCAATTTCTCAGTAAACATTCCTTGTGGAAGAGAGGATGAAATGAAGACAGCCTCTACAGATAATATCCCAGAATTAGCCAGTATACTAAGAGCTATTCAGTCCAAGATAATTGTATAGCAGAGGGCAATGGTTCCAGAAGGTTGTTTCATTTTGGTTGGAGAAGTTCAAGGGTGGAAATAGCCCCTTTTATTCCCCTGTACTAACACATCACTGGACTTCTGAGAATATCAGTGGTTGAGTTAGATGGCAAAACAGGCCATTAAATGCAGGACAGAGGACAGTCTTATGATTGTTCCTCCACAGCTATCTTTGTGATAGGTTGGTTTTTGAGTTTCTCCAGTATTTTGAAAGTGTGCTAAAAAAGCAGCTGGATCTATATATCAAGAAGGACTAGTTAAAGAAATATAAAATATGGTTTACTTAGGCAAGTCTTCACTGGTACCTGACATAAAAGTGTATGTTTCCCAGGCATCTGAGTGCCCTGAAGGTGAGGATGAGGGTCAGATTTGACTTTTCACCCTGAAAGCTGATGGTGAATGCAGGACAAGAACAGCGTACCTGCAGCCACCAGAACGGGTGAAGGGATGCACCCTGTTGACTCTGCAGTGGAAGAGTTTTCTTGCAAGGTAGAGTCTTTATCATCACATGTGCCACGTGGCTGAATTTCAGCTAACTTGGCCACCAGAGAATAAGCAGTCCCCCCTCTCTGCTAATTTGGCAGACAAAGCAGTAGATTAAGTCCCTTGAGAAATCCCCAAAGAATAAAAATCAAACAATTAACTGTGGGCCATAGCCAGGAGACAAAGATGCTCATTTATGAGTTTGTTTGCACTGCTCTGCAGGCTGTATGCTCACTAGACTGTAGTCTTCTTCTTTCATACGCAAAGCTTCTAAAATGGGACTCTGCCCTTTAGAGATGATTTAAAAAACACTTGGTTGCCTCTACCAAGTCCTTCATGAACCACAATTTCTAGGTATAGTTTTTTTTTTATGGAATAGGCTGCTTCCCTCCTTTCCACCCACCGAAATTACTACCTGCTATTGATGATTACATCACATTCACTTTGTGGGTGGAATCCTGGAAACTGAAAAGCTGGTAAACATCTCATTTCACATAGCTGGGAAATGAGACATGGATCCCCAAGTGTTACCTACAATTTTACACACCATACACATAATCCCCACCATACATCAAGAGATGCTTATAAATAATGCAGCTACACTCAAAAGTAACCTACAGGCTTACCAACAGAAGTGCTTAAAAAAACAATTGCACATCACTTCCTATGAAGTCAGATGACGTTTAGGAAAACTACAAAAAGATAATACTTCTATTAGGAAAGGCTGAAGTGGTCACTTAACTACTCAGAACACTACTCTGATTCATTAGCTGCTCTCATCAAATTAAAATTTGGGGCAAAGCCTTCCCTCCACCCATCAGGAATTTGAACAGTCCATTTCTATGATTATTCCAGGTACCTAGTATATTCTACGTGTAGTATAATCCAGTACCAGGCTAGCCGCTCCAAGAAGAGCAGGATCTGCTAGATTTGAGACCACCACATCCACCGTTTTAACAGAGGACAAGGCCTGTCGATTTATCACGTCTTTGACAGCATTAACATAGTGGTTAGCCAGAACTCCAGAAAGGATCACAAGAGAGGGGTTCACGGTGTGTAGAATGTTCACCACTCCGAGGCCTAATGCAGTCCCAGCTGAAAAGATAAAGTAAAAAGAAATTAAGTATAATACTCAAAGCAGTTCTGGCATCAGTAGTTGAAATAGGTCTGGTACCAGTAAATAACACTGTCAAGAAAGTGTTCTCTTCAATAGGGCAGAGTTTTATGTTATCAGACACTATCAGTTTGCCATTAATTATTTATTTTCCAAAGTAAAAGGGAAAAAAAAAAAGGGTCAGGTTTTTTTTTTTTGCACAATAATGCATTAATCAATGATATGGACATGAAATACAGAATGATACATTAATCGTGTTTGTAAGCAAAGCAAAAACAGGAAAGCCTTACTCTCTACCATCTTATCAGCTGCATGTGAGGGAGAGCAGTCTGTTTAAAGCTAATAAAACACTAAAATACCTTGTGTAAAGCAATACATAAATTGTCTTTGCTACCTCAGACTAGCCATTCTCTTGCTTACAATGAAGTGTCCCCAAATTTTCCAATATGAGAATGTCGACGTTTTACTTTTTTAAACTGATCTTTGCAGAAGCTTTTAATCTTGCTTATTGGAACAGATGCCTTGAATATACACTTCTGCTGACATTTCCTCCAGCATTTATACTTGAAATTTCTTTACCATCAGTAATTTTAATATAGGACGTTCCTCAATGTGTAGGGTGTGTTTGTGGTGTTCCAGAGCACTACTACTTCTGTATCCCCAAAAATATAATCATGGGAGTGTTCCACCCTTTGGGCTATCTTCTTACCTGTTCTGAGAATGCTCTCTGCTTTGGCATTCCCAAGCTTAGCTGCTTGAATAAGATGTGCAGCACTAACTGTCTCCTCCTTCTTCATTGACATTCCTTCTACTAAAAGCAGATCATCTGAAAGGGAGGAGAGAAAGCCAAGAGCAAAACGTGGTGATGTGGCAAGTCAAGAAAGAGACGGTGAAAAACCAGGCAAATAAAGTCTTTGCATGTCTTTTACTTGCATAATGAATCCTGAACAATCTGCACAACCCTAAGTTTAGCCAAAGTAATCACACCCATACTATTCAGGGAACTACTTGCAGAAGCAGGGAATCAAACTCAAACAGTTATAGTGTGGTAATTCACTAGTCTTGTCAGGCCTAAAAGTTAATAAAATACAAATGTTCTCAAATATTTAAGACTGAGAAGCTGTTGCTGAAAGACAATCACCGTGAAACCAAACATCACAGAATGTCTCTCAGATCACCTTACAGCATGGTTAAAAAGGAGAGTCTAAACTCTATGCTGTGCTTCTGGTAGTTTTGAGACCAGTGGTTCCAGATGTTCTTGGCCACTGAAAAATACTTGTGCTATGCAGGTTACCAGTACACCTACTCTTGTTTCCTCTCAGAAAAAAAGAGTGCAGGTCTACCTTTAAAAAACTTCTTCCTACACTGCATTTCCATAATTGTGTTTTCAAAAATAAAGTAAACAGATACCATCGTGCAGTTTCTTGGCTTCTCTCTGTAATGCTATTCCTGAGGCATAGGCTTCGATACATCCTTGGCTACCACACAGGCACTCTGGTCCATCCAAAGATACGACAATATGCCCAAGCTCAGCGGCACAGAAAGAACTGCCATGGATCAGTTCATGCTGATGAACGATTCCACCTCCGATCCCTGCAAAGTTATGGAAACTTACATGGTTAGAAAAAAGACAAACACCTGCCCTGCCCCACAGCAGCTTTTAAGAGGCCCCAGTTCTGCAGGACACTGGTATTTCCTTATTCTAATACAGACAAGATAAAATAATTTGCATCAGTGATGATCTACACTGGAAACCAGAAATTACTGGCTATTAAAAGAACTCTTCTCCATTTGACACACCTAATAAAAGCAAGCTCACAGCTCCCTCCTATTCATATATGTATCAAAATTATATATCATGCTTATCTTTTCTTGAAAAGCCTATGGATGGTACTGAACTACAACAGATCTTTTAAGCTTGTGAGTCATGCTCTTGTTGTGGTTTGACTTTCAAGTGGCCTTAAAATTTTGCACTTCAGAGAAGAAGTAATTTTAATCCTGTACTGAGACAGTTAAACCTGTGTGCTAAAGAGCCAGGACACTAAAACCTGCAGGCCTCTGCTGCCCCTTCTCAAACTCTGGGTGTGGATTGATCAGCCAGGTATTATTGCCACGATCTAAAGGACTATATACTTAACAAATGAGAAAAGTTACCCCACATTTGCATTTGAGATACACTAAGCATCATCTCTCATATTTAGTTGCTCATATTCTAGATTTTCTGATCTCACTTGTATTTCTGAAAGAGAATTAAGCTATAAAGCTGAAAAAATGCAAAATTATTCCAGCTAAAGTTGCCTAGATTTTCCTTCCTTGCCTGCATAGCTGTATCAGGCAGAATTTCTTTTATCAAGAAGCTTAAACTACAGAATAGGTTTTATTTAGCCTGAATAAAAAGTACCCTAAAAGACACAAATAAGAGTAGCAAAAGGATTTTTGGTTTAAGAACCTAAAATATTAGGGTTTCCTAGGCACAGTGGTAGTGTTTATACTTTTAAGATCAGTTGAGTTTCTAAGTGATGGTGCTGGACTTTGGGTTTCATTGAACTGTAACACACCCACCTGTGCCAGTAATGAGTGTTACAAAATTTTCTACTCCTTTTCCGTGACCAAATTTCCTCTCTGCTAGAGCAGCACAGTTTCCATCATTGTCCACCCAGACTGGCAGGTGCAGAGCATCAGATATGGGAGTTCTGAGATCCACGGAGCTCCACTCCTGGATGAGTTTCGTAGAGTGAAGCACAATTCCTTCTCGGGGGTTTACACGTCCACCTGTGGAAATACCTAAGTCCCAGAAACACAGGAGAGAAAAATCAAAACAAAGTCTGTGTGGTACTTAAGTAAAAGACCTGTTTTTGTAATGAAAAAGAATTTTTATTTCTAGTATTAGGCTTTAAAGCAGAGCATGGAAGTAAAGATTTCTCAAGTATTACTGGCAGTGCAACTTCTGACATGTGAAGAGAAAGAATCATGGATTGGCGGTGGTTGGAAGGGACCTCCAGAGATCATCTACTCTAACCCCTCTGCAAAAGCAGGTTCACCTAAAGCAGGTTGCACAGGACTGTGTCTGGGTTTTGAGCATCTCCAGAGAAGGAGCCTCCACAACCTCTCCAGCAGTGTGTTTCAGTGCTCAGTTAAAGTAAAGAAGTAATTCATAGAATGCCACTGCTCTAATCACAACACACCAATACCCTAAGACCAACCAGATAGGTATTGGTTAACGTTACTCAAAGAGTTAGTGTTCCTACTTCAGGCAAGACTGCAGCAAATCACTTCATGGTTGTGTTTCTTGTTAGTCATGTATGAAATACATAATAGCACACTGTACAAAATAAATTACTCAAATCCTGAAACATTACTAATGTCCTGAAGTCTGCTGTAACTCTTAAGGTTTAGAATGACTGAAAACAATCACTGGACTTAGAGTAGTGATTTCTACCTAAAAACACAATGTTTTTGTGAAAAATCAAATCTGTTCAGAGGTTTGTCTACTGAACAGAATAATGACCAGTAACAGGCGCTATTAGCCAAACCAGTTTTCCCTAATTAGAGAGGCTTCCCAAGTTGATAGATTCTCTTGGGACCTTTGAAAGTAGGGCACTATTATGGAGATATTTAGCTCTAGACAATGAAGTTTGAACATTTTATTGTAGTGCTACTTCTCTATAGATGGTTCCAGGGTTAACGTTATAATGGAAAGCAGCCACAAAACTTCTAAGACAAGCAGCTGAATCGAACATTAAAGCTGTAAGAAAGATCTGATTTGAAGGTCTAACATTTCTTCTTATGGCTTTGTGTTCTTAACGTTGTTTTTAAAGAATACAGCATCTTCGAATTAACTTTTCTTGTGTGATTCAAGTAAGTTTTGGTCTGGAACAAACCACTTTTCTCACAGAGTATTTCTCAGTTAAAATGAAGATTCTATGTCCTCCTTAAAAATCCAGGACATATTAATCAAGACCTTAATAAATAACTGTAACATGTAAGGCCAAACCTCACGGCCACCACTAAGCTGAAAAAGACCTGTCTGGTATAAACAGCTTAATGTGGAACTCTACTGCAAGTGCAAGCAAACTGAAGTAGGCAAAAAGGCTGCTTTTGTCTCTGTTAGCAGCAAATTTATTCCTAAAATTCTAGCCATTTTAGTCTGCCCTAGCATAACTGAGTACTCTGCTGCACAGTTGATCCAAGCCCTGAAGAAAGGCTTACAGATGGTAGGAGAACTTGACTCAGCTGCAGTTGTTTCAAGAGCTGTTTTGATATACATCTGATTCACAATTCCAAGACAGCAGGGAGCTTCAAAATCCATAAAATCTATGTACCACACATTTTAGATATCATTTACTATAACTTAGCTGATTGTTTTCATGGCTGTTACAAACTGGAGAAATCTCGGTCTTTATAGTCAGCTTCTCATTTTCAGTCATTTTAAAAAGCTCGTTGAATATACTTTATGATTTAAGAGCTTAAAGTACAAGAGATCTATTTTAGAAAGCCATTTTAAATTAATGAGTAGTGATTTAATTTCATGTTGAAAGGATGAAGTTAGTATTTGTTAACTTACCTACTCCCAAAATTCTGCAGTTTACATTTACTGCTTCTGATGCAGCCTCTACACACATCTTTAGAATTAATTCCAGTCTGTCTTCATAGGTTTTAGGGTTCAGCTGGGTATACTTCTTAACTATTTCACCCTAGAAATTAAAAACCACAAAAGAAATGTTGTTTTAGAGAGATGTACTTCATGATGAAATGTCTCTTTAATTTAAATTACAGGTCAATTTGAAAACAGAGAGCTATAACTTATCTCTTTAAAAAAAAACACCCCCAAAACCAGATGCTATGCTTTAGATCACAGGACTACAGGCAAGATACCTGACAGTTCTGGGGGACAAGTTTGCACGAGTAGGCATGACATTCCACTCCTGTAATCAACCTCCCCTGTCTGAAATTAAATACACATTTTAAGGAACACATGGCTTGTATAAGGAAATATCACCAGAGCTACCTACTGGAACTGTCACTGGGCATAAACCGTGATATAGCAACCCACTTAAACTCAACACTAAAGAGTTAAAAGAAAAAGAGTAGTAATTCCTAAAAAGGAGAGAAAAAAACATTTCCAGTTTGACTACATAAAAGGTTTGTGTGGTGTCAGAGACACTCCTATTTTACCAGCAAAAGGAGAGTCAGCCAGAGAAATGCCAAAAATTTCAAGGCAAAATTTACTATCCTTTCATAAATAACTTTCCTTCTAAGCAATCATACTTCTGAGACACTTGTAGTATTTCTGGAGTACCACCTACTGTGATGTATCATAGAATCACAGAACAGTTTTGGGTGGAAGGGGCCTCAAAGTTCATCTAGCTCCAAGCCCCATGCCGTGGGCAGGGACACCTTCTACCAGACCAGGTTGCTCAAAGCCCCATCCAAACCTGGCCTTGGACACTCCCAGGAAGAGGGCATCCACAGCTTTCCTGGGACAGCTGTGCCAGTGCCTCACCACTCTCACAGTGAATAATTTTTTTCCTAATATCTAATCTAAACCCACTCTCCTTCAGTTTAAAGCCATTACCCCTTGTCCTGTCAGTACAGGCCCTCGTAGATACGTTGGACAGGGTGGGGAGGATCCAGGAGGAAAGGATTATTTTTAACCCTGGGAGTCACGCAGTGGTAATAAAAGTATTCATTATGCATGCCTATAAGAAACTAATCTCAGTGCAATTGCAGGATTAAGCCACGGATCTGCAGAAGGTACACTGCTTAGCAATGTTACCTCCCCGTTATATCCCCTGTACAACCTATCTGAGTGAACTGCACTAAATTAACCCAACTAAAGCAAAGAGGAGTAACAAACATGGCTGAGTTACTGTTGCTGAAAGAACTGTCAGTGGTTTTGAGGTTTAGATGCCACCCTCTCAGCATCACGTGAGCAAGAGATTTTGGGGATTTTGTTACGCTTAGTTTCCTCTTCACTTTCAGTTCGGAAGGGGAGGAAAATTTAAAAAAAAAAATCTTCTTTATCTCTCAACAACAAAAGTCAGTAGGCCTACTTTGTTTTGGAGCTCTTTTGCATCATAAACCCATATCCTCACTGCAGGAACACAACAGCAAAGCCCAATGGAGTTTGAAGAATATCTAGAAACACAGTATTTACCTTCATACTGACAATTGCTACTCGGAGGTTTGTTCCACCTAGATCCACAGCCAGAGCACTCTGTGTCTCTAGAATATGGTCAATATCTTGAGAGATATTATCTTTGACAGGAGGAAAACAGAATTTCTTTTGCAATGGTTCTTTGAGGTCAATGGACTTAAGGAACTTCAAGATCCTGGGAACAGCATTACCATCTCCATATATTTTTGAGCTGTAATGTATATATAAAAAATCCACGTTATTGGAAGTAACATTGCAATCTGTAAAATTCTTTATATGACAGAAGACTAACACTGTGTCATTAAAAAATTATGCTCTGGCTACTATGACAATACTGCAGCTCACACTGCCACAAGGTATGGTACAGAGTGATACTGAAGATCACACAATAGATTGTGCAAGTCTGGCACTAGCTCCATTTTGGAATACGAAACTGGAATGTAGAAAACTGGAAGTTAATGATGCCAAAAATCCCTGTAAAAATAAAGAGTTTGATGAAGGAACCTGCATCATAAAGCAAAATTACAACATAAAAATTACAGACAGTTTATGTATGTGCTACAGGCCCAAACCAAGATGTACTTATCACACAGATAACAACTACATAGTAATAAACTGTACATTCATGTCGGATTCAACATGTACATCTGTTTCTAAAATATCACCATACATGGTGTCAGACATTTGGTATTACAGAATTAAGCTTTGTTGCTCTATCTAGATTCTTAAGAAATATACTTTTGATTCTTGTCCTTAGTTGGACAAATACTCTCTCTTGAAGTTTACAAAAACTTATAAAGAAATGAGGGTCCATACTGTAGGGCTGAAGGGTAATGAAAAGCATATTGCTTTAATTCTGCAGCCTCCCTGGAAGCCTGCAGTCAAGATTCTCTACCATGGGTCAATTCAGCTATGAAGTATTGTGTCACAGCTTCAAAGAACAGTTAGAGTGGAAAGGGATCTCTGGGGATCATCTAGGACAACCCCCATGCCAAGGCTGGGGGATGTGTTACCTACCTAGAGCAGGTAACACATCTAGGTGGGTTTTAATGTCTCCAGAGAGGGAGACTCCATGACCTAGCCTCTTCCAGTGCTCTGCCGCCCTCCAAGTAGAGAAGTTCTTCCTCATGTTGAGGTGACACTTGTGTTTTGTTTTATGGCCTTTGCACCTCATCCTGTTGCTGGGCACCCCCAAAAGGAGTCTGGAACCACCTTCCTGAACCCACCTTTGAGATATTTATATGTATTAATGAGATCCCCTCTCGGGCTTCTGTTCTTTAGACAGGCCAAGCTCCCACAGTCTCTCCTCATAAGAGAGATGCTCCAGTCTCCTACTCATTTCTGTGGCCCTCCTCTGGAACCTCTCCAGTAGCTCCTTGTCTTTCTTGAACGGAGGAGCAGTGGACACAGCACTCCAGATGTGACCTTACTAGGGCAGAGGGGGAGGATCATCTCCCTTGACCTGCTGGACATACTCTTTCCAGTGCATCCCAAGATCCCACTGGCCCTCCTGGCTGCAAGGGCACACTGCCAGCTCATGGTCACCTTGCCATCCACTAACACTCCCAGGTCCTTCTCTGCACAGCTGCTCTCTAGCAGGTCATCCCCCAACCTGTCCTGGTACTTGAGGTTATTCCTCCCCAGGTGTAGAAACTACACTTGCCCTTGTTGAACCTCATTAGGTTTCTCTTCACCCAACTCTCCAGCCCACCATGGTCCCAACTGAATGGCAGCACAGCCTTCAGGTGTATCAGCCACTCTCCCAGTTTCATATCATCAGCAACCTTGCTGAGGGTAGAGTCCACCCCTGCACTGATACACAAGATGAGTAAGACCGAAGCCAGTACTGATTCCTGGGAAACACCACTGACTACAGGCCTCCAACTGCATTCTACTACACTGATCATGACCCTCTGAGCTCTGCCATTCAGCCAGTTCTTGATCCACCTCACTGTCCTCTAACCCACATTTCCTAAGCTTACCTATAAGGATGTTATGCGAGTAGCTGTCAAAAGCCTTACTGAAGTTGAGGCAGACAACATCCACTCCCCTCATCCATGTCCTCATAAAGGCTATCAGATTGGTCAAGCCTAATTCCCCTTTGGTAAATCCAGGCTGACTGCTCCCAATGACCTCCTTTTTTTTTCTACATCCATGACAACATTCCAGTCATGAGCTATCCCACCACGTCTCAGGAATTGCAATGGGATCATGGCCTGTGACCGCACACAGACTTCCAGTTCTTGTTTATTGTCCGTGCTGCACTCGTATACATACATTTGTATACAGGCACTTCAGAGAGTATCAGGCACTGGGGTTGCTTGAAGGGTTGTAAGAGGATTCACCATTGCCATAAGCACTCTTGATGTGTTTAGCCCCATGATTTTTATCTTATTATATACACTGCTTGGTATGACCCACTCCCCAGGAGGAACCAATGGCACAAGCCTTGCCACTTTGGACCCCATCTCTGAGTCCTTCAGTTTAAAGCCCATTTCACCAATGGTCTTCCTTGATCCTGCCCATTTTCTGGCTTGTGGCATCATCTGTACCCACATTAAAAAGTGTCCTTGAAGCACAAATCAGACGTAGGCACACGGGATGTTCTCCTCCCACGCTGCTGCTGTGGAACAAGCCCTCTTAATCACGCTAAGTTAACATATGAACTTTGTCCTCCTGACTTTCTGCTGGATGTTAAATTACTTGTTATATCAAAACTTCACGAGTAACGTTTTGCTCTACAAATATGAATCTGCATACCACACATTACACTCTGATTCAGAAACAAAACATAATTTGTAACCTCAGATTAGCACGTTAAAATCACTCCAATCAAATACAGTGAACCACCTCAGGGCTAAATGCTTTTCACTCCACTGCTTTTAACATCCCCTCAGATGAATTAAGACAATTGTACTCACCATGGATATTGCTTACCAAACTGAAGCTGTAGAGCATGCAGAATCTTATCCTGTGTATCAGCATCACGAACGTGAAGAACATTTTCACCTAGATGACAAAAGTCAACAAAATAGGACTGATCAGCCCCCCAAATTACATTAGAGTGTAAGAACTGCTTTAGAAATAAAAAAAATAATTATTTTTCTTTCCTCTGACCAACACCAGATTAACACTGCTCTGTACCAATTATGTGCCTCCCCTTGCTCCTGATAAAGCAATGGTGACACCTGTGATACAATGTCCTGCATTATAAAACACTAGCAAGCAGAGAATTTGTCTTCCAGAGAACTCTATCATTAAAAAGACACATATGAAAATGGGATAAATGGCTATTTGTGTCTTGTCTGTACACCTGAAATCTCACAATACAACCACTTCCTGAACTGGTGAAGAGTTCATATTTTGGAAGTGAAATTTTTATGCTTATCAAACATCACATTAGCCATGAAGGAAAACAATTAGTTACCTGTTCTGTTAAATGGAATCACCAGCAAATGGAGATATATTTTCACTTATCTATAGATAAAAGCCCCATTACCTTATGTATCACACGTAACAGGATTAACGTGATAAAGGAATAGCAAATGAAGCTTTAAAATGGGTTAAATGAAGCTTTAAAATCATGTTGCAAGATAGCCTCTATTAAGCATTCATTTGCCTTCATCCTGGGAAAGTAAAAAAACCCCTCAGAAGGAAATCAGCCAAGCAAACATGTACCTGTTTCTCTTCCGGTCTGACGCGTCCCCAGGTTAATGACAGGTGTACCAAATGCTCCCACCTCTCTGACACCACAACTGCTGTTACCAATCATACAACCAGCATGAGCGACCAGCTGAATGAACTGGTCAAATGGGACATGCTTTACTGCCCGAAAATTGGGGTGATGTTCAATCCCCTTCTTCCTCATCACGCGAACCATCTCTTTGCTTCCTGCAGAAAAACAAGGTAGAATGAATTATTCAAGTTCTACTTCTAAAATGGAAGTCCAGACACATTAAGGAGCAGTGGCTAGCCATTCACTCAGCCCTGAGTAAGTTTTCTGTTCTCTTTTTATTCTTACAGTGTAAGTTGCATAGCTAGGCACGTGAGCCCATGTTTGACCCAAAAATCCACTACAAAAGCCTCTTCATAGTTTGAAGTTAATTTAAGAGGCACTAATACTGCTCCTACGTGTCACATGGTTTCACTTCATTTTCCTTCCCACACCGAAAAGCTGAAATGTCCTCCAGCAACGAGGACATGCAGCTGCAGCAGCTGCACACATGATGCTGACACCATCCAGCTATTTCCATCTGGCTAGAGTGTCTAGGATAAAAACACCCTTTTCTCTGTCCCTCTGTCATGAAGGTGTTCTACTCACCTGCATCCACATTAGGGAATAGAACAAGCGTTCTCTTGTTGAAGGAGATGAGTGCATCTAGTGTCAGCTCAAACATCTTTATGGAATGTTTAATATCTGTGGTCACAGGATGTTGCAGAGCAACTATATAATCTCTGGTTTTGACATCTTCACCTGCCCAAACGGAGGCAAAGAAAAAATTTTTTTTAATTGGTATAGAATACCAAGAGGAAGGAAGGTCACACTTTTGAAAATACTGATGTGAAGCCCTGAAGAGTGAAGGTACTGAATGGGGTATCTAACACGTAAGTATCAATGCTACAATAAAACTCAAGGGAGTTACAGGGTGATCTACTGTGTTATTTGCCTCTCTAAGCAATATCTATCACATAACTTTATAGAGACCACTACCTAAACCTCAACAAACTGCTAACTTGCAAGCCTACTTCTAAAGCTTAGCAAGACTATACCAGGATAAAGGAACTGTTCTCACAACAGTGTAAATCTGGAATAAATCCTGAAGCTGCTCTGGTTTTCTGTCAAATGGTCATCCTCAAGCAAAACTTCATTTCCATTTCTTTAAAATAGTCAGTCAGAGTTGTTTTAGTACACTTGACAGAAACTGATCTGCAAAACATACTGATCAAAAAACACTCTGGCTTCCAACTACACAGGTTAGTATGCCCTATAGGAGATTGTTTTGTTAAAGATAAAAGAAAACACAACCCCCCATTGTTTACAGGATTTGTAAGTCAATGAATATGAAACACCAAAAGCCTTTGGTGCATGTTGCCTTCTTTCAGTGCATTCCTCAAAAAAACATTTCGTAATACAAATTCTGTTTGATTTTTTTTTAATAGTAGGCCTGAACAGCTTTGATTCTACCTAAACACATCCTTTACACCAAAATAGCTGTTTTTAAATTGTTCAGCTCAGAGAAATTACCCATTTAAGGAATTATTTTTTTGCCTTGACAAAAGGACCAGAGTGTTCACTAGGACAGTTTTGGAGCTTTTCAGCTACACAAGGCAGATTACAGAACAAAAGAAAAACGAAACATACAAAGAAAGAAATACCAGGTACTATTATCAAATGTGTTAAGTTTTTTGGACTGCTAACCTAGTTTCTGAGTCCGTCTAGTGTTGAAAGACACAGGAAAAAACATAAAAAAGTGGATGCTTACCTAGCCACACGCGTATGATACTCATGTAGTCCTTGTTTTTGGCAGAGAGAAGTTTGTCATACGAGGGACAGCCCGCCAAGAGGATGCGGTCGTGGTCCTCACACATGGCTATCAAATGCTGCTCTGCACTCCTCGTGCAGCACACGTGGTAATGGGCCAGCTTGGTTATGGCATGTCTGATGGAGTCATCGATGGTCCCACTGACTTCCCCACCCTCAATGTGGAGGATGCGGATGTTCATCAGGGCCGCAGACGTGGCCAGGGCCAAGGCGTCGAACCTGTCCCCGTGAACTATCATTATGTCAGGTTTCAGGCGGTTGAGGACATCTGGCAACTTGACTAATGCAAGGCCCACTGACTCCACCATAGCTGCCTCATCCTCCCCTCTCACAATGGTGTGCAACCTCGTGTGAATATCGAAGTCATCTTGCTCAATCATGCGATAGGTATTGCTGAAAGTAAGAGAAACAGGGCGAGAGTAAACACAGCCTGGTTTTACAGCAACACTGCCTGACAAAATAAATGCAAATTGGAACAGCCGCACTGGGGTTTGAACAAAGGCCTGCTTTATCACATCTCCTTCACTAAGAAAAATTAGGTTTTAAGACTTTAACACAATTATTCTCATCCATGTGAAGATGCTCCCTCATATTCCAAGGATCAAGTTTTTCTGACACCTTTAATGAGCAGCTTGGCTGAACATGTTCTGGAAATACTCCAAAATCAAACTACTCTTTGTTCATGTGTTTACAGAGCCTTTCCAAGAACAGATGTGGCCCAATTTCCTTTCAGAAAAGGTATGTTTATCGACTTTCACTGGACAACTGTATAAATACAACAGAGATGATGCAAAGCTGAGGCCTGTATGCTCAAGGAAAACATCCTGCAGCTAGGATATATTATTCACATTCTGTGTTTGAGCTGTATCAAAGACTTCTGCATTCACAGACTTGAGCAACCTCTGCACAAAGCCTTAAAATCAAAGGTAACAGGCTTTCACACCAAAGAAAAAAAACTCTTCCACACATACTACCAGCTTTAGTCCAGAATAAGAAAGTTAAAGCATTCCTTGAACACTGAGAATTATTACTGTTACAGTTATGTATGTGAAATAGAAGAGAACACACATCTGTATAAAATTACCTGTTTACAACATTCACTAAAACTGAGCTTAGTCTGCACACTTACTGGAATTCCTGTCTGGACTGTGAGAGAAAAAACACAGAAGTTTTCCCGTTTTGTTTTCAATCTATCTGATACTCACTGTCTTATTCAAAGGATTACATTTTTAAACTGATTTAAACTGGATTTAATTTTCATTAAATCTACTCTTCTACTCATAATCTGCAAATTAGTATCTCACAATCTGCAAGCTGAGCTGAGACAGCAAAGACTATAAAAGTGCTCTAACTCAGTTAAGGAAGTGATCCTCATTCTGCATTAACTAAAGGAAACCCTATCCATTTATCTATTTGATTCTGCTCACTACTGTAACACACAGGATATATTGCCTACGAGTAACTTGTCAAGTAATTTGTATTTCTTTTTTTAAAGGCAAATCCTTTTTGTGTTACTGAGTGAAGTGGCTCAGATTTTTATAGCATAAACTGCATCATATTTCCAACTCCACTTACAAATACCCTTCATATAACTGCCTTTTTCCTTGTTATCTCAAAAAACCATTCTTTTATCTCAAAAAAACTTTCCTTTCTTTGCTTCTATATTCTTTGCCTTTTGAAAGGTCAAAATCTAGGGAACAAATGATTGTGCATTTCTGGTGATTTTGTTTCTTTTACTATCCTCCACACATTTCAATAACAAACATTTCACAGGATCACTGTCATTGACTTCTGCTGCTGTTGACTATCCTCCTCACATCCCTACAACACATATCCCTAGGATTCCCCAGATTAAGGATTGCAGGGCTAGGCCCTGAAAAAAAAAAACCAAACAATACCTGGGTTTGAGGATAATTATCACAAAGCAACTAACAGCAACATCGTTCGTCAGATCAAAATCTCTATTGACTGCTTTGTGCATTACAAACTATTCATAACAGAAACAAGTGTTAAACACCTTGGAGCTGGGAAAGAAATATTTCATATTATTTTGCACAAGTCTTGCAGTCCTGGGAGTGAGAATTAACAGTATTCCCCTGGGATATGGAATACGTACTTTGTCCAATAACTATGCAAAGCATGCAAAATAACTATGAGCTGCAACTCAACAAAATGACTCAGGAGTATCTTTTCTCTGTGAAAATTGAAAAGCTGTAGCACATTTTCTTTCGATATATCACCAGATTCTTATGGAAAAACGAAAGAATTGAGTTTCTCACTTCATACAGTCTGTGATCCTGCAGATGACCTCAATTACAGCATTTAGAGAAAACTTTCCAAAATTCCAAGACTGGTTGAAAAAATATCACAGAAATATGCAATCTCAGAAGGAGCTGCAAAATAAAATGGAGTCTGAAAAAGATTTTAGAACTGACAATGCCAAGATTTTTTTTACCTAACATTCATGGTATCACTGCTAATGCCCCAGGAACAGACTGGTAGAAAGATAAAAATTCACCTTACCCATAATCATCAATCAGGTGGGAACCAAGCACTACGACATCAAGCTCAAAAAACTGTGGTTCTGCCTTAATACCAAACATAATGGGAGCTAATTTTGAATAATCAGCACGGTTGCAAGTAGCAACACAAACACGAAGTTTGTGGTTGTTTCCATTCTTCTCCATGACTTCCTTTTGTTTCTGTTTGGAAAGATTCTTGAAGTACACTTCCTGGCATAACAGAGAAAGAAAAGCACATCATTAGTGTCATTTACTTGCAGCAAATGGCACACTTCATGAATAGTATACACAAGTACAGCCCAGAACTGTGGACACATAGTAACAGACATGTGGACACACTGATAATGGACAATTAATACCTTAAAATATGTATCATCAGAAAATTTTAGAAAATAAAAGGCTGTATTTTTTAGTTAAAACTCATAGTCTCTATTTCTATAAATAATATATAAAAATTCTGTATAAACCATATTTAAGTATTATGAAGTTCAGCTGTAATTAAACAGCAATTTTCCCTGTTCAGATAAAAACCTCTGTATAAGCAGAAAAATTACTGTGCCTTAGTATGAAGGGAAAAAAAATAAAAATCTCATATTCCAAAAGCACAGAATGGTACAAATTGCTCAGATGCATCCACTGAGAGATTCCGTGAATAAAAAAGTGAAAGTTTTTGACTGAGTTGGTTTTCATGTCTTTGTATTTTGGTCAGATAAGGCAAGTTAAACATTGACTTCTAAACCCTTACAAACTGTTTTGTAGGCCAAAGTACATTAAGATATTCAATAATATAGCACTGGGTTACAATAAAGCTGTTAAAAAAACGATATAGCAATATATCTATAAAATACATATATATATAATACCCCAAATAACCCAAATTTCCTTTCCCCGCAAACAGAAATTACGAAGGTGTTAGGAAGAGTTTATCAGACCCACAGTTTATAAGATGGTGGGATTTTTTTTTGTTGTTTTTTTTTTTGTTCTCCTTTCAAACGTAACTGTATTTTAAGTTAGTATCACCCTTTTGGTATGAAATCTAATGTTATATCAGATTTTTACTCCACTTAAATGGCAAATAAACTTCCTCCAGATTAATGCACAAGGGTTGCTTATCTCCGACTAAGAGCAGTATCACTCTCTACTGGTTTTGTCAGCTAGGGAAGCTCTTTCTGAGCAGTTGCTACACAAGCGTGACAATACATACATGACAATACTAAAAGAAGCACGAAATTGCTCCTTTTAGTATTGTCATGTATGTACTGTCATTTCACACTCCTTTTAGACTACATTTAGATTTTTTTCAGTGAAGTTCTGAAAGAAAGGCTGCTGTGAAATCTCACTCTTCAGAAACTTATGAAATTCAGCAAATTTTCAAGATTTCCCTATTTTTAAGCGAGATTAGTTTAGGTTTTATCACACACGATGACAAACAATGCTTTGGTATAATAGTAATGTTAGGGTGATCAGGAAACTATGCCAGGTTGTCAAAGGTAAAAGATGTTCCTAACCTCTTGCAATCTCACTTGCAATCCATTATGGCTCTACAAAACTACTACTGGTTGTCATGTTTTTTCTAGTTAAACTCCAAAAACACTGATTCCTGAACAAGTGGTTTAAGCCAGCTTTCAGAATGAAACTGAGGTGACAAAAAAGCCAAAGACGGCTCCCATGACTAAGCTCGTGAGAAATGACATTTACTTCAACAAAGCAGCCATGGCTACTCCATACAACTTCTGCCAAACAGATACAGCCTGGAATTTCAGCTTCTGATGACTATGACGACTAATTAAGCTGAGTTCTAGGGACTCAGCCATAGAGCAGTAAATATTATTTGGTTTATGTCAAGCCCCTTCACTGGAATTTACATTTGAACGTTATGTCAACAGCAGTATGTTAATTACTGTTTTACACTTCCAAAGGATTGGACAATAATCCTTCAGGAAATTTAATTAGTTATTCATGCTGAAAATATCTGCAGCTATGTGTATATATGATAGCTGTTTTGATTTAATCTTCCCCTTCTTTTAGTCCAACATGCTTGAAATACTTTGATGTATGAAAGAAATTCAGTAACTCATGTTGAAAATGTAGGGAGAGTATCTTGCAGGATTTTAGATGATGTATATAAACGTGAGTCATAGAGCGTGTTATCCTGTGTCACTGACTGAAATCTCAAATCACGTTGCCAGACTCAGGTATAACAGAACCACTGCTTTTCCTCATTTCTAAAACAACTTCTTCCTGAAGCTGGTTCTGAGCAGGACATCCTGTCATTATATATGTAAAAGCAGCCACTAATTCAAATAAAATCACGTTCAAGATCTGAAGGCCACTTCTGACACATTTATAAGCTTGTCTTTGAAACTGCAAGAACAATATTAGCAAGCAAACCTCTCACAAGACCATTCAAGTCAGCTACTGCTGGATACATATTCTATGCTGTATAAACTGAGAAGCTAAAGTAACAGGGCACAGAATAAAGAAGGGACAAAGCAAACTGACCCAGAGTTTGCTTACTCCAAATTACCTGCCTGAGACAGGACCATCATGTCCCCTTGGACAAAGCAGTTATCTTTTCATTTATGCAATGAAGGCTTTTAAGAAGCAGAAAAATTTCTGTCCTCCTTTACCTTCAAGAATTGCCTAAATTATAGAACCCTTCACTCTAAACCCAGAAAATACCATATCCTAAAACAGTAGGTCTGTTAAGTTGTAAAACAAAGTACACCTCACGTTGCACCACACATACAGACACAAGAAAACTGAATCATGAGACCACACATCTTTCCAGCCACACAGATCACATTCAATTACAGTTGGTACTGGCTGCAATAATGGTCTCATGCAATAATTTTGGAGGTAGATGTGGAGACACTTCAAATACATGTAAATTGACTAGAATCAAAAGCAATTCCTGGTATTTGTGCATTTCAACTTCTGTTAAATTACAGTTTCAGGAAGCCCCAAAGCAGAATTATTTTTAGTACAGCCTTATAACTCTGTACCACAATAGTTTCAAAAAGCTGCCAAGCAAGTCATGCACTGCCCTTGGTGCAGCTTTTCTATTGCTGTTCCTTTTAAACACCTGGTTACCTGAAGAACCACAATATTTACCCTAGCAATAGGGAGGTAACAATGCAATGTAAGTGTTAACTCCATGTGGAAATTTACCACTAATTAAACCCCTCTACTGCTTTTCAGGTTAAGCTGGATGTTTTCTAAAGAAACATGTGATGTATTGCTACATCCCAGTTCAACAACACATATAATTCTATCCCGGCTCTGACCTATTCTGAACATAACGCAAAAATTATTCTGTGTTTTCACAGAGCATTTTCTGTCAATAAGTAATGACGAAGTCCCTTCAGCCATTAATAGTAAATTCCTTCAGGAAGAGCTGTAATATCCTAGCTACACAATTTTGTTACCACTATATTTTAGAATTTATTAACACCTTCCGCAAGAAAATAATCTATTTTCAGAACTGTTCACTGAAATTACTTGAAATAAGTAATCATTACAGTTGCCTCTGAGTTTCCAGGTGTTTGATGATATTCTGAGTTTGATCCTCACAGCATTCTCTAGTCTGGGAAACTTTCTCTTCCAAGATCTACCTCTTCCACTTTGCAGGGACTAACAACCTTTAGCAGAAAGGAAAAGAAATAAAACAGTGCTCCAAGAAGGACTACTTAAAATAATTAATCTCTACGCCTTTGGTTTACTGCTCTTCCATATCCCATCCTAAGGCTTTTAGGGTATTAGAGGTTGAAGGACTTTTTGAGACTGGGAAATTCTGGGCCAGACCTTAAAGCAACCAAGGGAGTTACTATTTCTGGTAGTAGTTTGAAGTGCATTAGATACACGTTAATCAGTGTTTCATAAACAAACGACACCATTCTACATTTGCACCTCTAAAGTGATGTTTTTCAAAATCAAAGAGCCTGCAACACTCCCACAGTCTCTACACTCTGCATATGCCTATGTCTTTGGGGTCATTTCATCTTCCCACTTGCTTCGCTGTGTGGATATTCCGCCCCAAACTCCATGCACCAGCATTTGTATTCCCACCACCCTTCTTGGAGGCATCAGTTCTACACTGTCTGGATGCGCACACACCCTGGGTCTGCTCCTGCATCCCAGTGCAGGTGACTACACACCTTTCACATGCCCTCCAACACCTCTGCGTGGGTGGGAGAGCATTTATCGCCCTGTGCGTGTTAGCGCAAGAAATCCTTCCCACCCTTTTCCTTCATGGATGGGATTGACCTCTTCACTGTGCCCCTTCCTGGTGTGAGGGATCACTCCCATGCGCTTCTCCAGCATATCAATACGCTTGGAATCATAGAACATTCTGAGCTGGAAGGGACCACCAAGGATCATCGAGTACAACCCTTAGCCCTGCACCCCCAAGAGTCACACCACGTGCCTGAGAGCGTTGCCCAAACACTCCTCGAACTCTGCCAGGCTTGGTACCGTGACCACTTCCCCGGGGAGCCCATTCCACCCTCTGGATGAAGAACATTTTCCCAACGTCCAATCTAAACCTCCCCTGCCACAACTTAAGGCCACTCCCTTGCTACCCACGTGCAGGATCTGCCCTGGAACTCCCTCCCTTCCGCATCCCTCGCAGCCTGGGCAAACCCACGCCTGCACCTCCCGGGACACCGCCCGTGCGCATCTTCCCACGGCAGGGATGCAGGATCCCGCACCCCTGGGACACGCACCTTCCCACCGCAGAGATTGCGGAATCCCGCACCCCTCGGACATGGACATTCCCACAGCAGGGACTGCAGAATCCCGCACCCCTGGGACACGCACCTTCCCACTGCAGAGATTCCGGAATCCCACACCCCTGGGACACGGACATTCCCACGGCAGGGACTGCGGAATCCCGCACCCCTGGGACACGGACATTCCCACGGCAGGGATGCGGAATCCCGCACCCCTGGGACACGGACATTCCCACGGCAGGGACTGCGGAATCCCGCACCCCTGGGACACGGACATTCCCACAACAGGGACTGCGGAATCCCGCACCCCTGGGACACGCACATTCCCACGGCAGGGATTACGGAATCCCGCACCCCTGGGACACGCACATTCCCACGGCAGGGATTACGGAATCCCGCACCCCTGGGACACGCACATTCCCACAACAGGGATTGCGGAATCCCGCACCCCTGGGACACGGACATTCCCACAGCAGGGACTGCAAAATCCCGCATCCCTGGGACACAAACATTCCCACGGCAGGGACTGCGGAATCCCGCACCCCTGGGACACGGACATTCCCACGGCAGGGATGCGGAATCCCGCACCCCTGGGACACGCACATTCCCACGGCAGGGACTGCAGAATCCCGCACCCCTGGGACACGGACATTCCCACAACAGGGACTGCAGAATCCCGCACCCCTGGCACACGCACCCGCCCCGCCACAGAGCGGCCCCAGCCCCCCGCCCGCTCCGAGCCGCAGCCAGGCGCATGCGCTGCCGGCGGGGCACTTCCATCCCCATCCCGATCCCGATCCCGCTGCCGCTCCCGCCGCTCCCTCCCGGCCCCCGTTCGCTCTCCGGCACGGCCCGCATCGCCTGCGCCGCCCCGGCCCCTCGGGGTGCCGCAGAGTCCCCGCTTCCCGGTCACCTTTCCCCGCGCCGAGCCCGCAGGAAGACCCGCCTCGGCAGGAAGTGAGGAGCGGCTTCCCGCGGGCCGCGCCCCTCCCGCGCCGGGCCGGGGTCCGCTCGGCGGGGCCGGCCCCGCGTCCCCCCCTGCGGGCGGCTGGGCCTGCCGGGCGGGAGCCGAGGGCGGCCCGCGCCGGCCGGGCCCGCGGAGCCGCCCGTGGGGTCGCAGGCGGGTTTGCTGCACAGAATCACAGAATCAATTAGGTTGGAAAAGACCGCCGAGATCACCCGGTCCCAACCTGTGACTGAGCGACGTCGTGTCAGATAGACCGTGGCACTGAGTGACGCGTCCAGTCTTTCCTCACGGTGACTCCACCACCTCCCCGGGCAATCCATTTCAGTATCTGAACGCCCTTTTCTGTCAAGAAACTCTTCCTAATGTGAAGAAATCCTTCCTAACGAGAAACCGTATCCCTCAGTCGGGACAGCCTCGTCCTGTATATACGGAATAGCCCGCAGTACACATCTGAGCAACCGAGCCAAAAACTGCTGGGTGATCTCACAGCTTCAGTGGGGGCTGCTGCCATGTTAAGAGCTCTTACGATGAGGGCTGTCGGAGAACTGCGGGGTTGCTGTAGGAGATGCACAGCGAGGACAGACACAGCCCGCAGCAGTGCGTGGAAGAGCAAGGCAGGTGGGAGGTGCAGGCTGTGAGGAACTGCAGCCCTCCACAGTCAGAGCACCTGCCTGATGTAGCTCATGAAAAGTGCCTGGGTGCGATGCAGAATTCTGTGACTTTTGTGTTAATTCAGCCAATAGTGCCTGCATTTCTTTAAGGATGACTTTGCCGGCATAAGGCACAATCAAGAAAGCTGCTAAATGAGCTGTCGGGTATTGCTGGTGTTCCAGTTGACCATAAAAGCGATGTGGTTTGTTTTCTCAGGCTGGGTGTGTTTTGGGGTCAAAGGGGTCTCACATTAGTGCGATGACTATGACTTGGATCCTACTTCAGTATCCCAGGCACCACATGTAACAACAGCAACCTATATTATGCCCCCTGTATTATGCTATGGAAACACCTAACTAAAACATTTTGGTAGCTGGTGTCACACCATCCTAGTACAAGGAGAATTCTTCACCCATTTTTAACCCTCTGATGGACCTCATATTTGTGTGGCTGCCAGTCTAATGTGGTAGGGTCTTACATCTGAACAAGCCTGTGCAACAAACAGCTGTTTGGTCCTGCACTTTGACACAGTTTCTCAGTCCACATTTTATCTTTTTTCATCCATATGATATCTGAGGGCCTCAAATCCCTTCTACTTTCGCCCTTTAATTCTTAGAAAAATCAGACATAAGAGCGACTCCTGTGTCCAACCTACCTAAAGGAAAACAGATGCAAAGAATGGGATAGTTGAATTCCTGGCCTTCACCAGGGAGAAAAAGTTGACTTTTCCATCAGGTGCAAATATTTGTTTAGAAAGGCTTTGAGAAACAAACACTGAAGTCTTCAACTAAAGAAAAAAAATCTTAGATATGGATTATTAAAGCAAAAAACCTTTAAAACTTGCTCTTGGGAATTTAAAATTATGAACTGACTGTTTCCTAAGAGAAACAGAAAGAACATCTTATTGTGATGTTCAGAAAGTCCTCAGACAGCTAAGGTTCAGTGAGTCATAACTCCTCAAAGATTCACTGAGAGTATCACAGCACACCCACTTCTTAAATTACCAAGGATCTTCACTTGAAATACTGACCAGAGGTAGTAATAGCAGTTGGGAGGTACATTAGGTACAATTCATTTCCCATTTAAGCTGTTTTCATAGTTCTCTGCATCACTAGATTTCCTTTATGCGTATTGCACATTGCTTAAAAACCTATGTGCATTCTGGAGATGTCATTATAAGTTAATTTGAATTGTCTCCCGTAAATGCTTTCAGTTTATGATAGGCTCACCAGCATACCTACAGCTGGTTTCACTGAAACAAAATGCTGAGGAAGAGCCTGAATCATATTTGAGCATGAGTGTATGGAAGTGTGAACACATGGACAGATTCTGATTTATACTTAGTACTACCTCAGCTATGAGCAACTGCATTGAGAGTTAATTATTCTTAACTAGAGCATCAGTGCCTCTCTTCATGGGAAATTTCTCCCCCAATGACCTCACATACGCCACAAACAAGATGAAATTTATCTTCTTCCTAAGTGGGCCCTGCCTCAAGTCTTTCCAGCAGAGAGATAAATGCTATGCAGAAAGATAAGATGGAAAAAGCTTCAGCCCATGATCAGCCTGTTGAAGTCACTGTGAAGAGAACCTCCTGTCCTTGTGGCAGTAGTGGAGTTCATCAGAAGACTAGGGTCTCAGCATCCAGGTAATTCATTGTCCCTCTCCTTATCAAAAAGCTATGCAGAAATGGTAAAGGCCCTGCAGAGGCTAAACGGACAGCACTAAACAGTGCAAAAAGTGTTGGGAAATGCTGGAGATGAGGAGCTTACTTCTTTAAACAGAGGTCACGTTACTTAAGGTTTGAACAGAAGAACCAGGATCAACTAGTTTGGTTTGCAGCTGGCTTGGACTCATTGGAAAGCCATCCTGAAAGAGGTGAAAGGTGCTGAAGTAGAACTGTCTGTGCATGACTACGTTCAGGAGATGGACAGTGTGGACAGATTAAGAGTCATTAGCGCTGTGATCTTCTGCACTGGTGCTAAGCACTGTGTTACTTCTTCCCCCCTGAAAGCAAAGGAATATGACTTTTAAAATCAACATCTGCATGAGGCAGATCTTCCGTTACTTCTCCCCCTAACTCTTCGTTTACATCCATTTTATTTATGTCAAAACAGCTGCTGAGTGTAAGAAAGTGAAAACACTAAGACTTTCAAAAGCAGCTGTCCATGTCATTTCTGTACTGTCCAGCCTAAAACACCTGAAAGCAACTTCAGTTTTAAAGGTAAGGATCACAGCGCTTTCAGAAGAGCAGGTCCCTCTGGCACAGTAACCTCTGAAGATTATGGCACAGTAGTGCTCAGTGCTGGGAAGGCAATCCAGTATAAATATCCCTTATAGGAGAAGACCAAGTAACACCTACTACACGAGACAAGGAGAGCATAAACAGATACACAACAGAAGGGAACGCATAACAAGTTTTCCCTTCCTGCATTTTCCTGGTTGGCCTTCCATATGCTATGCAGTTAATAATAACTGTAAGCAACCACGTCACAGCTTGTATCTGATGTTCCAGAGAAACGGAAGAGATGACAATGACACAGATGCTATGCTGAGGGAAATAGGGGGGTTTATTCTCTCCCCAGTCACAACACAAATCTCCCACATCTTTGCTCATTGTCTTACACGAACAACAAAGGAGGATACATGTAGGCAAGATTGTTAGGCACAGAATTCCCAGCCAAGGGAGAGGAAATAAAAAGCTGTATGAAAATTTGTTGCCTGTCTTTGGGAAGATACTGTCCAAAGAAAAGCAATGAAGCTGGTGGAAGGAGCTTTCTTATGAGAAGCTCTTTACATATACCTAAAAGGTTGTAGTGAGGTGGGGATCAGTCTCTTCTCCAAAGTAACAAGTGGAAATGGCCTCAAGGTGTGCACCAGTGGAGGTTTATTATTGAATATTCAGAAATATTTACTCTCTGAAAGGGTTATCAAGGATTGTAACTGGCTGCCCAAGGAAGCTCTGGAGTCACCATCCCTAGAGGTATTTAAAAGACACGTAGATGTGACACTTAGGGACATGATTTAGTGTTGGACTTGGCAGTGCTGTGTTGATGGTTGGACTTGATTTTAAAAAGTTCTTTTCCAATCTAAATAATTCTATGATTATATGTTAAAATCAGGTGCATCAAAGCCTGGGTAACAAGCAGAGTTGTGAATCTCACTGACATAACTAAGAATTATGTAATAATATAATAAATATAATAAATCCCATTATTTTCTTTAGAGTTGCCCATGTTCTATAACAGATTAACAGTCTCTTTTATCTTGTTGGAAAGATGGCATATTCTGATGTCTGTGCTACAGTATAATTTCACTTGCCTATATCATATAAAATTTGAGTCAAGTTTGCCACAAGCAGCCAGAGTTTTTGTAGGATGTGATAGATGCATGGCATAAAAAAGCAACTTCCATTCTGGGGGATTCTTTGCTCAGGGGTGTGTTTGAGGTGGAATAATATCCATCTGAAACTGGAAACAAAGCACTGGAAAGAGTGCTGAAAACCTCAACAGG
Organism: Myiozetetes cayanensis; assembly: GCF_022539395.1. Lineage (NCBI taxonomy): Eukaryota > Metazoa > Chordata > Aves > Passeriformes > Tyrannidae > Myiozetetes > Myiozetetes cayanensis. The sequence continues at coordinate 7,361,060 of NW_026087631.1, read as the reverse complement.
TTTGGTTTTTTTTTCATTTCATTCAATCTCTAACAACTTAAGCCTTTATTTTAATTTCAGCTGAAAAAAACCACAACACACTAAATTTTTCTTTCCCACTCTCTCTCTAAAAATAGTGAAACTGACCCACTTTTTGCTGTCATTGTGTGACTCACCCTGGTTGTGCGATTGGTTTAATCCCTCAAAAGGGTCTGTTTTCTTTACTTGTAATAAAAGCTGTTAAGGTTATGGTTTTGTCTGTTTCTTCTGAAGCTCCAGTCCTCGTTCAGTCCTGCTGGAATAACTATGATTGCTGCTGCTGAATGTTGACACACATCAGACATCCTCTGGGAAATCTCAGTTCAACACACTCTCAAGCTGGCTTCAAACCAGTTGGTCTTGAACAAGTGATGGCAGCCAAGGGTGACTCTTGTGGTGTAATTCTTCCTCTTACTGTGCTGTGCATCTAAACCCCGTGATCAGCAGACAGTGTGGTTTGACTTGGGGGGACGTTCCAGAAGGAACAAGTAGAGCTGCTGTACATATTCAGAGTACCTGGACATAAGCCAGCAGGGAACCAACATGATTGGAAGCTGTCATCACTAGGTAAGACAGTGGGTAAGTTTCCCAAATACCAGATCCCAGTTTCAAACTCAGCTACAGGTGGGGGAATTATTTATTGTGCAAACCTGGTTTGGGGAAACCACGCAAAGAAACTGCCAAGCTCGCAACAGCCAAGCGTGCAAATGCCTCTCATATGTGGAAGTCCAGAAAGGAAGTTCTCTTAAGCTTTTCTCAGTTCTGGTGATAAGACTGCCTACTTTTTCTACTTCAAATTGACATGAAAGGTTGAAAAGAAAGTTAAATGTCTGGCAGTAAGCAGGAATACTGCACCAAGTTCTGGCTGCTATTAATAAATACCTCCTGTGTTGTGAACAGGTCTAGAGGTTCCTCTTTGCTCTTCTTGTCCAAATCTTCTTGTCCAACTAGTATTTTTGGTTTTCATCTCTCTTATCCATTCTGAGGTTCTATGGCATCCTATTTGCATGCAGCTGCATTTTTCAGTGTGACCATCAGATCACAGAATCATGGAATTAACTGGGTTTGAAGAGACCTCCGACACCATCAAGTCCAACCCTTGATCCAGCCCCACTGTGATTACCAGATCATGGCACTCAGTGCCACATCCAGCCTCATCTTAAAAACCTTCAGGGACGGTGAATCCACCACCTCCTGGGCAGGCCATTCCAATGCCTGATCACTCTCTCTGTAAAGAACTTCTTTCTAATATCCAACCTAAACCTCCCCTGGCACAGCTTAAGCTCGTGCCCTCTTGTCCTACTGCTGATTGCCTGGGAGAAGAGACCGACCCCCACCTGGCTACAACCTCCTCTCAGGGAGTTGTAGAGAGTGATGAGGTTTCCCCTGAGCCTCCTCTTCTCCAGACTAAACAACCCCAGCTCCCTCAGCCTCTCCTCATAGGACTTGTGCTCAAGTCCCTTCACCAGCCTGGTTGCTCTTCTCTGGACCCGCTCCAGCCCCTCAATGTCCTTCCTGAACTGAGGGGCCCAGAACTGGACACAGCACTCCAGGTGTGGCCTCACCAGTGCTGAGTACAGGGGAAGGATCACTGCCCTGCTCCTGCTGGCCACACTGTTCCTGATCCAGGCCAGGATGTCCTTGGCCTTCTTGGCCACCTGGGCACACTCTGGCTCATGTTCAGCCTCCTGTCAATCAGCACTCCCAGATCCCTTCCCACCTGGCTGCTCTCCAGCCACTCTGTGCCCAGCCTGTAGCTCTCAGGGGGTTGTTGTGGCTAAAGTGCAGGACCCGGCACTTGGCCTTGTTGAACCTCTTCCCATGGGAATCAGCCCAACTCTCCAGCCTATCCAGGTCCCTCTGCAGAGCCCTCCTGCCTTCCAGCAGGTCGACACTCCCTCCCCACTTGGTGTCGTCTGCAAATTTGCTAATGATGGACTCAAGATGACAAATATTTCAAATATTGTGTCTTCGTTGGTAATTGCTAATTTCTAATTTTAAGGGCTACTAATGCTACTAGATAATTAAAAAAAAAATCTGCTAAGCAAGAATCTAATGTCAGGACTAAACCTGTATTTACACCTTTTTTTCAATATTAAAATAATTACTTTTGTATGTAGTTTATGGACTTTGGCTATTAACTGCATTAAGACAAAAAATGTGATGAAAGAAGAAAATGTGATTGCAAAGTTACAGTCACAGTACATAACATAGTCAGTTTATAGTTTTGAAGACAGATGGGGAAATTCTGAGAGACAGAGAACATAAAATAGGCAAAGAAGTGTAGCTTCCATTCATTAAGTTTAAATCTTCCCGTCTTGGAATCTTGCAACAGGTTATTAGATGAGTTATATATAACTCATTATTAGATGACTTATTAAAATGTCTTCTTTAATCATGTGACTTTCAGAGCAATCACAGATCCTAAACTATTACATGGCTACTATAATTTCCTGAAACAATTTCAGGTTTTCCATGTGAAGAAGCTTGCAGAGAGGTAACAGAAGGCTCAAGCACCAGTCAAAAGTACAGTGGTATCAGGCATTCTGTACACAGAAGTACCTACTTGTTTTTACCTCTGGGTCAAAATTAAAATGTCCTCATTTTTTGTTCGTACTGTCTATATCCCTTATTTTCATTACAAGCATGTCCAGAAACAGTTTTGTTTTTCCAAAGAAGAAACAAAAGTCAAGGAAAAATAAAAACAAGGACACAATTTTAAAAGAGGTGCTAACTTTAAAGAGTGCAAAGAAAGCCTTTAACCAACAAACCTTCTGTAAATATGCTTTACTTGGACAGTAAATCAGGATTTTGATGATAAGGAGCAAATCTTTGGAATGCACGATGATATATGGGGAAAAAAACCCACAAAACCACCCACATAATAAATTGCCATTTGCTTCTTCCCTTCCTTCTCTTTGATACTTATCTGGGAAAAAAGTCACATGAAGAGCATCTGAGTCAGCTGTTATTCTGGGATAGTCTCAGCTGCATTTGCTATCTATGTTATTTTATTAAAGGTTTGATTTAGTACTGGATGTTTTAATGGAAGATAGTTCAGAATTACAGAGAAATATATGTAACTGCTAAAATATTCCCTGATCTTGCAGGAAGCGCAACTCTTCCGATACATGTTCTAACTAAACACACATCTCCATAGGCTGTGCTGAATCCCTCCAGGAAAGTCCATACACGATTAAGAGGGTAGCAGTCTATTTTCCCAAGGCCTTCTATGTGCCAGGGTAGAGGTTACTCAAAATCATATGGATACAGATCACTCTCTGACTGGCCTGGTTGCTGAGGCAGTATTTATAAGACACTCAGCCTGAATGTCCCTGACATTTGGTTAATGAGAATCCATGTTGTGAGAGGCTCTCCCTCTTACTTTTCTTGTGCTTTCTGAAATCCTCTTGCGTGTCTCTGAAAGGCAGTTATGAAATACTAACATTTTAGCATGGTCTCATGCCTGTACTTTCTCATACAGTGTTCTAGGATCCATCTCAATCTTTTACAATGAAATTGTAGGAAAAAGCATACAGTTTGAACAGGATTTTGATAAGGACATTTTCATATTTTCAAAGCTAAGTAATTAGTGGAAAAGTCACTATGATTGGCTTCTGCCACATGAAATCATGATGGTTTATGGAAGAAGTTATGGGGGTCTTTGACTCTGCTCTAGTATCAATTTTACATAGCCCACAGAAATTCCCCTTCCACAGGCAGCACAGTGTTGATGGGAATCAACTTTCTGAATTATTTCCCCTAGTGTGGGCCACCAGCCTTCTTACCAGTTAAAATTCTCCAGGTTGGAGGTAGACTGGAAGTGTTATGCACTTACAGAGCAATGCAGTAGATGTGAGAAATCTTCTGGTATGAGAGTGCTCTCAAGTCAAAAAGTCCACTTAGTTCTTGTGTACTAACATTCTAATTTAAAGTCTTTGGGGATAGGCAAACATTCTTTAGTTTTCATCAGCACCTCTGATTTCCTTAATGTGAACAGGAAGCTTTGATAACTTTCACTTTTGTCCCTGAGTTGGTTTACTCTTTAGCATTGGATGTGCTGACATGGTAGTGTCAGATTTGGACTCAGAGCACCACAGGAAAACCCTGCAACAGGAGGGCAAAAACTGTCAATTAATTTCTTACTTAAAAATAAGTACAACAGATATGTTTTCAGTGCTTCTTGTAAATCCACTTCTTTATAGTCTAAATTTGAGTCCTAGATGGTTGACTTCACTGGTGAATATCCAAGGTGATATTTCTCAACACCTCCAGATTCCAGGGAGACCTAGTGCCAAATATGAACTCAAAGCTGGCGTTGACACAAGAGGAAAGGGAGGACATGTAAAGAACCACTTCAGAGAAACAACTGAATGGTGAGACATTCAGATTCAAATAGAACACGCCTTCTTTGCATAATAGGCACACATCTTTTGCTTTGTACTTTGGCAGACATCACTTCTTACGCCTTTTCTCACCCTTCATGCAGGCACAGAGCTATAGCCCATGGTAGCTTAAAAGAGCCAACAGGCAACCACAAAACCTGCTCTACAGGTGGCAAAGTGAATGGCCTGGGGCAACAGGATCAGCAGAACTGCTGCCTGCAGTGGGAGTGCTGGCTAAATAGTCAAGACTATCTCCGTGGGTCTTGGACTGCCCTTTGGGTCTCTCTCTCTCTCAGCTTCCCAGCCTTTCTGGACTTGCTGTCCTTCCCCCTGCTGTATGCCTCTCCTCTGCCTTCCCCTCAATGTTGCATTGACTTTATGTGTTAGCTGAATGCCTTCTGAGAAAACCTACCTGAAAAATTACCCTACAGAGCTTAACTTCCCTTGTTATCCTGCCTGCATTCATCTCTTCTCCCCAAACCTGTCCACATTCTGTTTGGAAGTGAATCCTTGGAGAGTGCATGCCTTTCTTCCCACTGTGCCTGTACAGCATCTGGCATGGTGGGGGCATTCCTCATTGACACAGGCACATCAGCAAAATAAAACTGACTAACAATGCTAAAACCCCGTCAAGACCACCCTCCACGTAGTGCCCCAATGTGGGTGAGTCTGATTTTTCATCTCCCAAATAACAGTCAAGACAGTCATTCACGGTGACAAGGAACAGAGTGCTAGCTTTGGGAAGGTCACCGGCTTCCCCACAGCTTGCTGCGGACTCATACGAAAATCCAGAAAGAATGGGCACAAACGGGCAACCATTTAGCACCGGTCTCCCGAGAACTTCCCGAATGCCCAGCACATCAGCCGGCACGGCCCCAAATCCCGCGTGCCTGATGGAGAAACGGAGGCACAGAGGCGGGTCCCGCGTTGGCCCTGGAGACGGCGCCCGCCGTGGCATCCTCTCCGAGCGGGCAGGGCAGCTTCCCCCGTCCCCAGCCCGCTCCCCGGGGCTGAATTCCCACCTGGCCCTCCCGCGCAGAGCGGCCCCCGTGCCCGCCGGGCCCGCCCGGGGCGCCGCTGACTTACGTGGGGCCCGCGGGCTCCCGGCTCCCGGCGCAGCGGCGCGTTGGTGCCCATGGCGGCCGCCGAGCCTCCGCCGCCCAGAGCCTTCCCCGGCCGGCTCCGCCGCTGCCGAGCCGGGGCCACGCCGCGGGAGAGGCACTCGGGGCTGGGAACGCGGCGGGACCGCCCCGCAAGCGCCGCCCTCCGCCGGGAGGGGTCCACGCGCGGCCGTGGAAGGGGTGTCGGGCTGTGGTGCGGGGGCTGCCCCGGCCCCAGGCTCTGGCACTGCGTGAGCTGGGGCCGTGTCGGCATCCCTGCGGGGCGGCGTGGGGAGCGGGGTCTGTGCCCGGCCTGCCCCCCCCCGGTGCTGCCTTCTGGTGGCCTCCCGTGTCCCAGGGAGCCCTTTCCCTGCTGGGTACCCCCGGAGCGCGCACAGCGGAGAGGAGGTGCCTCTCTGTGCATGTTACCCTCTCGTATCCATGACACCTTGCGAGTTTAACATCACCAAGACTACCAGGATTCTGGTCAGAACAACAGGAACCCGAGGCTGTCTCAAGGCAAGGAACTTGGGAAGTGTGTAAATGCATCAAGCGTTGTGAGTCTTCCAAAGGTCTGGAAGACAGCAGCAGTGAGAACTTTACAAGTCTGGTCCCAGCTTCTTCTTGTTTTCAAGACAAGACTGTGTCTTGCTGCGTCTTACTTGTAGCTGTACCTCTGACCCCTTTCAAGTCCTGGGGCCCCCATGTGTGCCCTATCCCAAGGGAGCCCTGCAGTCGCCCTTTTCATGCAGAGGCCCAAGCTGCTCTAGACACTCGTGTGACCCCCTGACTTTCTGGGTCATCTTGGAGTACTTGCAATTCTTTCCTAATTGCTGTTTGATTTCTGACATGTGGGCCTTTGTGTTTGCAGGGAAATCACTTGTCTCCCGGCATTCTCTCCTTTTCCTGCTTGTTTTTCTTGGAACCCAGATGTTCAGCGTATCACATAAATTTATAGGAGAACTCTACTCCAATAAACAGGTCAATATGCAGCACCTGTGAATTTTATTTACTTTCCTCTGTGACCAGGTTTATGCCAATACACAAACAATTCAAGAGCAGTGACTGTGACTATTGCAGTGATATTTTTTTTTTAGCCCGAGATCAATGTACTGTGCTCGTATCTGTTTTGATTCATTCCTTTATAGCCATGGCAGCTTATAATTTTTTGCATTTTGTTAGCACAGTGTATTTCTAGCTGCTCATTTTATCCTACATATCCTTATATATCTACAAGGCAAGTTGCTAAATAAAGCATCAGAACAAAAGGAATGACCATAAAGCAGCAACAAAAGACTTCAGAAAGGTGGGCACTTGTAGAATTGGAGAACAAGGAGGCATTTCGTTAGTTTGCCGTGTACTGTATGCTGCATTTTTTTCTCCATTTTATACACAGCTTGCAGATCTGTGTGATTCTTCTTTCAGTATATTGTAACTGTGAGTTCTTTTGCTGTTTTCTGCTTTCTTTGTCTCAGAAAAATACGTAAGTTTTTCTGTCTGCAATCTGATCTGAAACCCACCTGCATTACACTCTATTCTGCTGAAGTCATACATCCTGCACACGCGTATTTGCAGCTCTTACTGCTTCTCAGCATTCATACATTCAGTTAACAGGTTTTCTTCTCCCAGATATGCATTATGCATGTATATATACGTGTATGCAACGCATAAATATACATGTAGCTATATGGTTTGTAAACGCCTCTGTTGTGGGAGAAAACAAGCTGTATTCAAATTTCCCTGTATCAGATACTTGGTTTCTAAAATTGCTCCATTATTGACAGAAAGCAACATTACATTTGGAGCTTGAGCCTCTGTTTTTTTTCCTCTGGGACAGAATTACTAGAAAAAAGCACCTAAATTCCCTTGGGCTTCTCCATAACCAATTCCGTTCTTACCGTACTTTTCCACTTTTGAAGACATTTGTTATCTTTCTTCTCAAAGTCTCACTGATCTTTTGTCTGATTTGGGCCCTTTACTTCCTACTCTACTGATGATTAATACACTTACCAGATGGGCCTTTTTGGAAAATTTACATCTTCCAAGAACTGAGTCTGTTGGGCTACAGGACTCTGTCTTTTGCTCTTCCTGAAACTTAGCAAAAGCAGAAGCCCCAGAGTATGGGATGTTAGCCTGAGATATAACTGAGCCTGTTCTGAAAACTAATCAGCTCCTTCAGACAAATGAGCACACCCGAGTGCTTGTAAAGACGGTCAAGTGTTCTTGTGCTGGTCCCTTGTGCTGTGAGAGTTGTACTGGTGTTCCACCCAGAGTACAGGAAAGTAGGCACTCCTTCTCTGCACAAATGACAGAGAGGGTTGTGTTCTCCTTAATCTTCAGTGGGCTTGTGAGTCACCTCAGGTTGTACTAGTTATTTGGGGCCTGAGTACCTATCTTCTCACACAAAACCAGACCTTCAGGTTCTTGGAACACAGGTGTTCAACGTATCACATAAATTTATAGCAGAACTCTACTCCAATAAGCAGGTCAATATGCAGCACCTGTGAATTTTATTTACTTTCTGGCCTTGTCTTCTGTTCTCTCCTTTAAGGTACAAGTCTTGGCAAAATGTTGTTGCCCAATGTCAACTCAGTCTACAGTCTAAAAAAATCATTGAATTTTAAATAACACATTGATCAATTTTTATCAATTTGGCAGAAGTTTCAGTATGTCCCCCTCTGCCTCTCCTTTGATGGTAGCAGAAACTTGGGAATGGCAATAACCCCAGGGAACAGGATGTTCTGAGGAAAAAGGCTGCACTCAAACTGAACTGCTTGTGTTGCTGGCTAGGTCGGGCAGCTGACACAGCTGACAGCTGCTTGGTAGTGAAAGGGGAACAAAAAAGTCTTTGCCTTTGTACAGTTGTGTGTGATACTAAGATGAGTATAGTGATACAGAGGATATACACTGGTGACTTCAGACATCCATGCCTGTCCTCCACACACCTTCACTGACCCTTCCTGTTGGAAGGGAGGTAGCACCACCCTTTTCCTGCTAGTATTGCCTGCGCTTTCAACAACATCTTACGGGTTCACTTGATCTCCGATTGGCAGTTTATACAGTCTGGAGTTTTCTGCCCTGCCCAAGTGAGAAGGCATTAGGTGTGGAGGAAGCTGAAATGTGGACATGGAAGATTTGCAGGGTATTTTTTCTGCTCCTGTGTGGGCATTCAGAGCCCTGAGCCAGTGTTGCAGGAAGCTGAGAGTAAATGTTAAGTCCTCTGACCCCTTCAAGGATATATTTCCATCTCTCTGCTTTGGGGCAAGGAGGGATAGAAGGCACTTTTCAAGCAATCTCTGAATAAACAATTAACCTTGGTATACTAGATTTTCTTGTTTTGCCCTCCTTTAATTGCCTCCAGGCTGTTCCTGTAAAAAAAGCATGCGAAGAAAGTCCACTCAGAAAAGAGCAGACACTCACATAGTTCATGTGGGCTCACTTAAAAAATGTCACCACAAGCAGTGGCGGAATTCTGTATAACGATTAGAACAATAAAGTTGCTGAAGGAGAAAGGAAGGGTCTGAACTTCCAGAATGATACAAATAGAGGTAGTTTGTACCAACCACTGCAGTGAGGGACTGTGGACATCTCAGGCCAGCTGGCGCCTTTCCCTGGCCCTTTTCATGCACTTTGTAAGTGCCTGACCAGACTGACAGAGGTGGAAAATGGGTCCTGGACCCAGAACAGCAGAGACTCTGGGTCAAGAGAGAGGTGAATGAGAAAGCTCTGTGTGGAAAAACCCTAGGCTTGCAGGCTTAGTAAGACCCAGTATTTTGATCAGATTCAAACAGACAATTTGAAAGTCTTTCTGATATTTAAAAAAAGATCAGTACTTCATCTAAAAGTCCAAGCATGGTAAAAGCCCTTGAGTTTCTGTAGCCAGTGGCATACAATGTGGTGAGTGCTTAATATATTTAGTTAACCACAACTCATTAAAAATAATAGCATCTCTGCAAGCAGGAGGAACATCACATTTCTTTACATGTTCACAGGCTGTTCCAACACTCAGACCTTACTCCTGAGTCATATTTTGGCTAAGTCCTCTGTTGTAATCCCAGTAATGTGGCTGTATGTAACCAGGCTCTCAGAGTAATCTCAGAGTACCTGAGGGATCCTGCACAGATGGAGTTCATCGAAGTATTTGTAAGCTGATCATCTTCTGACTGTTCAGACAGAAACCAACTGCAATCCCTGCTACATTCCTGTGAAGCAGGAGTCTGGAAGCACTAGGTTTATGTAGCTAAATATGTATGGAAGCAGGGTGGAGGGGGGATTCATTGGAGATGGCATGAGATGTTTAGCTAGAAAACAGGAAAGGCCCATCTGGTGTTCTGTATTTAAAAAAGATCACATTTGGCTTACAGGTTTTTATCTGGGGAGATTGCAGATCCCTTGGTGACTTAGATTGACACTTCCTTTGGTGCTACAGAAGAGAAATGAGAGCAACAAATATTTTGAGGAAGATGAGTGATTAGCTCCAGGAAAGTCATGTGGATCTCAAAGTTCTCTAAGGTAGCCGGTGACCATATATGCAGGAGTCATGGGATCTAAATAATATTTTAGGAAACAGATCCATGTGACTGTTAGGCCTTCTCAGATTTGATTTTTGGCAGAAAAGAGCACTTGGTCGCTTTGGACAGAATATCTCTGTTAGAAATGATCCTCAGACAACCTCTTCCCTTAATCAAATTTGGGAAAAATACCTTTACCTACCTTCTACCACCGTGCTGTGGTGGGGTATAGCAGGGGGACCAGTCAAGACTCAGCACATTCCAATAAACCCTGGTTTTATTAATTTTTATTATTAAAAGCTGGCTGTTTATGAACAGAGCACCATGGTGAGGTATTTGAGCATGAGAGAGCTCTGGCCGGTACTCTCCCTTAGAGCTCTCTGTCATGTCTTTCCTGAAAGAGCTGTGAGATGCACAGAGCACTTCTGTCCCAAGTCTCAGAGAGGTGCCTGCTCACCCCTGTGTCAGCATATGTCTAGGTTTGAAGGTTGCCCTGGGAAGATTTAGCCAGCTGCTTTGGTGTGATCCTGACAACTGCCCAATCTCTGTGCTTGTCAGAGCAGGGGAAACATGAGATTTTCTTCCACAGCTCAAAATATCTGAGCAGCAGAACACAGCTAAGGGTCAAAGTGTGCAGGTTTTTTTCTTAATAGCAGATAGATAAGAGAAAAAACGTGCTCCCATCAGAAAACATCAGTAATCCAAATTTGCATGGGTCTCATCTCTGAAGAACATTGGTCACTCCACAGTTAGCAACGAGCCTCCTCCCAGGCCTATCTGGAAAGTGTCATACTCAGCAAACACAGGCCTGGACAAGAAACAACCCTTCCTATTCTCCTATTCTTGCTGTTTAACTGAGTTTTTGATGCCAGTGAATTTGTGCACTTTCCCAGCTCTTGGGAACAGTCAAAACAATCTCTCTTGGGTGCTGAGTAACAAACTAAGGAGTTCAGAGTTGGACATGGGAGTCTGAAAATGGCACTGGTGTATTACCAACAGTCAGAAAGCAAGCCTGTGCCTTCATCTTCTTAATCTGTGTTCAGTAAATGATGGCTTCCTCATGGCCACAGTATGACTGCTTGCTTGTCAAACACGGTAGAAATTAATTTGTTTAAATATCTGTGAGACTGGGAGAAAGTCTGAAGGACTGCAGGTCAGTCAGCCTTATCTTGACTCATTAGACAAATGGACTGAGTGCATCCTCAGCTAATTTGCTGATGCCATCAACTTGAGTGATGGGGTTGAGACACCAGAAGTATGGGATGCCTTCAAGAGATACCTGGACAAGCCCAAGAAGTGGGCCCATGGGAATCTCAAGAGCTTCAACAAGACCAAGTGCACGGTGCTGCACCTGGGTCAGGGTAACTTCCTGGTGTCAGCACAGGCTGGGGATGAACAGATCGAGAGCAGCCCTGCCAGGAAGGACCCAGGGTGCTGGTGGATGAGAGGCTGGACATGACCCAGCCATGTGCACTCAGAGCCCAGAGAGCCAGTTCTGTCCTGGGCTGCATCAAAAGCGGTGTGGGCAGCAGGGAAAGGGAGGGGATTCTGCCCCTCTGCTCTGCTCTGGTGAGACCCCACCTGGAACACTTTGGGGTCCAGCTCTGGGGTCCTCAGAACAAGAAGGACGTTGACCTGTTGGAGCAAGTCCAGAGGAGGGTCACCAAGATGATTAGAGGGATGGAGCACCTCTCCTAGGAGGAAAGGCTGAGAGAACTAGGATTGTTAAGCCTGGAGAAGAGAGGCTTTTGGGTGACCTAATGGTGTCCTTCCAGTATCTAAAGGGAGTCTACAAAAAAGTCAGAGAGGGAATTTTTGCAAGGGCATGTAGTGACAGGACAAAACAGAGTGGCTTCAAACTGAAAGAGATTAGCTGTTAGGAAGAAATTCTTTACCCTTAGGGTGGTGAAGCACTGGAACAGGTTGCCCAGAGAAGCTGTGGATACCCCATTCTGGGGAGTGTTCAAGGCCAGGCTGGATGTGGCTCTGAGCAACCTGGTCTAGTGGAGGGTGTCCCTGCCAAGAGCAGGGGATTGGAATTAGATGATCTTTAAGGTCTCTTCCAACCCATTCTGACATGATGATGAAACAACTTCCAGGAAACTATTCATTCCTGAAAAGAAGGTGATTGGGATTAGTCAGCATGGTTTACAAAGAGGAAGGGCTGCTTAATGAAGTCGATAACCTTCAATGATCAAATCACTCATTTGGTAGATGAGGGAAGAGGAGCAGATGTTGCCCACTTTGCCTTCAGTAAGGCTTTTGACTCTGTCTCCCGTAAGATCCTTTAAGCTGCTGACATATGGGCCTGATGATCAGACAGTGTGGTGGATTGAAAACTGGTTGAATGGCTGGGCCCAGAAGGTAGTGTTCAGTGGCATGAAGTTTGAGGCCAGTAACTAGTAGTGCACCCCAATCAATACTGTGTCCAGTACTCTTTAAACATCTTCATTAATGATCTGCATGATGGAAGGCATATGAAGAAAAACCACTAGAGTTATTGTACTCTCTCAGGGAAGGCTCAGTGGGAAATCTCATCGATGGGAACAAATATCTGAAGGGAGGGCATAAAGGAGATGGAGCCAGGCTCTCTTCAGTGATGCCCAGTGACAGGCAATGGGCACAAACTGAAACACTTGAGGTTTCCTACAAACAACAGGGAAGAAAACTTTTTTACTGTGAGGGTGATCAAGGTGATAGAATCTCCCATCCTGGAGATCTTCAAAGGTCATCTTGGCATAGTCCTGGCAACCAGCATTAAATGGCCTTGTTTTAGTAGGGTGGGTGGACCAGAATACCTCCAGAGATTGATTCCAATCTCAGCCATTCTAAGATTCTATGATAGATTTTGTAAAATACTGAAGGCATGTAAAAGATCCTACAGGTCATGTACTGGCAACTGCAGGCCATGAGGGATGCCTAAAGGTCTTTAAAATTATATCAGATGCCTATATTTAAACGCCTGAATTACTTCTTGGTATGTGTTGGCAGCAGCTTTTCCACAGAGCAAACATGTTCCACTCAGTGTTGTATTTATGGAGGGGCAGGATCAGGATGTGGATCCTGTTGAACAGGAAAAAGATATTTGTATTACTGGTGTCGGCTTGTTTGGTGAAATGACAATCATAGAAATTCTTTCCTTCTTTTTTTTTTCCAAGCATGAACTTTTTAGAGTTGTTTTTTTCCATTTTTTTTTCTTGGTCAAGTTTTGATTCTGTTCTCTGGCAGTTTGTATGCTTGTAGGACTAGCTTTTACGTTGGCAAGGGACACTTTGAAACATGTGGCCTCAAGTATGAAGGTAGGAACGGTGTGGGAGCCTAAGTGCCTTTGTTGAATTGGGCCTTGCTCTGTGGTATTTCAGAGGTAGAGATTACAGTCTTGGTGGTCCTGAGCCAAGTGCTTGGGACGTGGAGTTTCTGGAGAGGTCTGCATCAGGACACTTTGATGGAAGTTTTTGACATCAGGGTTGGGCACTGCTGTCTTTGAGCTGAAGACCTAGGCTTGGAGTCCATTTGGGATTTGGGATAGCAGGAAAAAACCCCTTTATTGATGAGAGAAAATTTTCAGGATTGTACTACAGCTGCCTACAGGCACTCTCTCTTTACATCCCAAATCACCTGCAATCTCATCATGCTTGCTTCTGATTGTAAGCTGGACTAAAACAGAAAGCTACTGGAACAGATACCCTTGTACTGGATTCTTCTCTGTGGAGAAATTGAGATAATTGTTTGATTTTTTTCCTGGTGCAAACTAAGATTTACAGGATAGCCTTGCTTTCAGGACCGTTTTTTACTGTCCCAAAACCTAAAGGCCTAATTCTTTCATGAGAGTCTAAGTGAGGATCTGAAATTTGTTGGATCTGAAATGTGCTGGATTTACACCTACAACAGATCTTTGAAAATCCAGGGGTAGGAAAACAGGACGTGAAGTATGCAGATTTCCTATATATAACGGATAGAGTAGAAATATTTGTGGGCATCACAGAAGGGATCATATATAGCCAAATTCAAAGGAGTATTTCTTAAGCAAGTTTTCCTTTGAAGGCAAAAAGGCAGAGCCATCTTCTTGCAAGTCACTATTCTTGCATTAAATGCAAGAGGAAGAACAGAGATTGTACTGTATGAGAGCAGCCCTGAAGGTGTGTTCATACTTTGTTTGACATGAACAGGGGACAGAGCAGGACTTTTTGTTCTTGGCAAATATATTTGTCAGCTGTGTGGCTGACACTCTTCTGCAAAGAAAAGACAAAGCTTGCTTACATACTGAAGCTAGGGTTTTTTAGTTCACCAGATGAACAAGTGAGATCCCTACTTACATCAGCACTTTGTTCACCCAAAACTACAAGATGCTGTGCCAGAAAAGTGCTATTGTATCAGTGCAGCTCTGTGAACATGTCATACACTTGTATTCCTTTTGCTTTAAGAGCAAGATGTGGTATTCCAGTGAAAACCCAGAACTGTGAGACAGCTGAACCCCTCCCATGGTATTTAACTGCTTTGTTAACAATGATCTTTTTTATTAATGCTCTTTAGCACACCTCTGCCCTCACAGCTGTGATTACCCCACTGAACTGAGTGAGATCTTTCCTGTCTGGGCCACAGAGAGACAGAAAAGCTCTGGAGGACATTCTAGCTTATGTTCTGTTCTTACTGGAGTTTTATTTCAGATGAGGACCCTAGCAGTCTCCTTAATTCTTTAGGTGAGGCCAACAGCCTGCTGTGGAGGAAGGGTTTAGGAAGTAGAAATGTAGTGTTCAAGAGACACCTCTTTCACAAATTTTACAGTAACATTCACTACAGTACAGACCTGAGCACTGAGAGTCCTGAGGCAAATTCCCTTCTAAGCCTGCAAAGCAGACTCTTTCCCAGTGCTTCGGGGCATCCATCTTCATAAATGTCATGCATGCTTCTAGAAAGCATAAGAAAGCTTGTGTAGAGTGCACAAGTTTCAAGAATTCCTAGCCTTAAACCTATTGAAAAGTTTTAGTGCTTCGTATGTTTGGCAGTTACTCACGTATGGGCTTTCTGTGTCTGAAATGTTTTTGAAAATGTTCTGTTCTTTCTATTTCAATTACCCCAAAACAGCCAAACTGAAATACTTCACAAAGAAGGAAAATAAATCACCTTTGAAAGAGTAGACTGGAACTTTGTAGACTGAAAGAGATTTTGTTTGAACAAGTAAAGTACAATGAAGAAAGTCACGAACTTGTAGTAGGCCTAGCTGGATTCTTCTCAGCCTAGTTTGGAAGACGTTTTTAACAGCTAGGTTTTGCTGAATTTTAGTTGAGGGAGGCCAACTATTTAAAAGTACTTTGGCACTTAAAATGTAGAGACACACCATGGGAAATTTTGACTAGGCGTTGGGAGGGACCGAGATTCAGAACTCCCTTTCCCTCTAGTACCTGTTCAACTGGGATCTAACTCAGCCAAGACCTTCCTCCACCCGCAGAGACCACAATGTGTTTTTGAAGCTGACAGTGTGATGTCCACTTTTGTCCTGAAACAGAGGGCTCTGAAGCTGTTAAGAAACTGAGAGTGCAATCATTCTTGACTTCATCCCTGGCTGAAGACAGGGGAAGCATTACCAAACCTGAAGGAGGGCTGGCCAGACTTTGGGACGTGGCACCACCTGTGTGGGCTGTTGCTGCTTCCTTTGTGTCAGAGGACTTTCAGGGGTGCCACGTCACAGCCCAGAGGGAGGCAGAGCATCGTGACCAGCACATCTTTTGCTTCCTTGTTCCCTTTAGGTCATGTAACAAAGAGGTACAGTTCTCACACCAAACCACAGCTCCACCCTCTTGAGTATGTAGTCCCACAGTACCCTCCTTAGCAAACTGTTGCTATATGTTCTGCAGCCAGTCTAATGGCTTAGAGAAAGAGGATGTGTGTGTTTGTGTGCTTTTACTTCTTGCATATGAGTGTCTTTTCTTAGAGCTCTGTTTATGCTGCAGAACTCAAGGGTGCACAGTTCTCTCAACAAAGGAACAGCAAAGGATGAGCTGTATGGCAACAACCTGCAGTCAGAGATTGAAAGCTCTAATAGATATGTGTGAATGGCATGCCTAGCATGCAACCAACTCAAGATATCCAGTGTTTGGCTAAACTCTGCAGCATATAATACCTGGCCTAGAAAGACCTGACCAGTCTTTCTCTTCTTGAAAAACACAGATGAAAACAAGTCAAAACCAAGTCACAGAACCTTCCTCAAACATTCAGGGTGAGCAGGTCAAATTCAGTAAATCTATAATACGTGGCATTAAAATCCTCCATTATCTTTTGGGGGAATAAGAGAATAAAAATAAAATATCTGGGATTCTCACTGCTTTCTCTGCTTTCCACTGCTCTCTTTCAGTTCATTTGTGCCTTGCTTCTTTTTGGGAAATACATTTCCTGAGACTCTGAGTAGCCTATGATCTAAACAGACTCTCAGGGAAAACCTGTGCTGTATCCTGAAAGTCTGCATACCTACAGCTGGAAGAACAAGGGAGTTCTTCAGTGATTCCATAATGGACTAAGCTTAGGGACAGTTAGGAAGGAGATGAACACCTTACCATGGCCTTTTGCAGAAAAGATTGCCATAAGTGCTATGTGATAGCATAGCTATCTCTGTCAGTATGAAGTACTCTCTAGTCACAACAACAGGTCTAGTGGAGTAAGGCTGGTGCAAAGCAGCAGGGGAAGTACTCGTGTGCATCACCTGTCTCACTCTGAGAAGCTCCATGGTGAGTTTTATTCAGGCCTTGCCAAGTAAGCTGTGCTAGGATGTAGGAAGTCAAAGTCAAGCTGAGGTGTGCAAGGACCAAGAAGGCCTGTAAACAAGTGTTCAGAATTCCTCTACAGCAGCAGTGAAGGGACCAGGAAGAAATGGTTTTAAACAGAGAAAGCCAAGACCCCTTTAAATTGGCTGGCTCTGGCACTGTTACCTCTTGCTTGATGTGGCTGAACAGAGATCAGTGAAGGCTAATGGGAGGAGTTCACCACAGCTCTATGTTTCACTACTGTGGGCACAGCATCTGAAGCCAACAGGGGTATCATGACACATCAAGGTAAGCATGGCCTCCCCAGAAGATCAAAGGATAGGTTGTGGATAGAAAGCTGGGTATCAAGGGAAGCTGTAGGCAGATTTACCTAAATCGTGCTGAGTCTTTCGCATTTGGGAAATTTGGGTTGGTTTTGATGAAGGCCTACCTCCAAGGAGAGTCACCAAGAAGCACAGTATCGTCAGTGTTAGAAGTCTCAATGCGAGTCTCATGGTACTTGATATCTGAATGTGGACTTCAAAGAACTGTCAAAATGAGTTTGTAGCTCTTGGGACTGGGATTTGAGAAATGGTCTCTGAAAGTAAGGGGAAAAGTAAGGCCTAAAAGGACTCAAAATAATAATAATAATAAAAAAATAAATCTGTGATCCTATTCTGTTTGCATCCCTGGGTGACTAATCCTCATTTCCTACCCATATATTCCAGTCCTGAATGAAACAAATACTACCCTTCAAGATGAAATTGAAATCCACATGCTGGACCTTTGGACCTCTGGCATCTATAGTTTTGTTATGGAAGAAACATCATACAGTCCAGGTGTACAACAGCTCCGTGTCATCGGCAGAATGGTGAGTCTCTGAGTAAGCTGAGAGGTGCAGTGTGCTATGGGGCTTGCATACTGGGAGTGGACTTACTCAAGTACTCCACCACTGCTCCTTTGATCTGCCAGTCCAAGATTTTGTTCCATCTCCAGCTGCAAGCATTGTACAGCAGGAAAGCTGCAGTGATGCTGGTTCAGGGTTTGGAGGACTCCTCTGTGTAGAACAATGTGTGCTTGAAACTGATGGGCTGTAAGGCCTAGGTATTTTTTCCTCAGCACCTTCCTTCTGTTTCCAGGAAATGAGCAAAGCAGTGATGAAACTGTATGGATAGGTGATAAACTCAGCTCTCGTAAGTAACTTGGACTTGCAAAAAGGAGCTGCCACTGTATCTGCTAGCAAAGCAGAGTGCCTCATACAAAAAGCTGCACGTGAGCCTGTGGACACATATACTTGCTTAGCATGTGCTAAAAACTGTAATACATTGAAGCAAAAAATGTCTTCCTGCTCCATAAAATTTATTTTTCTTGATTTTTTTATGTTTCTTTGGGTCTGTATTTTTTGAATTGATTAGTCAGTCCTACTTGCAAATCTAGAACTACATTTGTTTTCCATTCTGGGTTTTACTAGTCTCGTATTTCCGAAGATGATGATGGTGTCCTGTGGTGCAAGGTACAGACTGGAAATTCAGGGCACAGCTCCTGCCTTGGATAGAAATCATGCTCATTATTAGTGCTGACATCATGTGGATAGGCCAGAGGTGAGGTGAGGGCAGGAGAACGAAGTAACACACAGACCTTGGCAGGAGGCAATGGGGACCATGATCAGCTGTCTAGAAAGTGTGAAAGTGTTCCAAAATGCTGCATTTTGTATTGTTCATTCCCATCACTGAACAGTGTTCAGCTGTCACAGAGATGATCTAGGTCAGCCTCACAACTACCTGAAGAGTAGGTGGTACAGTACTTCCTGTATTTACCAGCCCGTCCTGGTCCAGGCTCCAAAGTGCTTAATAAATAGTTCTGATAGCTACTGTGGCTGTCACTCTCTTATCCAACAGCTCAGAGTAGCTGATTATTGAACTCTGCGAGTTAAAAAACCCCACACAATTGCAGTAGTTCCGAGAACACCATCTCTCTTAGACAAGGCAGCTAAAAGGTGTTTCTCAAACAGATGGCAGTCATGCATGCAAATTTTCTGTGCAAGCCAGCCTTAACTGGTCTTTAAAGGTCATTATATCTGTGTAAATATTTGTTTAAAAGTTTAAGTGTGGTTTCTGGCTCTGAACCTGGCTCTTTGTCATCTATTTCCTGTCTGTTCACAGAGGTGAGGTGATGTTGGGCAGAGAGCAGAGCCTCGGCTGCCAGCCAACAAGCAGCAGTCCCCTGTCACGTCCTGTACCTGTGCTGGGGTTGGGAAGGCAGGACTGGGACAGCTGTCGGGTCTCATGCCATGCTGAGCAGAGATAAGGGCCATGGGCTGCAGCTGGCTGGTTGCACATGGGGAACACCCAGATTGGCATGTCCCTACTAAAGTCAGAAATGTTGGATGTTGCCTTTTTGCCGTGTTGGCTGGATCACATCTTGGTGGGGTGTTCAGGACTGGCTGAGGCTACATCACAAAAGCTCCAGGGCACGTATTTTCCCTTTCATCTATTGTATCTATTCCCATATGGCTGGTTTGCCATTTGACGAGATTTTTTTTATTTGGACTGTCTTCAGTTCACACTTAGATCCTCACTGCAGTCACTACAGCTCCTTTGAGGCCCCCTTAATATTGCTCTGAATTAGCAGATTGGAGTCCAGATGCCAGAGCAAGTGATTTATTTTTAGCTTGCAGATTTGTGTATGACAAGCCATAGTTGACCTGGGATTCATGAACTTTACTAAAAACTGAGTGTCTCAGAGTGAAATGACTTCTCATCCTCACAAACGAACAGAGATCTTTATTATTCTATACCCAGCCAAGCTGAAAAATGTTTTCATTTTACATTGACTGAAATCTCACCAACCAAAAAAAAAAAAATCTGCCTTGCTGACCATCCAATGCCCTTAAGGGTTTTCTTCAGGTACAAAAAAATTTCAGTCAAAAGCACAGCATGTCTCTTATTTTTTGTTTATTGAAGATTCAGCTGAACTAAGGCAATGAATCCTTGCTACAGATTGAAAGTGGAATTTTATTTTTTTTTTAAACTATAAGTATATGATATTTTGGGAGAAAAACCAAAACATTTCTTTCTTGCAGCCCATATAGATTTGCATTTGAGCAAACAATTTTTTTTTTCCATTCTCAGAAAATGAAAAAAGTCAGTTGGCTATTTCCGTTCCATTCCACTTCTCAGCTGGGGCTTAAGAAAACATTCATAAGCTCCTTCTGGGAACAGCTGCTAAAATCCTGCCTAACATGGCATATATGGTTTGTTGAACTATATTCTAGTCTCTGTAAATTCAGGGAGGGTGATGCAATATAAAAGGCTCCCTCTGAACACTGCAAAGAACCATGTGTAATTAACCAAACCAAGCCTATGTGGTTATCTCATATGATTTGCTGTTCCGGAGACTCAGCTACCCAGGGAGACAGTGGAAGGGTTAGTCTGCAGGAAAATTGGAGAATAGTGCCAACTTTTCCTCTAACACTCTCCCAATATTCCTATAAGTTGAGTCTCATTCCTGTAATTCCACTGTTATCATCCCCCACGTACTATGTTGTTGCAGACATAGTAGGGATGGTGGGCAGAGGCTAGTGGGGGTAGAGAGGAAGGACCAGGCTCTCTGACCTTTTAATTCTGTCCTCCATTCCTACTGCATTCTTCACTGACAACCTCATTCATGTATCAGTTAAAAGGGGCTTTTCCCAGCAAGATAAGTGGAACTCCCTCCAAAATGTTCCCTAATGTGCTGTGTGAGAAATTTGCAGCCAAGTCCAGCAAACCATATAGGAGATTTTATGAACATCTCCAGTACTGCAGTATATTTTTATGAAAGCCTGTAACAGAAGCCTGTCAGTATTGTACTAGATGCTATAAATACACGTAACCAACCCTTCTGAAAATGCTTCACTTCAAAAGACAGTTAAAAAAAAAAAAAAAGAGAAGAATAGCAGGAGGGACATAAAGCCATAGAGAGATTAAACCACCCTCTCAAAAATTTAGTGATCGCACCAGAAGTGTGTCTTGGATTTCTAAACTTCACTTGTCACTGTCTCTCCTGAACTGTGCTTCCCCGTGGTTTTGTGTTAAGATTGTGTCTGGAGCCACTATAATCACATACACCTTAAGAAATCAGTTTTGTTGCTGAATCAAGTCAGTGTGTTTGGTGGCTTAGGTTAGCAGGTGAATGTAACTGCGTGCTGACTAGGTAGGGAGATACCTTTGCTTGTGGATTTTTTTTTTCCTACTGTTAGACCATTGATTAGAACTTGATAGAACATTTCCATCAGAGTAATAACCTCTGGAAAGTAAATGTTTAAGGGAGTTAAAGTAATCCACTAAGTTGTCATAGTTTTAAGAACATTTGGTTGAAGAAACCCCCCAAAAAATAAAAATTGACCCTAAAAGCTGTGACCTTCCGTATGAATCTGGTTTATTTGACTAGATCCAGTTGAAGAAACAAGACTAAGTGGATCAGGGTTGTATGAAAGTGCTTAGAATTCATAGAAACTAAAAAAATAAATTGCATCCCTAAAATGTTTTTTTTCTATCTCAATTTGAGATGAATATGCGAATAGGAAATGCGAAATGTCAAGCATTTCTCATAGTTTTCTTCCCATTGTAGGTCTGAGTCACTATAGCAGGGTACCCTGAAAATCCATGTGCCTTCCTAGAAATGAAGGCCATGGATCCGGGAAGGCTGGTTTATCACTTGACCCCAGCAGAGCTTTTTCCTATGTTTGGCACCTCTGTGTTGAAGCTGGCGTTTGCAGGCTTCTTCAAGTGATTACAGAAAGTCCAAAGATTGAAAATTAAGTTAAATTCGGCGGAGACAACATCACTGCAAGAGCAACAGACCTCCTGCTGTGCAAGGGGACCGATCAGTAACCTGTTGTTAGCATTCTTTGGTGAACAGCAGGGAATTGTTGTAGATAGCACACATCTTCTTATGAATAAATAATTTCTTGATAAGCGAACTAAGCTGGTCCTCTGTGGGCCAAAAAGTGTTTGTTTTTCTCTCTTTTATTCCCCCCCCCCCCCTTCCCCGGGAAGCACCATAATTCTCATATGTCTCATCAAGACGGAAGTTGCAAGGGAAAATGTTTGGTTGTCTGGAATAGGGACAGAGAAAAGCTAACCTCTGTAGGCAGGACAGCAGCTTTTATCCAGATGGACCTTAGATAAAATCAGACAAGGCTTATTTCACCTTTTGATGCCCAGTTATCTTGTCACTTGACAGTTTCAGTCTACTTAGTAGGTACCACCTTTAGTCTTTCAAGGAGGTCCTGAGGGGATAGACATCTAAATTTTCATTGGATTTTATCCCATTCCTCTTTATAAGTGGAATAGTGGGATTCTTTCAAAACATCTGTCCTCCTTGGCAGGCTAAACCTTTCTGTTGTCAACTGGCATTTGCCTTGAAGTACCAAAATTTAAAAAATAAAATGCTGTTAAAGTGAGATAATGATTATATTTTTCTTTGTCTTATTCTCAGTGATACTTTATTCCTTCTTCATCTCTTCCTGCAGTTTGTTTCTCCTACTCAGTCAGCAGACTATGCTGTGACAGGTTTGTGTGAGAAACTTGTCTGAAATTTGGAGTGGGTTTTTTAAGGCTAGAAAAAGCATGCAGTTGTACTCAATATTGCAGAAAATGATTTAAGTAATTCCCGCATGCCTTAACAAAGATAAAACCATGAGTTGTGTGCAGAGAATGTGGCAGGGTATCACATGCACTGTGCTGTCACTGTAATTAAACTGGCTCAACTGGTCTGTGATAGCCTGGTGTAAATATTGGGCATTTTTGATACCATCAACCCTCTCCTAATCTAATAAAAATAAGACAAAAACCATGAGGAAGTAGACTGGTGGAAGCCTGTATGACATGTGAATGTCCCAACACAAAGAGAGGGAGAACAGCAGTTATGTTTCCCAGGAAATGGTTTCTTACTGTGAGAGTCTCTGAATCCAGAGTCAGTCTTTGTTAACCTAGCAGGTGCCGCCAGGGATGGCCATTACTGCCCACGTGGACACAAATGTTCCTCTAAGGACACAGGGCAGTGGGCGTGTGCTGTTGAGGGAAGATCTATCCTCCTTCAGTGCAGCAAGTATGGGGAAATTGCTCCTCAGCGCTTGCTACTCTAGTTTTCTGATGGTGGGGTGTGGTTTAGAGGGAGTGGTGCTGCTTTTTGCCACATTACCGTCATGGGGACATGAACAAATCCCTGCTGAGAGGAGCAGGTGAGGGATACAAACAGCTGTGTTCACTGCAAATGACCCCGAAAGTGGTGGGGATTCATCAGTTCGCTGTGGTTTTGACCTGAGAAATGCTAGACCTAGAGAGAGGTGCAGTCAGCAAACCTGTGTGCTGTAAACTAGAGGAAGAGAGAGCATTTTTGGAGATTTCTTTGCTCTTTTCTTTAGGAAGATTATTTAGATGCGCATAAGTTGAATTCAAAGTAATTTTAAAGGGTAATTCTGGTAAAATGAGACAGTTTGACTGATTGCAAATTTGCTTTTGCCCTTTTCAGTTTGTTGCTATGAGTCAAAACATTTTTTTTTTTTTTTTTTTAAATTTTTGATAAAGTTGAAAATTTTTATTTGCTTTGGGAAAGCTGACTTCCTGCCTAGCTGGCAACATGTATTTCCTCCCACCTCCAGCCTTTCAAAAGACCATGAGGGGAGCTCAAAAAAGACTT
The DNA here is from genome assembly GCF_022539395.1 of Myiozetetes cayanensis. Lineage (NCBI taxonomy): Eukaryota > Metazoa > Chordata > Aves > Passeriformes > Tyrannidae > Myiozetetes > Myiozetetes cayanensis. The sequence continues at coordinate 7,337,625 of NW_026087631.1, read as the reverse complement.
TCAGCCCACCTAATTCTGATCCCTCAGAAAGTTACGCTCCATTGCCAACTGAAATTCTTTTTATTTTTTAAAGAAAGCAGAGTAGTTCTACAAATTGGATCTGAGATTTTCTTAAAAATTCACAGTATTTGTAATAGCAGTTGCAGACAGAGGAATGTTGTTTTAGAGGACCAGGCAGGATATGAGTATGTATCCCACAATCTCACAGTCTAGTCTCTCTACTTGCTCTGAAAGGCCTTTCTGTAACATTTTCCCTAGCAGAAAGAGGAGGGAACTAAGCCAGTTTTGCAGAAGCTGAGTTCAGGACTGAACTTTGCTTTTCTGATTCATTTCCCTTGCTGCCAGGCCCAGGGGACCAGATTTCTGCTTAGAAACTCCCATGTCTGGCAAATGCAGGGAATACAAGGCTTTCACAAACCACCTCCTCTTATTTCTGCAGCTCCACAGTACAGCAATGTCTTCTACTTCTGGAAAACATCGGACCAGACAGGTGGTTGGTCGGGTCTGCATGCAGCCAGGCCATGGCTCACATCTCCTGTGTCCACAAAGTTAAGGGGAGGACGAAGCACATAGAATAACATGACATTCATTTCAGGAAATAAGCATTCCCTGTGGCCCTTACACCTCTCAGCACTGTTTGGAGCAGGCTCTTGTCTGCTCTGTGTGATTCCAGCAGACACCTGACAGAGCACTAAAAGGACAGGAAACAGAAAGTTTGATGCCCTAGGTAGAAAGGCAGGGTTCCTGTTGGAGGTAAAGTGACAGTCCCTTTTGCAGCATAGTGAGATCCTCCTTAAGTGGAAAAACAGAAGAGCCACGTGTGCTCAGAATTTCCCATCACAAATATGGCCAGTCCAGGGAGAAGAGAAAGGACAGGTCAGCCTCAACAGTTCTGTGTGTCTGAGCTCTGCACGTCTTAGTTCTGCCCTTGGGAAGGGTGTTTCTGTTCCCTTCAAGTGTTAGCTGTCTTTGAGTGCAATGAACAACACAGGGATTACAGAGCCAGGGTGGGGAGCCAGGGGAAAAGTCTGGAGGGAACTTTTAAGTTGTAGGGAGGGGATCGGACAAAGCGGCAAACAAGACATTAGGAGAGGTGTTAGGCTCTTATAATAGCCAAGGAAAGTACGAGTCACTGTGTTCCTGTCAGCTGGAACCCTCCCTTGGCATACTGAGCCTGGGGATGGCTCATTTGGCTTGCAGCCAAAAGGAACAAGCAAGCAATACTCATTTCTGCATCCAAGAGGAGCAGGAGGGTTCAGCTTACACCAAAGCTGGAGAAATGCAACAGGACAGTGCACCAAGATGAAGTGGGTACAGAGACCAGACAGCTCAGGCCAGTAAGAACCCTTTCCTTCCTTGGTTTGCCCACTGTTGTTGAGGAGGTGGAGTAAAGAGAAAGTCTGGACAGTAGACCTTCATCCACCAATCATCCTGGAGGGCCCCCTGGCCTGGACATTACTTGGAGCATGGCTCTTAACAAACCACGTAATGGCTAGACTGGGCTTCAAGACTGTTCTGGTCACCACCCTTGTCTGACAGCCGTACACTCACTGATGCAGTCAGAAAAATGGAACACAAGTGGCATCCAACATGGACAGGGGAACATTTTGACCCACAGCCCAGGCAGCAATTTCTGGGAAAGGCAGAGCTGTGCACAGACTCCTGGCTTGGAAGGGGAATGAGGGTGGGGATAGTGAAGCAAGAAGCTGAAAGACTATGTTTTAAGTGCTGGCTGAGGTGAGTGATTTTGGTTAACACTCCCATTTCTTACCTCCTGTTGTGGTATTCTTTGTGTCTTCTTTGGAAATGGAAATGAAATGGAGTTACCTCCCTTCCCATGTCCCTTCTTTTCTTGATAGAAGTAATTGTCAAGGCTCTAGGTTTTAACAAATGACTTCAGTTAGAGAAGACAAACATATACTGCCAGAGGCTATAGGTAAATAAAAGTCAAGAGAGGCTGGAGTGAAAAGCTGAGCTGATCCAAACTAGTGAAACTGAAGCTATGCTGGCTCCTGTTGAGTGATAGTTAGGCTCTATGTGTTCCATCAAGAATGTCAGTCTTACATTTTGTGTTATTCTGCCTCTTTATGGTCTGTTACTAAGTAGAGTTGTCACCTCTGATGCCCCATAGCCTTTGGCCTCAAAAAACATATTACAGCTGTGAAGCTAAACTGTTGTCAGGGAAAGAACTTCCACCATACACGCCAGTGGTCAGCCACTTTGAACTTCTCACATAACAGAATTCAGAAGCAGCACTCCACCTGGAGTTCATTCACCACCCAGGCAAATTCTGCCCTCTCACTCTAACTGAATGCCATGTTGAGATCTGCTGTGGTACAACTTAAAATTTTGGTTGCCTGAATGCTGTCCTGCATACCATTATGCTTGATTTGACAGAGTGGCACTCTCATCTCAGCGATGGGCATCTCCTGGCTGTTGCAACCCATTCACTGCCAAAAACGTAGCAAGGTTCTGGGCATCCCCATTATCACGTTTGACCTAAGGAGGGGATGTTTTGCAGTTGAAGAAGGATGTATTGAAAGAAGGCGATATATTGAAACAAGTCTCCTAACCTGTGTGTCTCTCCAGGACTGGTCATCTTTCCACTGCTTATCTGCTTGAAATCCGTATTCTCTAAGGTAAGGTTAACATTTACCCCACCTTGAACTCCATTGTTCTCTGGGAATCTCCATACCCCGTTCTTACTTCACAAGGAGCTCTCTTTGCAAGGCTTTGTTCCTTTCCAACTCACCTTCACCCCTCATCAAGCTGTCACATCCTTTTAAGAAAAAGATATCTGCTTTGAGCAGGTGCAGAAGTCCCTCAATTACCTGTTCCTTGTTCTCTTTGCCGGTGACAACAGGAGGGCAACTGAATTTCCGGACTGGAATTCACAGCCCTTGTTACTGTGCAGGCGATCATCTGTGGCGGAGTAGCAGTGACACCCGGTGGCCGTTAAATAAAATCGATTATTTAGTGAGTTTCGCCCTCATTCCCTCCTTTCCTGCCCTTGGTGCATTCGCAGGTGCGTTAAATACAGGGTGCAGCTTCATGACACTCACAAGCTGCGCAGACAGACTCCGTCAGCTCCTTTTCATCCCTCTCAGCTGTCGAGGACAAACCACGAGCAGCAGATTTCTTTGGTCACCTAAGAACTGTGGAATCAAGTGCCAGCTGTGTTTGCTACACTACATAAGAATAAAACATCTCTGGGAGATGAAAGATCAGATCCTAGGAATGGGGTGTGTGCAAAGGAAATGACTCCCCTAAATAAGCTACCCAGTTTATAATCCCTGACAAGTAGCAGGATATTGAAATTATGGTGATTTGTAACCACCACGTTTGTAAGTAGCCTGTGCTGCCCAGAACATCTTGGCAAACCTGGAGGAAGACAGGAGCTAGACTGTACTGTACACAGGCCAGCCTATCCTTGTAGTAGCCAGTAAGTATTTAACCACAGATGGTCTGATCATCAGTAGATTTTATTCCTTTTCCTTTCCACTTTGAGAAAACTGTGAGATGCGTGCCAGCAGGAGAACACCTTTCTGCAAAATTACAACCAAAGCTGGCAGATTCTGTGCAACTTCCCTAGCCTACAGCTGTCCACAGAAGTGCTGAGGCTGTCAGACACCACCCGAGATCGTCCACTCCAACCTCTCTGCCTAAGCAGGTTCAGGTGAAGGAGGTAGCCCAGGACTGTGTCCAGTCAGATTTTGACTCTCAGGGGTTGAGTTTCCAAACATCTCTGCACAACCTTTCCCAGTGGTTGAGCACCCTCACAACAAACATCTATGCTCCTGGATACAGGTAGAATGTCATGTGTTTTAATTTGCGTCCATTGCCTTTTGTCCTGCCAGCATCGCTTGAAAGAGCTTGGTTCTGTCTTCTCAGTGGTGCCAAGCAATAGTACAAGAGAGAACGGACAGAAACTGATGCACAGGAATTGTAAACTGCTCAAAGCAATTTGCAAACAGAAAAAAAAAAAAGAAGTTATCAGCTTCATTATATCAACTATAATATTTACTCTGAATTATTTGCTGTGCTCCATAGAGGGAGCTGATATTCCTTGTAAAGCTCTTTAATACCTACCTGTTGTTTCTCGCTGCCAGTGCTGTATCCTCCAGATATGAGTAAATTATGATTTACAGTGCAAAATCTATATAACAGAGTAAACTCATTTTCCCCCACTCTAGTTCATGAATTGCCTGTGAAGTGATAATAAAAACCTCATTATTTTGGCACGTAGGTAGGTAGGTAATCTTTATTCATTGTAGATATTCACAGCCCTCTTTGATCAGTCCTGAAGGCCCCATAGGAATATTTGAGTTTCTTCCCCAGGTGACTTAAATAATGAATAGTTTGTGAGAATTTCAGATGATATGCACGCTTGAGTTCTGAAAGGAAAGGGAACTAAATATAGATACTTACCTGTAAAAGTAACTCCATAAATAGAGTTTGAAGGCTGGCCAGGAGTATTTATGGAAAAAGAGGTTGAAATTTAGTGAGTTTACAAAAAATTAGTGAGTTTACACAAAATGTGTTGTGGAAGAATGCTGAAATAATTAGAATAACAAGCAAAGTCTCAGTCATTTATGAGGAAATGTAGGCAAACTGTAGAGATAGTATTACTTGATAAAAAGGGAACACCAAAATGTTTGCTGTGGCATATTAATTTTCTGTCTCACTTTCTCTCACTATGGATCTCTCTGTCTACTGCCTTTCTCTCCCACCCACAACCTGTCTTGTTTTGTCTTTCTCTCTTTGCTCTTCCTAACCCATGTTTCTATCTTCCTCTGTCAGCCTCTCTCAGACTTTTTGGTCCCCCATCTTTCCCCTCTCTTTCTTCTCTCCCCCCACTTCTGCCCATTCCCTGCACCCCTCTGCCCCTTCTCCTTTTCCTGTCTATGTTCTTTTCTCTGTCTCTTGAAATGACTAATATGAAAAAGGACTTGTTCCTAAATTTCCCTGTTCTTTCCTGCAGTATTACATGGCCTAATCAAAGATACTTTTTTCTCCTTACACATTCTGCCTGGCTAAGTGCAGTGCAATGAAACCACCAGTCATCGATGTTTTAAACCTACAGCAAAGCAAAACCCCACTATTTTAGTCAAAGTACCTGCATTAAAGAGAAAATCCCCAGAAAGCAAGGGATACTCAGGATCAAGATGCTGCAGCTGAATTAAATTGCTTGATGAAAATTGACAAGGTCAAAATGGACTTTGCGAAGGAAAAGATCTCTTTCTTTTAGTATAAAACTGATAAAACTAAAAAGCAGTGCACTGAAAAGTGTTTTAATAATTCAGTTATGACTTGAGGCCAACTTATTTGAATAAGCTAGGGTGCGTGCCTGGAACTGTTGCACATAGTTTACGTGACTGAAGAGTTAAAAAAATTTATGAGGTCCAAGGAAAACCAAGAAGAGATTTATCAAAACCTTTGTTCTGTGATCCTTTGCTTTCACTTTCCATGTGAAGGTAGAATTTGAATAAACTTAACACAACAGATCAGGAATCTTGGCGCAGATCTAAGTCCTTATCTAGATAACATTCACTGTCTTTGTGATGGCCTTGTTCTGATATTTGCTTCATCACACAACCTTGAGCCAGGACTTGTATGAAATTGGCACCTGAATTTGTTGAAGTTAATTGATTTTTGTACATCTACCTATTATAAAAACTTCAATTCTGTCTTTTTTTTCCCTATCTTTCTTGTACAGACCTTTCTTGTATTAGATAAATGCATAAGATTTAGGCTGTAATTTCATAAACACATTAAGCTACTATAGACTGGGACTCTAAACTGAAAATGTTGTCAAAGACACTAAGCCAGGTGACCCTCCAAATTCTAGTTCTCCGTGTGTTTGAAAGCATGTTTTTTGCTGGTACAGCAAAGGAGACAGTTCTAGTGATGACAGAAGGAAGAAGAAAATGGGAAGTTTCTTTTGAAGCCTCAATTTTGATACATGATCTCATAATCAGATTTCATTCCAGACTCTGATCATATTTTGGCTGTGATGAAGACCTTGAACCAAGCTTATCTGTTCTCTCTGCAATGTCTTGTGACTGTTAGCTTGCCAGTTCTTAGATACTGTGATCATGGCTGAGAAAATGGTGAAATACAACACAAGACTCATTTCCTTTCTGTAGAATTAAGAAGGATTCAGTGGTGTGTTTTCCCATGGTAGCTGGATTGATTTTGATGACCGGAGAAGTCTGCTTTGTGTCTCTTGTTTCTGTAGCCTTGAAAAGTACACCTGCAGAGATGTGGCCTCAGGTTACAAGTTTTTAGACCTGGAATCTGCTGACAAGAAAGGTCAGAAGGATGATCCAGGGAACCAGGCCTGACCTTGGTGCTGATCAGCTGAAGTGGAAAGTGAGTGGTCAGGTGAGTGGAAAAAGGGAATCATTGTAACCATGTTTAAAAAGGGTAGCAAGGAGGACCTTGGAAACCACTGGCCTGTCAGCCTCACCTCTCTGCCTGGGAAGATCATAGGACAAGTCCTCCTAGAAGCTGTTCTAAGGCCCTAAGAGGGCAGGGAGGTGTTTCGGGACAGTCAGCACAGCTTCACCAAGGCCAAGTCCTGCCTGACCAACCTGGTGGCCTTCTGTGATGGAGTGACTGCATCAGTGGACAAGGGAAGAGCTACAAATGTTATTTGTCTGGACTTCTGTAAAGTCTTCGACACATTCCTCCCCAACATCCTTCTCTCTGGATTGGAGAGAGATGGATTTGCTGAGTGGACTGTTTGTTGGATAAGGAAATGGTTGGATGGTCACATCCAGAGCTCAACAGCTCAGAGTCCCAGTGGACACTGATGACAAGTGGTGTCCCTTAGAGGTCTGTACTGGGACTAGTGTTATTTAGTATCTTCATCAATGACTCATTAGATGAAGAGACTGAGTGCATTCTCAGCATTTTGCAGATGACACCAAGCTGAATGGTGCAGCTGATATACGTGAAGGATGAGATGCCATAAAGAGGGACCTGGACAAGTTCAAGAAGTGGGCCCATGGGAACCTCATGAGGTTTAACAAGATCACGTTCAAGGTGCTGCACTTGGGTTGGGGTAACCCCCAGTATCAGCACAGGCTGGGGATGAAGAGATTGAGAGCAGCTCTACTGAGAAGGACTTGGAGGTGCTGGTCGATGAGAGGCTGGACTTGGCTGTGCTTGCAGAAAGCCAGTTGTGTCGTGGGCTGCATCCAAAGCAATGTGGCCAGCAGGTCAAGGGACGTGGTCCTGCTCCTCTGCTCTGCTCTGCTGAGACCCTACCTGGAACACTCTTGGGTCCACCTCTGGGGTCATCAGCACAGGACACTGACCTGTTGGAACAAGTCAAGAGGAGGGCCACCAGGTTGATTAGAGGATTAGACCGCCTCTCTTATGAGCAAAGGCTGAGAGAACTGGAACTGTTCAGCCTGGGAAAGAGAAAGCTTCTGGGTGACCTAATTGTGGCCTTCCAGTGCCTTAAAGATGAAAGGTGGAGAGAGACTGTTTACAAAAGCATGTAGTGACAGGATGAAACAGAATGGGTTCAAAGTGAAAGACAGCAGGTTCAGATTAGATATTAGGAAGAAATTCTTTGCTGTGGGGGTAGGGAGGCACTGGAACAGGTTGCATAGAGAAGCTGGGAATGCCACATCCCTTGGAGTGTTTCAGGCCGGGTTGGATTATGCTTTGAGCAATCTGGTGTCTTTAAAGTCCCTTTCAAACCTAACCATGCTATGATTCTCTGATACTGGGGAAGATTATGGAGCAGATCATCCTCAGTACCATCACCTGGCACTTACAGGAAAAACAGGGGATTAGGCCCAGTCAGCATGGATTTACAAAAGGTAGGTCCTGCTTGAGCAACCCCGTTTCTTTCTATGATGAAGTGACCCACTTAATGGATGAAGAAGGCTGTAGATATAGTCCATCCAGACTTTAGCAAAGCATGTGACACCATCTCCCACAGCACTGTCCTGGAGAAACTGGCACCTCGTAGCTTTGATGGGTGTACTCTTCTCTGGGTGGATGGCTGGGCCCAGAGAGTGGGGGGAATGGAACTAAATCTGGTTGTTGTCTGGTCACTAATGCTCAGAACTGGGGCCAGTCCTGTTTAACATCTATAACAATGACCTGTATGAGAATTCAGTGAATTCACAGATGACACCAAGTGGGGCAGGAGTGTAGATCTGCTGCAGGATGGGAAGGCTCTGTAGAGGGATCTGAACAGGCTGGGTTGATGGGCTGAGGCCAGTGGTATGAGATTCAACAAGGTAAATTCTGGATAATGCACTTGGGTCACAACAACTCCATGCAGTGCTGCAGGCTGGGGAAGAGGAGCCAGCTATGTGCCCCACTGGCCAAGAAAACCAGTGGTATTAGCAGGACCAGGGAAGTGATTGTCCCCCTGTACGTGGCACTGGTGAGGCTGCACCTTGAGTTCTGTGTCTAGGTCTGGACCTGTCACTACAAGAAGAACATTAGGCATGCTGGAGTGTGTCCAAAGAAGGGCAGCAAAGACGGTGAAGGGTCTAGAAAACAAATCAAGAAGAGTGGCTGAGGGAGCTGGGTTTGTTTCGCCTCGAGAAAAGGAGGCTGAGGGGGGACCTTATCACTCTCTACAACTACCTGAAAGGAGGTTGTAGCCAGGGGTCGTTGGGGTCTACTGCTGTGTCTGAAGTGAAAGGACAAGAGGAAATGGCCTTAAGTTGCCCAGAGGAGGTTCAGATTAGATACAAGATTTTTTTTTTCACTGAAAGAGTGGTTAGGTATTGGAATAGATTGCCTGGGGAGGTGGTGTCACTGTCTCTGCAAGTGTTCAAGAGATGTCTGGATGTGGCACCTGGGGATATGGTTTGGGGTTATTATGATCAGGCTAAGTTGGTGGTTGGACAGATGATCTTGAAGGTTTCTTCCAACCTTGATGACTCTGTGCTGCTGTAATACTGGTCACTGCTTGTTTTCTACTGAATTGGAACCTGTTTTCTCCAGTGGTGGTCCTGTGATCTCTGACTGAGACTTTCCTGGCAGGCTTATACTCCCACTCCCTCTTCCTTCTCCAGACATTAGCCAGATCAAAGTGCTGGACGTGTCAAATCACTTCTCAAATAAGTGTAATCCTGACACCAGTTTGTGACTTAGCTATTGGTGAAATGGTCAGTGCTCTGAGACAGGGCTCAGAATGGTATTCCAGTATGGAAACTCTAGGGTGACCTCATTTCCTTCCATCCGACTCTGTTGGTAGTATGAGATACTTGTTTATGGGAGGGTGATTCCCTTAGCTTCCACTTTGCAATGGGATATGTTTATTCTACTCTCCTGCAAGGAGCCTGGAAAATCTCCCTGGATTCTTGCTTGCATCTGGGCAAGTCAAGTACCAAAGCAACTCAAGCATGAATGTTTCAGTTTGGGGATATTTTGGGAAACATCTGCTCCCACACATGCTGGCAACCTGTTGTATGTCCCTGAGTTTGTCTCTGCCAGGAGAGGACATGGGTATTGAAGATGTCTTCAGGATCATAATAAAAACTCTGTGAAGGACTCAGCTCAACTTTCCTTTCATTTCTGCACTGGTCATCCAGCACTGGGTGAAACAGCACAGCAAGGTGAGGTTCTCATTTTCCCACTCATCCCATCACAGGACAGGAGAGTAACCTGTTTGTGCAGAACTCCTGGGACACGGAGCATCAGCTCACCACTGACTTTGCTGAGGAAACTTTCCTGTCTGACCATCCAAAAGCCACTGTGACAGTCACACTTGCACCATGAGAGCTGGGACCGAGGTCTGTTCTCGGTGGGCGGCTCCAGTGAGCCCATGGATGCCTTGCTTGGCTCCCTACACACCCCACTCTCACACAGTCAGACCAGGTTTCCTTACTGGATTGACCCCAGGGTTCCCACTGCAGAGTCTCAGATGTCTGGATTCTCAAAATGCTGTAATCATGGTGCAGCAACAGAATAATAGTGCAAGCTGGTGCCTCTGAGAAGGGACCGTGAACAGAGGAAGCCCTGTGCTTTTATACCCTCACAGTCTATCTGCGAAAGTCTGGGGTCTTCCTACAGTCCTTGGCTCCTGCTCTGTCCCTCAGTGTCTGGTCACCTGGCTGGGCCACAGGTCTCCATACCTGTTTTTATGCAAAGGGGCAACACCAGTTCCTGACCTCTTGCCTTGGGCTCCCACCCAGAGCTCAGTCTGGCTCAGCCAGTGCTGGCACGGCAGCTGCACACCAGCTGCCTGCACTAGATGCATTCCTCAACAGCTTGCAGGTAGTGACCCTAACTCCTCTATTTGTTGAGAGACTTCTATGCTGTATTTGTGTTCCTGGTAGCAGCACCCTGACACAGTACAAGGCAAAAGCAGTGGTCTGCTTATCTGGATGGATCGTGCCCTAACCCATGCTGGCAAATGTCAGAGAAACGTGCAGCTGTTATGTTCCTGGCTGTGCAAACTTGCATTTTGCGGGAGCCTCTTCATGTCTGCAGCACTAGCTCTGGTCATCATCCTTCAGTGGCCAGTCAGGAAACAAAATCACCCCTTAGAAAGTTCTGGTAATATCGAAGGACATATGTCTGCAGTGAAATTGTTTAGAGCTTATCTAACAACTTTGTGAATTTTTCAAGGAGATGCATCGTCACCAAGGTTTGCATGAGTGTGAAGGTCATAGTACAATTGATACTATTATTATTGATTCCTAATGCCACTGTACATGAATCAAATCTTTTATCTGAATAATTCTCTTTAGTAGTTTGTCCTCAGGGTCCGTCTCACTTTTCCAACTTAAAAAGTCTTGACAATTCTTTCAAAAGGAACTGTTATTTGTTATGCTTTAATATTATTCAAGTGAAGTATGAATTAAATTGTTATGTTGTGCCCAAGAAATATTAGAGATACTTGAAATCTTTTGTCAAGTAAACTTCCTGAAAACTCATAGCCTCGGGAAGATGAGATCTATTGGCAGAAAGTATAAAGAGGGGATTTTCTTCTTTACAGAAGGGAGGATTCAAGTACATTCAGTCTATTATTTTTAAGCCACAATGGTAAATCAAAAGAGAAAATCCGAAAAAAAGGAATTTATTTAACACAAAGAAAAAGTGATTTTTAAAAATATCTCACTCAGAAACAGCACCTTGCATTTCAACTTCTGAATCATTATTCTCAAGTTGCTGCAAGTGCCCAGTGTGATGGAATGTCACCATGGCAACCACCACACCTTATTGTATTTTTGTATCAAGGGCATTAACATCCTGCTATGGTTGTGATTTTTGATTCTTGCGTTGATATGTGAAATTCCTTTAGATATAAACCATCTCATTCATGGACTGTATCAAGCTGCTTGTGTAAGAACTAAAAGTTGTGCTCCTCACAGGACACCATTTGGTGCCTGAGAACAATGATACAAAATAAAAGACACTCAGGTCATTTGTGATTTCAGTCCCACAGAGAGATTCCTTCTGAAAGCAAATTTTGAAATGTTGAATGTACTTCATCTAAAAATGCCAAGAGGAGACTGGGACTTCAGCAACTTGGGTTCTACAGAGCCTATATTCCTGCTTTATGTATTCAGTAGAAAAATGCAAATAGCAATTGGTGGCACAGGCAGAGAGGTGGTTTAATGAAGCAAAGAGCAGAATGTGTATGAAAGATAACACCTTAACCTTAGGTCACATTCAAGTGCTGTGGTGAGTCTGCATAATGCATCTGCTTGAAATTCAGGTCCTTATTAGAGACTTTGGTTATCCTGCCTGTGAACATCTGCAGATTAGCAGTGAAATATAGATCCTGGCTATTTCTGCATGTCTTCTCTGCTGAGCTGTTGCTGCCTGTTGGGAGCACTCTGTCCTTAAACTGCACATGGGATAAATCCATCAAAAAGCCTGTGTGCAGCTCCTGGCACTGCCTAGGTCTCTCTCTCTCTCTCTCTCTCTCCCCCTCTCCCTCTTTCTCTCTCTCTCTGTATGTATATATACTTAAAAAAAAAGGTGGTAAAAGAACTCCAAGTAGGTCCTCTACTGATGACCTCCCTGACTCACAGAAGTGACACACATTCTCTTATTTTTTACCCCTGAAAGGAATGTAAGTGCCAAATTTCAGACCCACCCTTAGCTATCTTCTTGAAAGGGGAAGCTTACTGTTTGTGTCAGTAGCCTTAGAATATGTAGGTTTTATTAAACATGTCTGGAAACCTGAACACACACATTTCAAGTGACTGAAAGAATGTTCTGAGGAAGGATTGCTCCTAACTTCCCCTGTTTTTCCAACTGTCCTGCAGATATCTACCTCTGGCCATAATATGAGATGACACCCTGGGCCAGATGACCTTTTGATAAAGAGGTGTATTGGGGTATTATGTTATACTCAACTGCTGTGTAGCCCTGTAATCTGGTATTGCCATTGCTACTAACCTTTGGTAGGAAGTTACTGCCAGGCTTACTTTATCTGAACTTAAAGAGATGTGCCTGCAGCTTGTTTCACCTAATTCAGCTTGAACAGGGATTTTTCTAATTTAGCAGATGCTGGTTTTTTTTACTCTTGCTTAGCTTTGTATGGTTTTACCACTAACATAATGATGTGGCGTAGAGAAAACAGATTTGGTGTGACAGGAGAAACCTTGAGAAATGAAGACAGAGGATGTTGAGAAGAGGATTACAAGCATGGGAAGATAAGAGACAGGGCATAGCACTGACAATGCAGATGCCACAGCTGCCTTCTCTGCCCCTGAGTTCCATACTGGAGGTTACAGTGGTAAGGCAGACATTGTGGAGGGAAGCCTGGGATTGTCTGGCTTCATGCTGGCCATGCAAATCAAGCAGCTGTAGTCCTGTAGTGCTATAAGATGAGGCTGTGCCAGAGCATTATTGTCTAGACTGGTGTGCTATGAAAGCACTTAGCTTGTGAGTGTGTGTACACAGGAAGTGCTGACAGATACTAAGATTTCATCAGACAGCCATCCCAGTGTGAAATGCAGCTTCTGTAACCCTGTTAAAGCTCCAAGACAACAGCATCGTGGTCTAACTCGTGGTGTAAAAAATTATGACTTGGGGCATGTGGATGGGATGACTGATATTTGGTGTATAAGTTCAGACAAGAACTGATTGAGCCTGTAGCTGTTCAAGGCAGAATTGATTCTTTCTAAAGCATTCCTGACAGTTGTTTGTCTAATGTTCTCTTTCTACCTTCTCTAATGGGGATCATCCTTTCTCAGGCAGGCAGCGTTTGGATCTTATTTTTATTGCCGTTAGAAAATATTTCCTCAAGTCTAATAAAGGTCTACCATGGTGCAGTTGCAGCACACAAGAATTATCTCTTTTTTCATGTGTGTGTGTGTGTGTGTGTGTGTGTGTGTGTGTGTGTGTGTGTGTGTGTGTGTTTCTTATCGTTTAGTGATGGAGGATTTTGCTTTTATTTGTGTTTTGGTTTGATTGGTTTGTTTCTTTTCCCCTGTCTGAAGCATTTATGGCTTTTCGTTAGCATTTCTCTTGGCTTTTGATCTCAATCACAATCAAAAGAAAATAACTTTATCTTAAAAAAAAAAAGGATTGTGTTACTTCATATCAAGGGGTAAGACCTTATAGAAACAACTCAGTGCAATGTTGTAGTCTAGGCCACTTAACAGGTACTCCAGAATCCTGCTTTGGCAAAGACAATCCCTTTGTGGCTGGAGCCAGGCTCTTGAGTTGTATTTGTTTTGCTTTTGTTTAGCAAACATCCTGTTTCTTCAGGATACTGTTTGCAAAGAGAATAAGACAACGATGAGAAATAGGCCTATAAACGTTGAAGCCTGTATGTAGCTCCTGTTCAGATTCCCAGCTCCTACTAGAAAGTAACTTGGAGAATACACTAGAGTAGAAAGATGCTTTCAAGTGTCATTGCCTGACAATGCCACAGGAGCCTTTGCCGTGTGACAGGGCTATGTTTGGGCCTGAGTGAAGAGGTAATAGAGCCTGAGGGTGGGTTAAGTCAGTGCCAAACTGGATCAATATGGGTCAGCCTTCTTGATCCCAGAGCTGGAAGAACATGGATACATCCCACTGATAGCTAGCTCCAGCCCTGCTTTCAGCACAGTATATAAAGTTCTTTATCCTCTTATGCTCTTGACAGATTTCTGATCTTCTTCAACTCCTTCCATGAGGTTCTGTACCCAGAACCCAGTATTGGTGATATTGGTCTCCTAAATGGTGATGCAATAAAGAACTTCTAACTTTCTGCACCCCTGATAATGCATATGGAGAGCTAGCACAGAGTCTGCCTATAACCATATTTATGTTGCTGAAGTGGCCATCTGGACTCCTTCCAACTGGCTTCCTAGATCCAGTTGGAAAAGACGATGTTGTGACACTGGGATAGCATCTTCAGTAAAGTTTCTGAAGGTCATTTGGAGCTGGGTATTTATACCTAGCCCAGAAGGAGTTAAAAAACTTGTGTTTTTCTGCACCTGTGCTGTAACTCTGCCCAGGGTGCTGCTCTAAGAGCCTCCCTGAAATACTCCATCAACAAAACTGTGCCAGTAAGCTTCAGCTCTAGTTAAAGAGGCTGCTTTAGAGACAGCAAAAATGAACCTGTCAAAAATGAAGGAGGCTTTAGTCTGATTCTTTTGGCAGTGACATCTTGCTCCTTCTGGCCCTCAAGAGAAGTTTAGTTCATCTTCTTAGGGGGTTGTTTGGACAACAAGGGAAGAAAGAGCATTCCATCTGAAGGGACTGCTTAGATTGGTATCTTTCTAAGTGAGTGTCTACAAGAAGACACAGGTTTTTAAGGGCTCATCCTAGTAAGCCTCTGATAGAAAGTTTCCATGCTAAAAATTAGCATAGTGGAAACCTATAAAGAGCAGTGGCGAGCCATTGCAGAAGGAAGAAAGGAGGGAAGGAAGGAAGGAAGGATGGGAGGGAGGGAGAGAGGGAGAGAAGGAAAGGAAAGAAAGAAAGAAAAAGAAAGAAAGGAAGGAAGAAAGAAAAAAAAGAAAGAAAGAAAGAAAGAAAAAAGAGAAAGAAAGAAAGAGAGAAAGAAAGAAAGAAAGAGAAAGAAAGAAAGAAAGAAAGAAAGAAAAAGAAAAAGAAAGAAAGAGAAAGGTCACCAACAACATCTTAGATGCTAATATTCTATCAAGAGATAAGAACCCCAGAAAATGGGTTTATCTTCATCTGAGATTAGAAATCAAGTTGTTTTAAAGCAGACCAACTGAATGAGCTTTATGTCTCTATGGAAACTAACAATGAGGATATGTCTAATAAGCAAGAGGTACAGTGATGTGACTGGTACTGGGCAGATGGGCCTGATGAAAGCAAGAAATATAATGCTGCTATTCAATTGTGGCACCATCAGTCATGGACTGGGAGTGGGAAAGTGTGTAAGAGTCAGAAGGCAGGTGAACCTGGAGAGCTGACCATGGGGATTGGATGGTGCATTGGCAATGCTGCAAAAGGCATTGTATTTGATGAGTCAGTGATTTGGAACAGGCCATGTCTGCCCATTTGACCTTGTAGTTAAGGGACAAATAGCCATGCACTAACTTGACTGGCTCCTGTATTGGAACCTACAGCAACACCCAGTGCTGGGCTGAACTGTGTGTGGTGGTGCTACCACAGAAATCCCATCTTGTCAGGAAACTACTAGCTGAACAGGTTGCTAATAGAACCCATTGAGAAAGGTGAACTGTATCTAAAGCAAGGGGTGGAATGTATTGCTCCTCACCAGATGACCATTGTTTTGTGGAATTAGTGATACAGCTAACAGCACAGGCTGTCCTCTGCTGTGCTGCACATACAGTGTGGCCTTGATGCTTTTGTGGTGCTGCACAGTCCCTTGGCTGCAGGATAAACTCAGCCAGCTCATTGCAACTGCAGGCAGCTCCCACTTGGCACCAGTGACTGCCACACCTGCGTGGCTTGCCTTTATCTGACAGAGCAGCAACAATTTCCCATGATAATAGTTTTTACCAACAAAATCGTTTCATTGTAAGAAAATAATATCTCACAGAATATTCTAAGTTGAAAGGGGCCTACAAGTATTGTCTCGTCCAAATCTTAAGTGAATGGCCCATACAGGGATTTAACCTGCAACTTTGGCATTACTAGCACGATGCTCTAACCAACTGAGCTAATTTCAAATGACCAAAGAGGGAAACAGTTCACTCCGTGAATGGGATCTGCACAGTGTGTTGTGGGAAAGTCCATCCAGAGACAGTTCAATGCTTCACAAATGCAGAGTTGTCAAAACTTGAGGGAGTGTAACATCTACTTACGTTCTTTATCTTTCTTTTTATTCTGTCTTATCAAAACAGCTATTTTATTACATCATTTGTTGTTGGGAGTTTCTTATTGAAATCCAGAAAAAACCCTGGACCATCTCTGCCCCTCTCAGCCCTGGCCACGCTGGTGCAGAGCAGATGGCAACTGTGAGCTCTGTATGGGTGGGCTAAGTGAGAAACATGTGGGGAAAAAATGTGCGGGTTCACAAAGTACGGGCCATGGTACACCCAGCTCACTTCTTCTTGACTGCACGAGGATTGCCTTGAAATGGCAGCACCAAGGTATTCCCATTTCTTCAATGGACAGTTGGTAAGCTGGCTTCCTGAGGTAACAGACAAGCCCTTCTAGGAAGGGCTTTGGAGTACACTAAGCTGAAAGTGGAAGAGTTACTTTCATGCTGGTACTTAAATATGGAAAGTGCTGTGGAGTATGTGCTGGTAAGTGAGCTGAGCGTCAAACCAGCCTTCTACCAAATCTTGTGCTCTTGCATCTTTCCAGCTGGGTGTGTCCTGGTATATGCACACATACACACACACACACACACAGAGATGCTGCTTTCTGAAATGATACGTTTGGAAAGTGAAGTCATTCAGGTAGCTGAGTACAATTGGTTTTGGTACAGCAATTGCTTCTCTGCTCCTTTGTCTTCCATGTGCAAATATATCTGCATAGTACCTAAACAAGAGCCATCCATTAGAAAGCTGTTCCCCGTGACACAATGTCATGCCTGAGCCTACAGCAAAGAGAATCTTTGTAATGTAATATAATTTACATTTATGTAATAAGCAACAAGAGCTAGGTATTAACTAATAACTGACTAATGCAACTTGGGAGTACTGTGGCACATTTTCTTTTTTTCCCTTCATTGACACAGAAGTTGCTGCTGCAATTTCATTTACTCCCATACTTGCTTTTTGAGGTTGTTTATGCCATTATCACAGCAGACAGAGTCCCTACTGAGAATCCTACAGGATAATAGGCATTAAGCTCCTAGACCTTTAAATTCTGCTTTGTAGTCTTGCTACCTGTCTTGAATCATTTAATCTTGCTTTGTGTCTGCTTCCTCCAGGGAACTAATCCTTGTGTTTTTTCATGGCAATTGAAATCACACAGCCAGCCAAATCGAGGCTGGGTGCTATGTTCTTTCTAATGTTGTTTGGACTCAGTAAGGCACAGCAGCAGATTATGGGGATGGGGATAAGGGAGAGCAGGTAGGCAAAGGATGTGCTACCATGGGATCTGTTTCCCAGCTTGACTTGGTCCTGAAATAGAAATGTTGCTTAACAGAACAGAGCTGGACTCAGTGTTGAGGAGCAACTCCTGTCCTTCTCCACCAAACTGAGCTCAAACAGAAAATGATTAATTAAACCTATATATTCCCCCTTGGACAGTTTAGACACAGAATATCTTCAGAAATGCTACTTAATCATAGGAATTGGTGCTCTGAGGCACACTCCATATACTTCTGGGGCAAGAGGCAAGGCATCAGAGGTGAGCTGAGCTGCTAGTGATTGATATACCTGCGCTGTATTTGCCTGTCATTTCTGGGGAAGCTGGATTTCTGAGCATCTCTGCCTTGTACTTCCTCCCTGCACATGGTCATTGCCTTCCAAGACAGAATATTCAGGCCCTATTCTGCTAGCATTTTAAGTGAATGAAGAAGGCAGTTGTGCCACTGACAAAAGGGAGGCAGAGGAGAACACTGGCCTTCTGTGTGCTGATCATCTTCAGTGCTGTGCCACTGGGAGGCTTCAGTGAACGCTCTGCAGGCTGCCTGCTAGTTTCAGTCACTCAGCTGGGAGCTGGTACCTTGTCCGGGATCATCACCCACTCAGGAATTCCGTGAGCGGGACACATTAGAAATGAAATTCGGTTGTGAAAGAGGGACATTACTTGACGGCAGGATTATTATTCTGGATTATTACTCTTCTGAAACTGCACATTGCTTTTAAGTCCAGGTGTTTAATTAGGTTCACAGACAGCAGGGAGCAGTGATTTAGGAGCCTCAGTCTTGTGCCAGGATGGTAGTGGCCTATTGCATTTGTCCGTAATGAGGAGAGCTGGTGACAGACAGACGTCCTGCCTTCTAGTGTGTTGTTACTATGTTTACAGGTTTTTCAGTTTAACAGGAATTACTTTCCTTCCTAGAAGGGACAATGGGCTCTTCTTATAACAGTTTATGTAATTTAACCATGACTAATACCCTGCTCTTATTTACATACTTTATCATCCTCGTAGGGAAGCTGAAAGACAAGCACTTTGATCACAGTTGCTAAGCTGTGGTTGCCGTCTGCTGATGCGTCTTCAAGCTGTTAAAAACGATCAGAATTTTTCTGCTGCAATACTGGTTTGTCACAAAAAATTGTTTTTGTTCTTTTTTTTGACTGTAACTGAGTTCGTTTTGCTGGATGTGTCTACTCTCTGCAGACCAATTCAATTTCTCAGTTGCAAATCTAGACATAACAGTATAGGAACATACGTGTTTTGGTGCTACCTCAGATGAAGGCCCCCCCTTAGCTGAGCAGCCTATCTCTAATCACATACAAAGCTAAGAGAATAAGAACAGGGCACGTATATCTTATTTTTCCCCTCAAGAATTTCCCATCTTCCTGCTATTTTTTCCTCAGGAAAATCCATGAACCTGATGCAGTCTTTCCATTTGGTCTCATGCAAATACCTAACTATATTTCCTTTAAATAGATGCCCATTTTTGTATTCACAACATCCTTCAGCAGTGAATCCCACTAAAACCCAACTTGTAATTTCAGCTGTAAGCATCATGAATGTAGTATTTTCCCCCCGTTTTATTCTGTATTTCTGTGTATGTTAAGGTTTTATCTAAAGTGAATACATTTTCTGCAGTGTAAACACAGAAAGATTAGTGTGCTTCGAGGAAATGTGAAAACTGGGGACACTAAAGTGAGGAGGGTGTGAGACACATTTACACATTTCAGAACTCATTAATGTTCATTGCTGAAATAGAACTGTAAATGAGGTGAAATGGGGAAGTTTTCATCTTTCTCTCTTGTTGTCCAAAGAGCAGCAAGAGGAGGACTGTTTCACAAGGAAAGGAACAATGAACTGTTAGAATTACACCTCTGATTTTACAGCAATGGGAACACTGATTTTCAACCCCCTAACAAGCTACTTATTTTCAAGAAACCTGTGGAAGTTAAATGCATTGGATTTGCCTATAGCTGAAATCATTTGAGATAGACAGATAGTGACCTCCTTGTCTGATTAAGCAATCAGGACATCTGCTTCTTAAAGTGTACCTTAGGTGTCTGTTTTGGTGGGTTGAAGTTTGCTGAGGAGATTAAGAAATTGCAATAGGGAAAAAAGAGTGTTTCAACTACTACCTCAAGCTTCTGTCAGTGTAGAAACAACTAGGGATGTATGCACTTCAGAGAATTCCCTTCTTTAAAGGAGAGGTAATTGCTTGGTCCAGTGAGGAATGGTGAATAAACTGGTGCTGGCCATCAGTTAGTTATGCAGTCTGTAAAGGTTTTGTGAGTACTGTGGCAGCTTCACGCCAAATCCCAGCATAGACTTAATCAGAGTGCTAGGGAAGAACTACTTTGTTAGCAACTACCAGGCTCATGTGGCTTCCTCAGTATACCTGCTAGTTCAAATTATCACCTTGGCTTTGCAAGGCTGCATCAGGTGAGCATTTCCTTTCTATATATCTGAACTTGTTTCTTCAGATCCGAGTGACAAAAGAAATCAGCCAAATTTGTGAATTACTTTGGTGGCCTCTGGGTCATAGAAGACTCTAGATGCTGACTCTCAGACACAGGACTGCTACAGTGATCAAAACATTTAGCTTGTGCAGGTCATCATCTCCCATCACTTCCAAAAGTTACTGGAACCAGCCTGTGAACCACCTCTTGAGCATTACACCAAGTCAGTGCTGGTTTGGTATTACAAATACTATCCCCTGGGCTTCTTTCAGCCTCTCCAAGCCTCCTGTCTGTTGGGTACCCTTGCTTGCTCTCCCTTTCCCACTGATTGGATCTCTCTGTCCTGGGAAGGTCTGGGCAGATTTTTCTCCAGCTGAGGTTCTCAACATGCTCACTGAAAAATCACTCTCTTCTCTCTCTTCTTTATGGCTGTGGCAGGCATCTTCTAGTGTGACATCAAGCCTAAAACAAGTAGTAATTTCATACTTTTGTATTTTGACATGAGTAGAAATAGGCTTTATCTTTGTTTGGGTAGAGCATGTTTGCATACACTGCAATAATACAAAGTGGGTGTCGTGGTTTTGCTGTGGGTCAATTTGCTCTCACACCCCCTACACAATTATTATTAGTTGAGAGAAGGTTTATGCAGACAAAAGAGGCTGGATTTGGGAAAATAATATTAACATTTATTATTAACAAGCTAAAATTAAAGAACTCTATCTACAACAATTTTACTTAAGTAGAAGTACTATGTATTTACAGAAATACTTCTCCTCCTTTTATATCAGTCCAGGGAGGAAAAGCAGTCTCTTTCTCTATTCTCGGAGTTCCAGGTCTCTTCAATAACTCTGCAGCACTCTTGTCGCAGCTGGAACTCTTTCTCTTTCTCTCTTGCTCTGTGTCAGCCTCCAGGGCTGGGCCTACCCCCATCCTGGGCTAAGACCGGAGGCTGGGGGGTTACCCAGGCCCTGAAGGTCTTCTCTTCCATGGACTTGCAAGGGGACACTTGCTTACCATGGATCTTCTTCCACAGGGTCACAGGGGATAGTGGCTTATGAGTCCACCCCTGTTCTCTATGGAGGTCCCTTCCCATGGGAGAATAGTCCTTGATAAACCTCTCTGGCATGGGTCTAGCATGGATCCCAACATCCCTACCCGAGCTGTTATTTGCTCTAGCGTAGGTTTTGTCTTTCTCAGAGTCACAAGTTTTCAGCACTAGCAGCATGGATCTCTCACTGAGACCCCAAGCTTACCCAAGCTCCAGTGTAAGCCTCGTCTCTTCAGGGTCATAAATCTTTAACAGGACTTTGCCTCATTTCAGTCCCTCTCATGAAGTCTCGGTTCTCTGGTACATTCACAAGCTTCTCTGTGAGTCTCATGGGGGGGGTCTCTTCACCCTAACAATCTTCTACAGGTGGCAGGGATTACTTTTTAGTCTTTTCCCTGCTGAAGGGAGAGAACGAAAGGGGGAAAAAGCAGGGCCCCCTTTGCATTTCTCTCTCCTCTGGCTGCCAGCTTTGACCTTGAAGGTCCCATATCTCTTTATGGGAATTCTTCTGCTGCAGTTTCTGTCCAAGTAGTCAGTCTTTCTCCAAAGTTTTTTTTTTTCTTCACTCTCTTACAAGAAAGAAGAGGGGCTTCAGTGCCACACCTGCCCCCCGCCCAAGCCAGGGGAGGAGGAAGCCTTGGCCCATCTCGGGGCCCGCTACCGCCTCTCCTACATGGCTGCTGCTTCTAATTTTAACTGCGAACACACCTTCTCTTCTGTTTTCTTAAATATGAAATTAGCAAAGGCGTTACTGAGAGTTTTAATTGGCTTCTTGTCCGGAAATCCACCTGGACAAAACCATCCTCAGCCCCAGGGGCTGGCTGGCTGGGCAAAACCACGACAGTGGGAAAAAGCAAGAAGAAAGTTTTCCAATTAAACTGCAGCCCTCTCTTTTTACAGGTGGCTAAAAATGACCAAGTTATATTGGGAATAACCTGAATTATGCACAAGTCTAATTTTATAATTCTATTAATTTTGACACTGAATAAAAATGACAGTATTTTCTCAGCTTTGTATGATTTTCCATAACTACATGCTCTGCCTCTTTGGTAACTATTAATAGCTTGAAGAACATCATTGTAATGAGGATGTAACAGTCTCTTTTCGTTGGAAATGTCCTTTAAGCAAAGTCCTAAGCAGTATAATAAAATTACTAGTCTGGAATCTTAGTGGGAGTTGGACCTGAAATCCTATACATGACTTCAGAAATAGTTTAGAGGGTGACCACTGTAGCCTTTCACTTTTCTCACGAAACCCAATGCGTATGTAGGGAAATGTATTTTCCTAGATCATAGAAAAAATGTTTAAGTATTCTGGCTGCTCCCATATTAAACAAGGCCTCTTGAGGCAAATTGTTGGGGAACTGAAGGTGCTTTGCCTTCCATGCCTCATGCCATCTACCTATTTCAGATAATTTCTCAAAGGCTTTCATTTTCTTTGTTTCACTACTGTTGTTTGTGGTGTGGAAAGCAGAAAGCCACCCATCTTAGCTAGCTGCAGGAGTCACTAATATGAAGTTTTCATGGATTAATGATGTAAAGGAGACAGTACAGGGGGATGAGGAGAGGCCACAGTAAAGCACTGAGGTTGTAGTATACAAGTAGCATATTCACGACTGAGACTTAAATCACATCTCTACTTGTCAGTGAGCAGACAGGCTTTGGATCTGTGTATATTCTGTCCTTTTAAAACAGGCATTTAGTGGTGCTTTAGAGGGGCTTGTCTATCCAACCTTCTAAACGTCGAAGATCTAGAAAGATGGCTGTTGCCCTTAGCCCTTTGTCATGCCTCTGGGGCCCTTGTGAGTGTCTTAAAAATGTCCAAAGTGTCTGAAGATTGTCCTTATACAGAATACTATTGACACAGTGCACTGCAAACTGTGCAATGTATTTAAGTAATTGGGTCCCAGCAGGCGGCATTTTGGTAAAAGCATTTTGGTAAAACTGTGTACCTACTATCCGATGTTCTAATATGCACCTAGGCCTATGTCTTAGTTTTGGAACTCCACTGGGATGCTGACTTGCTGTGTTAAAGAGAACTCTGTGGTTCAATACGGTTGTGGAAGAGCAATAGTAGCAGAAGAGCAGCAACAACCAGAAACAACAGTATTAAACCCTCTGGAACCGTGCAGAAAACTCAAGCCCTGTATGTGACCTAGGTAGTGAGAGGTTCACACAGCCTTTTTTGGCTCACTGAGCTCAGTTATAAAGTATATTGCTGGAAGCTTTCTCAATATACAAAGGGAGAAGGGAATGATTTGGATTCCTCAAACCTGTTGTAATAAAATCTAGATCAATACAAGGGCATAAGGATGGAAATAAAACAATGCTGATACCAGTGCTCATGAAGTTTGGGAAAGATTAAGAGCACTGTGAATGTACCACAGTAAAATTTCTTCCAGGTCTTTAATGCAGATCCACCACTTGGACTTGTGGATGCATGACAGCGCTAAGTCTCTGTGTGAGCAGAGCACGGTAGAAAGAGAAGTGGAAGTGCCAGAACCAGAGGACAGTTTGGCAGGAAACAAGCAAGCTGTACAGGATAATGTGTTCTTAAGTCCTGACAGAAATGATTGGAGCAGAGATCCCCACATGGAAGACAGCAGCAAACAGCACTTCAGAGTGCTGCCTGGTGACATGGTGTGGAAAGAACTGACCACCTGGCCAGTGAAGCACAGTGAAGCTCTGATATGGGATGTCCTCTTTGGGAAAGAACAAGGTAGAAGTCCAAAATGATGTACCACTGTGTCCCCTGAAGCCCCGTGGTCTCTCCTAGAGGAAGACTGTGTAGCTCTCTGCTTCCCATGCCTGGTGCTGAAACACAGGTGAGGGGAAATAGTTTCCTGTGAATGGCCTATTATCTATAAGTGATGTTAAGGGTCATGGCCTGGGACAAAGACAACATTCAAGGACCATTTTTCCTCTAACTTCTATTTTAAACTGGCAGTTTCATTATCCTTTTCACTACATAGATTACCTTGGCAGCTTCCTGAAATGAACTCAGACATGCTTATCAGGTTCTGAGGATATTTCAGGGCTGCTTTGAAGAGTAATTTAAACCAATTTTTTATCTAGCTTTTCTGGAACCATGAGACAGAACCCTGTCTCTGGTTATTAAAAAAAGTATGCTGGCAGCTAGTAATACTTTATTAAAATCTCTGATTTACAAAAGGAGGTTTTATTTAAAATGCTCTTGGCAAGGTTTGGAGGGCTGATTAAATCCCAAACAAAGATTAAAGTCACATATGTTTAATTATTTTTTTTTAGTAACAAATGGTTTTGGATCTCTTAAATAACAGATGGACTATTTAAATAGATTACTTTTAACAGTTCAAATAAGTATTTACTTTGGTTATCTATTGAATTTGTAAACTCTTGAGGTTCTGTTGCAAGTACAGATTTATTATTTGGAAGAGAAAGCCAAGTTGATGGAAAGAGTGATTTCTTTTGTTTTTCCTCTGATTTCACTGTCATGTGACAAAAAAGTTAAGCTAAGGCACTAAACCAGAAATGGCGAGAACTTCAAACAAAATCCTGACTTCCTTGTGCAGATTGCCTTTTCATCTCAAAGATGTACAAAAGTAGAAAAACATGCTGGGAATAGCATGATGTACTTAGCAGACACTGACCCAGTGGCCAGCAGCTAGAGTGGAGTGTTCAAGGGTCTTGGGTCTTTAAACATGGCTTACAAAAATAGTAAAGGCTTATCTTTTTACAATTGTATTTTTTCTTCTTTGTGTCTGGAAGACAAGAATCTCCTTGCAAAGATTTTTGTCAAAGAATCAGCTCCTGGTTTATTGACGTCCTTTCCACAGCCAGAAAGGCTGGTGAGAAAGGAGAGGTAGGATGAGACTTTAGCACCTTACCCTAAACAGAGAGAGATTGCTCTGGTATCTCCAGGACTGCATGGGAGAGCTCCAGGTCTGCCTGCTCTCCCTGTGCTCATCTCTTGGCTGCTCAGCCACAGACCTGTGCCCATTGCCCTCATGCCACCTTCCTGGACAAATGGTCTGTAAGCTTTGCCTGGCAGAACAGTCTTCTTTCTCCTCCTTGGCAGACGAATAGAGTTAGGGATTACATCATCGTCCCTGTCTTCTCCTCAACACCATCCAAAGGGATGTGACTCACCGTTGCGGAATAAGAGCAGTTTGTCCTGGCTGCTGTAGAGGAGGGAGCTGGTAATAATTAATCCCTGCCTTTTCCCAATAGGAAAGCTTTGAACATTTTGGAGAGGAGACCAGGTGGCCAGGCTGTTTCTCTCCCATGTAGATGCAGGAGGATGTCACAGGCTGCCCAGGAGCTGAGTCAGCACAGAATTCAGGTGTCACGAGTGCCAGACCAGTAGTGCAACCTGGAGGGGACAGGCATCCTGTGCAAACTGCCTGGGCATGGTGGGAGCTGAGGGCTCCCAGGGGTTGTAGGGCTGGGTCCTGAGGGGAACAACACCACCAGTAGCTGAGGCCAGTGCCCCAGCAAGAAGCTAGACAGCTGAGGGTGTCAGGAGCGGCTCCAGCTGGAGGCATCAGACACCTCCCAGGGGAAGGGGATGGTCACTGTCTTTAATGACAGGCTCCAAATGTCAGTGTAGAGTCTTCAAATGTCGTTGTAATCTGAATGTCAGTAGCATGAAGCTGGTTTATTTCCGATTCCTGTTTTGTGCCTGCTGCTGTGCTGCCTAGGAGCTGAGTTTCCTATGTCATCACACACATCCAGGTGATGAGGCTTTACAAAATATGATGAGCTTGACAGTTCTGAGACAGCAGAAGTGTAAACATAGTAAGCCCATGTAGTACAGAAACCGAGGGTTTAGAAGGCAGCAGATTGTGGGTTTCTTTCCTGGTGCCAGGAGGAATGCAGCAGATCTTTCACTTTGGGTTAACATGATCACAGAATCACAGAACGGGTGAGGTTGGAAGGGATTGCAGTCGCCTGGTCCAACCTTCCTGCTTGAGCAGCATCATCCTAGAGCACAACTGGGGTTGCATCCAGATGGTTATTGGATATCTCCAGTGGGGAGACTCCACAACCTCTCTGGGCAATCTGTTCCAGTGCACAGTCACTGGTACAGTAAAGAATTTCTTCCTTATTCCTTCTTCCTCATATTCAGGTGGAACTTCCTGTGCCTCAGTTTCTGCCCATTGTCATTTTGTCCTAATCCTCTCCCTAAGCTCACTGAAGTAGCTGGAGAAACTCCCACTGATTGCAGCAGGTATTGTTTCCTTTTTCATACTCCTGTAAACCATCAGAACTTCAGCTCTCTGCTCAGTCTGTCTTCCAGTGGGAGAAGGCAAGTGGTCTGGCAAGGTCCAGGGGGGTTGGGAGGGTCTGAGCTGCAGTCCATACCTTGGGCATAACTATGGGAAATGAATTCCTATCCCATTTCACTTGTTTTTCTTTTCTGTCTGAGGAAACTGTTGCTGTACAGTTGTAGCCTTCATACCTTTTGTTGTAGAACACGGTGGAGAGTTCTAACATAAAACAGGTAAGGAAATCTGTAGAAAGTGAAGATACTTCTATGGTAGGTCTGTAAAAGTAATCAGTCATATCTATTTCAGTAATAAAAACAGCAGAAGTGAATCCTAAAAGTAAAGAAATCAGAGAGTTAACAGTGAAATATGAACAGATCAGTTCTGTGTCTTCTGTTTCCTTCTGTTCAGTGACTTCCCCAGAATGCCTTCAAGTCAGATTATTCTTGATCTCCTGAGTGAAGTCCAAGTGTCTTTTACTGGGATCAGGGTAGGTGGAAACTGCCTCTGGTACCTCCCCTGGGATGGGGAGTTCTTTACTGGATGATTAATACTGTATCATGGGACCTTTCCAGAGTCTTTGATACCTTCTAAGATCAGGTGGATCTATTATGGCCAGCAACAGAGATGAATATCTTCAGGCCATGTGTGTGAATTGTCCTGATGTCTCCCCAAGGGGAATTGTCACAGGTGAGTAATTTGTGTAAGGACGAAGAAACAACACCCAGCCCATAGCTTGAGGTGGCAGGTGTGTACCTCTCTGAGTCATCAGCCTTCCAGTCTTTTCACACTGGTGAATACACCATTCTCCTAGGATAATAGAGTACTACCCTTATCCTAAGTCCCTCTCACAGTCTAAATTACTAGGCATATTTGGAGAAAAGAGAAAAGAAAAAGTAGATACCAGAGTCTTTGTGTAACCCAGGACATATGGAGCATAAATTTGCTGCTTGGAAGGTAGGGAGAGAGAGCCATAGTATAGCATAGATATCACCTAAGTGAACAAAAAAACACCCCCCTGAAACAGCAAGCAGGGTGTTGTCCTTGTGAAATTATAAGCATTATGTGACTGAGAACTGGAAATAACCACATATAGATGGAGTGTGATGTGAGGCAGAGGCCTGGAGCTGAGGGAGGACTGACTGTTTAGGAGAAAATTCTTGTGTTTGCTGGTTCTGTTCCGTTTGTTGATGGCCATAGGAAAAAAATACCTGTGGTCTCATGGGAGATGTTTGATACACCTGTGGGATTGATTTAATGGCTGGAATGAAGGTATGAGATTCCTGAAGAAAACAGTTTTTTCCAAGGAAGTCAAAGCAAAGAAGATGAAAGACTTTCCTCTGCTTTTTTGAATGTCAAGTCAAAACTGCAGAGGTTTCCATAACAAGAGGAAGAAGTGCTTCTTCTGAGTGAGCACAATCTCCTCTATGAGTGGAATTACTTTTGCAAGCAACGTGTTCAGGGTTTAGCTTTGATGCTTGCTGTGGTCTGTTGGTCATATTCACATGGCTTTTGCCACTCTGATCACCAGCATTCATACCTGAAGATCAAGAGTATGCTGAGATACTGGTGACGCTTTGAGTGGAGGTCAACAACTAACGCAGATTTTCATATTGCTGCTGTGCTCCTCGATGAAGGAGCCCAGTAAAGAAATTGGATCTCATACTGCGATCCCACCCTGTTTCCCGTGCTAGGAAATCACATGAATAAACCATGTGAATGTTGTAAGTGCCTCTATCACATACAACATACATAGTTACTGTTTAGAAAAGCACGTACCTTTTTGCGGAATGTGATTTGAAATAGAACAGGTTGTATCAGATTTTCACCTGTCAATAAACTCAGCAGGTTTTCCTAAGTAAACAAACTACTTTCCTACTGACATATTCTCCCATAGGACTAACTCTAGTGTTTACTGCTTCTCAGAGCAGGATTTCCCCCTCTTTTTCTGTCTTATTGATTACCTTGTTTTCTGTTTTTTTTTTTTTTTTTTTTTGGGCAATGGTCATCACAGCTTATTTCTAAAAAAGCAGATGCTCAAGTGGCAGTACTGTTTCCCTACTATAATTTATAAATTTATAAATGATAGGGCTTTTAATAAATCTTGTTCTGTAGTACTTTTTGTTTGTTTGTTTGTTTTTGGTTTTGTTTATTGTTGCCCTCTGATGGGTTTGAGTGTTGCACAGAGGGATGTTTGGTGTGTTAGGCCACTGATCTGAGAATAGCCAGCACTGGAAATTGATGTCAACCGAGCTAGGTGCCCAAACTGCCAGACTAACAGCCTGATCAGAAGAGCATGTCACTGGCATTCAGCTGCTGTCACTGGGGACTTGCTAGGTCCTAAGCTTTTAAAAGTAGTCATTCCAATCTTAGCTATTGGATAATACTTTTTTCCCTGCTTCCAGCTCAGATAAAGCCTGTGAAAAGTGGTTTGTTGTCAGAGCAAGAAAAACAGTGTGCTTTCATGCTCTGTTAAAATGTCTCAGGAAATAGCAGGTCCCACCTGCACTGAAAGGATTTCCATGAATGACAAATCTGAATTGTGTGTCCCACTGATGCCTAGATCTTGCTAATTCTTATCCTGAAATAAGTCCCATCTTTTAAATCCAGAACAGGAATTTTCAAGTTTCATCCTGCTAGCCAGAAGAAATGATTTTGTGTCCTTTCCCAAGCACTTTTGTGGGCAAAAATGACCAACCTAAAGACTAGCTATAATTTAAGACTTCTTGTAGTAGTCATAATTAAACATTAGAAATGGCAGCTTGTAGGCTTACTCCCCAGTTTTTAGATTTACAAGATAAAGTACACTGGAAGGAGAACCAAAACAGAACAGGAAGTGTATTTATTTTGGCTGTGAAGCTTATTTAATAGTTCGGTAGCCAAGCCTGTTGTATGACTGAGAATGATCCCTGTGCCCTGAGTAGAACTCCACGCCTCTAAATCTAAACACATTTTACAGAAGACGAGGTTCCATTATTGCTGTGCCACTGTGATTGAAATAGCAGCACTGGGAAAGTGATTCTTGTGAGGCCACCAACAGGACAGAACTGCCCTGCAGTCTCCTGGCACTCAGGCTAATGCCCTATACAGTCAGCTAAAATCCTACTTTTTGGAGTCTGGGTACTGACTGCTGGTAGTTTGAGAATGGTCCTGGAGTTATGCAAAATTGAGGGGCAGTTACTGAGGGACAGACAGCCTCCAGTATCCTTCTGAGCTAGTTTCTATGAGTAGTGAATGCTCCATTATGTATGCAGAAACAAGCTACTACCTCTTGCTTGACTTATATTTTTCTCTTAACTTTCCAGAAGCAGACCTTTCCTACATTATCAGTTAAACAAAAATTTCACTCTCTGTACTGGTAAACATTTCAGTGTAAGTGTTTTCATCTTCTGAGAGGTTATTATCAAGCATTTTGCTGTTATTTATTTTATGTTTGAGAGAAAAAAGAAATAACATTTTATGTCTGTCTTTTTAAAATAAATGTAGTTTTGTTTCTTCTTTTTCTTTTAAACCCATAAATGCTTTACAAAAATGGATTTTTATTTTTTTTTTTCCCTCTGACTTTCCAGCAACACATACACCTTCTTCTCTCAATAAACCTCTTTTGGAGAAGTATGATTTAGATATGCAGTTATTCACCATATTCAATGGAATTGAAATTTAATTCTCCCTCAGTTGGCTGTGTGTTTAGCTGTTGGCTTCCCAAACCAAAAAGGACTTTACAGAAGAAGACGCTTTGGGATCACTTGGGCTGGAATGTAACACATGGTGTCTATATTTGGCACAACAATGCTAGGCAACTGAAGACATCTTTCCAGTCTGCTATCATTACTTCAACCTACTCCTTACCTCAGAAACAGCCTGATTAAACCCTTTTTTGTTAAAGCTCCAACCTTAACTTGATTTAACACAGAAAAATAGAAGTAAATGTAGCTAAAGAGAATTTGCTGATGTTTCCATTTGGATGGCTTGAATTTTCACAAAATATAGATGTATAGCTGCTTCAACTGTGTTGTGCTGTGTTCATTATATTTGGGACTTTACACTTGATGATCAATGCCTTTTGTAATTTTTGTTGGTCTTCTTGTTTACCTCTCCTTCCTCCAGCTGACAAGTGAAACTCTAAATATATGGAAAGCTGACATCATGTTTTTCTTTTTATATTTGTGTCCCTACGTGTTTACATAATTGCTGGAAGTAATTAGCAGGAAGAGTTGCCCAAGGAAGAAGATTTTTGCACAGAGAACACAAAAGCTCTCGTGGCATATTTTGTGGAGAGGGGTGTCTGCTGTGTATAACATCTTGTTAAAGCTCTGAGATATTTGAATGGGTGGTCCTCAGCACCCAGACATTTGTACTCTGTTTTTTTTTCTGTTAATGGCTTAGATCTAGATGGGTTTACTTCTTACCAGGGAGAGGTCCTGATGATGCCTCAGTCAGAAGAGCAGATGATAAGGTGCTTAGTGCTCTTTGTATGGGCAGTTTAGTAAACTCCTGCAGCTGTCACTCAGAAGTTGCCGCACTACGTTTACTGAGCTGACAAATGCCACCTGGCTGAGAACAGGGTCCAATGCTTGTAGATGTTCTTTGAGACTTATAAACGAAAAGCACGGCAAAAAAAATAGGTATTTATAGAAGATGAAAACAGTTTAGAATAATTTAGTATCCCTCTGGTGGGAGGGATTTTTGGATCTCTGCATTTTGTACATAATGCATTATTTCTCTTTATAACCACTTCTAAAAGAATAGCATTTCAAGATATTAAAGTAATGTTTTAAGAAGGCTTGATTTTGGATAAATCCAACTCGATATATGCAAAGTTATGTGCTACATGCAATGTTTTTTCTACCTTTCTTTCATTGACACCAGAACAAATTCCTACTACTTTAAACACTACGTGTTCTGAAAGTCCTTCTTAAAGAATCTCATTATTTGTTCCAAAACAAAGGCCAAACATATGTGAGAATAAAGCAAGTCAGAGTCATGGGAAGTCTGTAACGGTATTTCATGTTCCTCTAGCTGCACTGAAGGTAGTCAGTGACCTTCTTTAAGGTAGATAAGGAGGTTTTCCACAGAAGGAAGTTTATTCCATTGGATATTTCTGCTGTTTGACATCCTGTTAGTAATTTACTATGTATGCCTTTTTGTCAAACTCCTCCACTGAAACACAGACCGGTGATGGGAAAATGGAGAAGGTCCAGTCAGTTCAAACCCTGCTTTGATTCTCTGATGCCAGTAGCTGCTGCCACATGTCAGTCTGAGGAAACTTTCATAAGCAGCTACTGGTCGTGCTGTGCACCATGAGAAGCAGAGCTCTGCAGCTGTGATGCTGATCGACATGAAGACTAATTGTGGCATTTCTACCTGCCCTATGTCTACACAGTTGTGGTTTATAAACATTATTCACAGGTACTTAGTGTACACAATGCTCATTTATGCAAGATAAAAGCCTTGAGGGAGGAAGAGAGATATAAAAGGACAAATATTTACCCCATCTTTGGCTACTTCTTTGCTTAAGACAACCACATGACTTTGTTTCTACACATAATCTTCTACAAAATCCCTTTTCTGTACCTGTAATTAAGTCCTTACACCCACTACCCAGTGTTTGGAGGCAAATCCTTCTTACTTACCCAAAAAGGCCATTATCCCTTCAGGTTTCTGAAAGCGTGAGGTCTGTCCTCATCAGCCTTAAAGCCCTGTGGTTTGAGGGGTGAGCTGGGGATTGCTCTCTATCTGCAGTAGGCTCTATTAATGAGCCACCTTTTTCTGCTAGAAATGGCAAAGGGAATATCCCCTTCCTACTGAATTATCCCTGCAAGACTAGTGCAGAGGATGTGGCTCTTCTCTTGTAGCCTCCTGTTACTTGCACAGCTGTTAGAAACACTTAATTCTTTTATGGAAGTAAGTGAGTTGCCAGCAGAGCTAAGCCTTGTGAGGTTGGACTGATGAGGAGAAACCTGTTTTTCTGGCTGCCCTTCTGTTTTTCTGCCTCCTAGGAAACAACAGTCAATACAAGTAGCTGCAGGAAGCAAGATGATCTCTTATCTCCACAGAGAAAAGTTGAAAGGGATTTCAGCTCCACCTGAGTAAAATGATGAGGAAATGGAAACAGAACAGTTGGGTGGGACAAGCCCAGGTAAGTGTTTCACCTTTCAAAAAAATTTTACTTTTTGATCAAATAAAATGGGAATTAAAAATGCAGGTTGAACTAGGAATTGCACATGGGATTTATTTTAAAAGATTTCTTTAGGAATAAAGAGGTACCTTTCAAGATTAAATAAATACAAATTATAGTTCAAAGAAGTGCTTTGGAAAAATCTGTTTTAAAATGCAAAGAACAGTGTGAACCCAACTCAAATTTGTAGAAGTCTTTTGTGTTGCAGAAGGTTTGTCCGTAAATTCCACACAGATTTGCACTAAGCTTTGTACTTGCAGACCTATATTTTTGCATTTGTTCCTTGGTCTTGGCAACTGAATTCACAACATGCTCTTGTTAGCAGTCCTCTAAATCTTGCAAATAACAGTTAATGCAATGTTCTTAAACTAGAATATTATGTGATCTGTTCAGAAAAAGACCATGAATCAAGGTCATGAGTGAAATTGGCCAGATATTGGTGTAAACAGACTGAGGCTGAGCAGAGGAGAACCTGGCTACCTGTTCAACAGTGGAGCTGGCTGGCTTGCATCTGAGCTTGTTGGATGGGGAGCACCTGTGTAGGAAGCAGACCAGCATTAATGGAAACTGCCTGGGTGGAAATTGGTAGTAAAACAAACAGGATGCTGGGATGTGCTCTTTACTGCAGATTGATTTCTGTGGCTTAGGATATAGCTAGGGCTCTGGAAGGGTAGAATAAAATGTCTGATTGGTTTTGAGGTTGTTTTCCCCTTTGCCTGGCACCTGGCTGAGAGGCTGGATGCCGAGCAGTTTGGGGTCAGTGGCCCTACTGGATTGCTTAAGCACAAAAAGCAGGAGGATGCAGAGCTGACTTTAAAGTCTGGGTTTGAACTATCACCTTTCTCCACATCCCAGTCCCACTTCCAGAGTGGGAAAAATCAAACCATTTGTCTGATGAAATCATAGAACCAAGGTCAAGGTCGCAGTTCTCAGCAAATCAGGGATGCAAGAGCAGTTGGGAACAGGTGGCATGTGCTATTGCTGGCTTTTCTCTTACTGCTTAGACAGTAAGAGACACAGGATCTTCCTTTCATCTCCTGTCAGTCTTGGCTACTCGAGCAGCACTGGAAAAACCTGTATGTTACAAAGTGACAGAAACAGGGCAATATGAGAGAGAAGCAGTTCCCCAGATTCGTCAGGTAAACTTTTCCCTACCCGGAATGCAGTGGAGAAGACAGCAATCCTTTTCCCTCCTCTTTAAGCCTTTGCAACTCAGCATCGACTTGTGTAGCTGCAGACATTACTGGGCTTGAAAACATGAACTGTTAGCAGAAGTGATACTTAAAAAACACCTCTCTTTCTCGCATGGGCTCTCTCTTTTCCAGAGATCTGCTTGATGATGCACTGGAAACAGCAGGAGGCTTCATAAGTCTACTTCGCTGGGAGCAGAGAAACACTTCCACCTACTGCACAAGAAAATAGTTCCTCCCCTAGCTGCACCAACATTTCTGTGGAGTGCATGAGATGTCAGTAAAGGCAGAGCATTCTGACTTTAACCAAATTTCTTGGAATGTCAGTGGACTCAGGGAAATGCTGCGCTCCTTGCCATATGTAGAAGTAAGCATTGAACAGCTCTGAATATGTTCTGAAGCTTAATCCTACACCCTGTTCTCACTGAGCTGACCTGACTCAAAGCTTTTGATGTCTTCGTAAATCCTTCTCAGGTGTGGCATTCTCCTGAAGGTGACAAGGCTGCTATCTTCTACCTCCTCATGTTGCTAAAACCCTGGGCTGTTTTATACATTCTATATGTTTTCATGCTTTGAGCTGTTGGAAAAATGAGGCAAGCTCTCAAAAGGCCCGAAGGAAGGGCTCTTTTTATGTCTCCTGTCTAACTGGGACACTGTCACAGGAAACCAAGCAGATACAGTCCCTAAATGCATTGCAGAGTCTCAGATTTTCTCCTACTCCCTGACTGGATGTTGCTGCCCACAACCTAGCTCTCACTTGAGGCAGAGACTTGTGATGCAAGAGGGAAACTGGAGTGCTGCTTGTGTGTGGGGTCTGGCTGTGTGAAGTACAGGGATCATAAGACTCTCAGGCTAAGTGCCTCAGATGTGACAGAAGAGGTGTGTCTTTAGATGTATCATAGGCAATAACTTACATTTATTCTTTGTACCAGAGAGGAATGGAATCTGTTCAGGAAAAAAGAAACAGGTATTACAGGTGAGGCTGAATCCAAAGGAAATCATGTCTATGCCTGACAGAAACATCAAAATGTTTATTTTTTTTCTTTTTTTTTTTTTTTCCAGGATGTGAAAATGTATTCAGTGAGGCCACTTATTCTCTTAATATGTGACCCATGTAACACACACATTCATTCAGAACTGATGGCTCATCTCATGACCTGCTAGGGAAAGCTCACTGCAGCTTTAATTTGGCACAGAAGTTAAAAAAAAAATTCTCACTGAGGTCTGAGTAGTGTGGATAGCACAGCCCACATGTTGCAGCCATACCAGATGTTTCACAGCTCTGCAAAATTGCCCTGGAATTCTCTACAGTTTGCTCCAGAAAACTGCTTGCTAGGTCAGAAAAGCATACAATATTTATCAGACAAAAATGAAAACAAGTATGCAGTATTTGTGGGATGAACAGCCAGATCTATAAGGAATTTTTAACTTACGTATTTTTTTA
The DNA here is from genome assembly GCF_022539395.1 of Myiozetetes cayanensis. Lineage (NCBI taxonomy): Eukaryota > Metazoa > Chordata > Aves > Passeriformes > Tyrannidae > Myiozetetes > Myiozetetes cayanensis. The sequence goes on along the minus strand of NW_026087631.1, from coordinate 7,302,607 downwards.
ATTCCCTCCAAGAGAGAAAATGTAAATGCAACAGTATTAAATGCTAGTCATAGATGAAGAATCCATGGAGCAGGTGAAAGGGAGAGCAGAGACTGAGGAAACAAATATGTCTCCCTTTCTAGTCAATGTCTTATTCACAATGTCAGTCTTGACTTCTACTGAAGTTTGCTTCTTGTCCTCCATCTCAGCCTAAGAGAAGATCAAAGCTAAAGGATACATTTGAGGAATATTCAGCAGCAAGTTCACACACTGACAGTTTAAAAACTTGATTAAATGTTGGGTGATGGTAGAGCATCCCTGGTTACTTTTGCTTGGTGGGGCAGTCAGCAGAGAAGATCATGATGGGCATTACAGCCAGATGGGACATTAGGTCCTTGCTCTGTCCTTTGCTAGTGTAGCTGAGGACTGTCTCTTTTGCAGGCAGCAAATGCTTCAAGGTGCTTGGCATTCTTTCTTTCTGGAACTCTGGCTAATACTCTCTTTAGATTACAGCTGGTCTCCAGCCCAGCTGAGACAGTAATTCAAAAAGTAATTCACAAACTTGCTGGTGACCAAGAAACCCGAAGTTTCCTTAAGGTATATTCTGTTTGCTGCCAATCGGTGTGCTCATGTAAGCTGACAAGTTCAAAGAAGACATTTTAGTGGTAATACATGTGTGAAAATGCCATTTTTTTCAATAAATGCACTAGATTTCAAGAAAGAATTTTTGAAGGGGTGCCTACAAATCCTGATTGAAATTTTCCGTCAAAACAAGAAGAATTGAGTAACCTCTAGGAAGCCTTGCTGTCTGTAATTACATGGTACAAGACCCAGCTGCCCTAACTGGCCTTGAGGAGGGCATCAAGGTCATGTCCTTTTTTTTTCACTGGTATATTTGTGCAAGCAGGTAACTGTAGTAGAGAAGTCAGGAAAACAGACTCAGGTTTGCATTTCAATCCCCCTTCAAGAACTTCTAGTACTGTCTTTCCAAAATGGTGTCAATAGGCACCTGCAGATGAATGAAGAAGTAGGTTTTTGAAAGTGTTGATTCCTGGGTCAGTAACTTCTTGTGAGACCTTTGCATGAGTAGACAGCTTTGGGAGTTTAACACAAAAAGAAAACAGAGGAAGGGTGAGGTCCCACATGTCTCTAGTTTTTCCACAGGCTAGCCAGCCTGCTTTGCAAGGGCAAACTTTGAATGTGTCAAAAAATCAATACAGTCTAAAAATCCAGACTCACTATTGATTGTGTCTTTGAAACTCACCTCTTGACTGGTCTGCTATTTTTGTTTGTAATTAAGGCTGAAGTCACTCTTCTTGGTACCTGTGGACTCTACCAGTTCACTCCTAGTTCCTTCCACTTAATTAATGTCTGCTCCCTTTGCAATGATTTTAAAGGTAATTTTTTAACATTCTGCTAGAAATAATAGGAATCCTTTCTCTGATTGATCAGATTAAACCATATTTATGAGTGGCAAGCAATGCAGTCCTGAAAGCAATTGTCTCAATTACAGAATTTGCTTTTGTTAAGATACTGGAGCAAAATGTTATGAATTCTTATCAGTAGCTTATATTTTTTACAAGGAAAACCTCAAGCTTATAAACACTGTGTTACACCTGCCTGCACTTTCATCTGGTGAAATTTAAAACTCTTTTTTTTTTTTTAACAACTTGTTTTTTTTGTAGGACTGTAGTAAAATAGTTGAAAACTTCTGCTGTAGATAAGTGTTATTTGACAATCAATATCAGTTGAACAAAAACCGAGTAACTAATGTCTCCAGAACCTTTTTTTTTTTTTTTTTTTTTTTTACACTATAGCCTGCTTTTCATGATGTTTATAGTGGTATCTGTTTTTAAAACATGCAACAAGGTAAAATGAGTATGTTGTTCAACTCCACAGAACTATTTCCTTGTGTGAAACTGTATCTGGTCCACGACAGACTGCGAGGGAGGATAGAGCTTGTGATCCCCTTAGGCAGAGAAGCTTTGCAGCTTATGGAAAAAATGTAGTTTAATTATCAGGCTTCTACCTTTTAAAAAGAATTCTTCTGATATACCTTCTTCTTTGGACTCAGCAAGCCAACAAGAATAGAAACTGAAGCATAGTGACTAATCCTCTGGAGAAGAATACCTTACCCTGATTAGGACCTAGACTTATAAGTAGGAGGACAGTACTGAACCCAGTCTGGGCAACTCAGAGCAGTCCCAAATGCTGTAAATGTATCCTGTGTTTTGTCAACACCCTTTAGCATCTTTCAGTTATTTCAAGACACATGAACTAGTATGTTGACTTCTGTAGCTGTAATCTGTAGTCTTCACATCTGTGGACTCATCCAGAACTCTAAACATTCCTGTCTGTAATGCAAACCTCAAGTCCTCCACTTGTAGAACAAATTTTATCCCCTTGGTCTTTCCTCATGTTTTGCTGCTAGTACTGCAGGGATTATTTACTCATGGTCACTCAAAGCTGGCCTCACTTTACTAAGGGCAGTGCATGGTTATATATTCACACTGTCCCCAGAGGTATTTGCAAGTGCTCTAGAGTGCCAGACATTCAGGCACTGCTCAAGGTTCCCAGCTTACTTTCTTTTTCTTTTTCAGCTCTGTGTCTTTCTGTGGCTAATGCAACATGAACACTTAACTCCCTGAGTGTCTAGTTTCCCAGAAGCTGAGTCATGTCTGTTTGGTAAGAAACAGTCTCCAACAGCTATTAGCCTCAGAGATAAAGAGATTTGTATGTTAGCACATGTCCAAAAGAGCACACTGCTTTGTCAGGCCTCATCACATCTCTCTTTTTCAACTCTTGCTAACACTGCTACTGATTATTACGCCTCTCTGCTTTTGTGTGTCTGAGGCTAGTGGAGTAGAACTGTCCATGCCCTCCATGCTACCACTTCCTAAGGCACAGTGTAGTCAATTTTGTGCTCTTTTCCTCAGCACCAGAAAACAAATCTTTGTACACTCTCTATTTCTTGACCCAGAAATCTCAGTGGGATACCCACAACTACTTTCAGATTTGTTGCCCTGAAGATAAAATAGAAGCATGTGCAGATCAGCATCACAGATTCTTTCCTGGTCTGCGGCAACTGTGATGTGCCAGATAGGATTTTGCTCCCTTTGCTGCAGGAAGTAGGGCAGAGGCCATGTTGTGTCTGGTCCCAGCAGTGAGTTACTCAGGGGAAAAGGGAGGAGAGGGCCTATGGAGCTGTCCTCCTGGCTGATGTCTGTTCATGGCTATAAGCAGGCATGTGTCACATGCCCTCCTGCAGGGGCATTTGTCTGCCTTGTGACCCCATGGTCAGGAGATACCTATTTGGGCAAGGACAGAAAAGCTGAGGGTCATCCCAGTTGGATGCTGACTGAAGGCTGATGAGCGACGGTGTCCCCTCTGAACTGTAGACCCTTTCAGGAAAGTGTGAGGGAACAGTAGGACTAGAACTTTGTGCAACACGTGCCTCTCAATGCCAGGCTATCCTATCTCATGAATGAGATCTGATCCTTGCTTTATAAGAAAAAACAAGTTCATGGGCCAGACCTTTGGGCTGGTGGAGTGGTCAAGTGCATAGATCTGCTTGATAAATGCCTTTGTTGGCAGACAGTTCCTCTCAACCCTTCTTGGCTATCCTCACTACTCGAGGCATGAGCCAGCTCCCCTCTGAACATCCCAGGCCAAACAAACCACAAAGCACACATTTAGATGTAACTGTCCACATAAGCCATTTGGACATAAACCATTACTGAGAGTAGCAAGAATAATTTGAGTTTGTTAAAATTTGTGTCTTGTTAAAATATTATCACTTAAGGAAATTTTTTTCCTGGGAACTGATTAACCAAGATCACTGCCTAAATGCTAGATGATGCACATTTCTTCTCTACCTTTTTAAGACGGGCTACTTTGGGAGCTGGAAAATGTGTATTTGAGGCCGGCATCAGCTGCGATGTGAATCTAAGACAAGTAATTACAGAGAATTGCTCTAATTTTTGTAGATCTATTAAATTTTTCATGTGACTGTTAAACATCTTGTGACTAGGAATAATACACTGTACACAGAGAGTAAGGAGCTGAGAAGAAGAGTTTGCACATGGGTATTTCAGTTCACTTGTGCGTTTGCTGGTGCATCCATAGGTACACAATCACTCTCTCTGTGACTCTGCTGTAATTCAGGTTTCTCCCTGGTGTGACTCCAGTGGTTGAAATGGATTTCAGTTCTTCTCAGGGATAGAGAACCAAACCCAGTAAAATAATTTTCTTCTTTTCCAAGAATAATTCAGTGGGTAAAAAGTTCTGACAGAATGTGTATATATATATATATACATATACATATACATATACATATACATATACACATTTTTTTTGCCATTGTTTCACTTGTGAAGCTGCAAGGCTTTAGCTGCTGCCCAACAAGTTTGAGCCTTAGATCACAATAAATGGGAAAAAGTCCATTTTACACAGACACAAATAGTCTTCAATTCCAACAGAACACACTGCACTTAGTAATTAAATCATCAGACTGATCTTTCCTGTTAACTTCTGTGACAATTACTTGGTTCAGGGTTGCTGGCCTAGATGCATAAAGACAGGGTAAACCCCTGATTTCCCCATTCATTGCTGTCAACACCCTCAGGCCTCTGTCAAACTTAAGAGTCCATGGAATAAACGCCCAGCCAGGAACATTTGTTGTCCTGAAGGGAGGAAATATCACCTGAGATGGAAAAACCCTCTTCAAAGGCACATAGTAACAGAGATATTTCCATGTTCTCCCAGTAATATCCTGCTTTCCAGGCCATCTTGATTTAGATAGTTAACAGTGGATGACAGACTACACCCAAACCCAATGTCTAAGAGTCCTGTGAGCAGTCATAACCTACCTGCCAGGTAGATTCCAGCTGCCTTCCATATACCTCCCTGACTGAACAGCATTATGTCAAGAACATTTCACATCCGGTCTTCAGTTTCCTGAGATGTTAATTGAAACAGCTCTTCTGACACAAAAAAGGGCTCACCTAAACCTCATATTTTGCCTCTTAGGAAGTAGCGGCAGAGTGCTCCCCTCCCTCTCCTTTTCTACTTCATCAGTAGCCACTGGTGGTAGTCATAGTGGCTGTGTCAGGCTTAAGTTGGACTCTGGGAATACAGATAATAATATAATGTTTAAATCCAAAGATCTTACCCAACAGCTGAGGACCAGTTGAGCAGGTGCCCAAGGAAATATGGCTGGTGTGCAAATATGACTGGAAGTCAATCACCTTAAATAGTGGGCAGCCCAGGGCCTGCTGAGCTCTCCTGCGTGGCAGTGGGCTGCACATCAGTATGTCCCCCTTGAGGATGGATGGCTCTCAAGGTTACTCTTCAAAGCTGAGAGAATTCATGTCACCTGGTAAGTGAATTGGTATGTGCTGAAATTTTGACATCTTAGCTGAGTGATATAAAGGACTCGTTGTGCACATTTTCTCCTTTTGACATAAACTGTTGACCAAGACTGGACTAAATCTGGATCCAGTTGCATGTGAATTCCCCCAAACTTAGAATGCAAGAGGGTCCTTTCTGAAGCTCATGACTCTGACAGTTTTGTCTGACCTTGTCCTTTATGTGGTAGATATTGAAGTGTACCTTGCTGTTGAATCGTGTTATGCTGCTGTCACATTTACTATTAAACTTCTCTAAATCACTTTTTTATATTGATAAACGAATTTTTGCTTCTCTTTTACAAGTGAAGTTCATCATTCCACCCATTACAGGAATGCTTGAGAAATTATTCAGAAAAAATGGGTTTAGAGGAGGATGTTACCACTGATGTTCTCTCCCAGCACCAATTCTGTTTTGCAGATTAGGGGCTAATGCTATGCAGCTGATGAATCCTCCTTGCTATTCCAGTGCACCAGTGTTTGCACAGCTGGGCATTAAGGAACTATAGAAACCTAATATTTTAGTCACTCAGCTTATCTTCAGGTAATTCATGCTCTGTATCTGCATTCAGCTTCCAGAGCAGAGTATATTTGGACTCCATCTTGGTTTTCAGCCAAAACATTCCTACCATATCTTCTATCACTATCCCTCAAAAGATATTAACTGTGTTGTGTAGGCACCTGGAGCCCAGTGCCCCATCAATTTTCTGGTTCTGACAAGCCTCCTCAGTCTGTGTAGTTGGGCCATCTGCTTGTCCCAGCCCCCTCCAGGAACTCTTACCAGGTGAGGCTGCTAAAGATTTTGCCCTGATTGTACAAGCCATCCTTGGTGCTCCTGATTTCTTCCTTTTAGTTCCAGAAAACTCTCTGCTAGCCACATCTTAGTGATTTCTGGATCTGAACCAGAATATCACAATATACAGAAAACAAAAAAGCTCCTTCAAAAGGAGGTGTTCAAAAGCCTTTTCCCTCCCCCCCTTGCTTCACTTCTAAACCCCACACTCCATCTAAGGCTGTTTGTGATAGGAACCAGTCACAGCTATTGCTCCTGGACACTGCTGAGACTTTTCCCAGAGGGATCACAAACATCAGGTTTCTTCCAGTGCTACAGCCCAGCTGGTTTAGCAGGAATACTGTGACCTCCAGCACACCCATTTGTATTAAATCCAGTTCAGCCTGCCCACAGGAGCTGTTCAGTTGTGCTCCCCAGACAATAGACTGCTTCTGGTTCTTGTGGGCCAACAGTTCTTGGCTCCAATTCCCTCCAGACATTAGCGTTTGGTTCTGATGACAAAAGTATTTTCTGTAATGACAAAGTGAATTGCCAGCAGCTTTAATAGCATTAATCATTCTGTATAGGGTCATTGGTATTCCTGACATCGCACTGAAAGTAATGCAATATGAAAAAAATTGAAATACAGTATTTGACCATTTTTCCCTTCTGCAAATAATAAAAACATTTGTATTGAAGAGCAGTTTTAATTTAGGATATCTCTTGTTATCTCTAGAATAATCAGCCTGCTCCTTGACTTGATAGATTTGTAACTGTGATGAGAAAAACAATAAATTAAGTTCTAAACAGACCATATTTGTGTTATCAAAATTACACCTGAGTCATAAATCTAGAAAGTAATTTGACACAAAAGTAACGCATTTAGTAGCAACAGAAAGAGCCTACTTCTTTCAGCACTTAGGAAAAATTGTGGTGATGACAAAGACATACGTAATGCCTTGACAAAACCAGGGCTTTAGTTAATGTTAGTGCTGAACAATAGAGTAAAAAGCTTTTCTCAAATTTTGCAATTTGTGACAGCCTTGCAGACAGAGTCAACAGCTTCAAACAACCTCTATTGGCACAACCTTACCCAAGAAAATGCAGTGTCCTATGGGGCTCTTTCACTGCACAGGGTGACCTACCAGTGTTCTCTCTGTAGTAACATTAATTTTCAGGTGGCCTGCAATCCAACTTTGAATAGCACTGTGCATGGATTTGTATGTGCTGCTAACCACTAAACAAGTCACACAAGATGTCACCAGTGGAGTTGTAGGATGACATTTTATTGTTTCTTTACTGGAAAGTCTGAAAAAACGCAGAGACCTCGCTGAAAGAAACAGACCAGATAGACGCGGCCTTCGGGGTGGGAGAAGAGGGCTTTGTCCACACTCACTTGACCATAGTGTCCCCTCCTGTTCCTGTGTAGGGCCTGCTGTATGAAAACTGGCAGGCAGGCTCTGCTGCTGCTCGCTGTGTGCAGCAGTGGACTGTGCCCGTGCTCTATGAAACACCAGAGTGAGCTGCTGACACGCAAAGATTGCATGCAAGCTCAGTCAAATGACATATGGATATACAAAGATATACTAGATCTGAGGCTGGAGGAAAGCATTAGGCCCAACATGGGTCTCTGGTAACTGCAGAGAAACAGTGAGCTGGTTTCAAATTTGTGCTGTACATGCAAGCACACACATAGTTAAAATCCTGGGAAGGAGATGACAGATTATGACTGTTATCCATTCGTCATGTCCATATCACTGGGTCCTCCGCAGTATTTGCAGGCTGAAAGGGTGTGATAACATCAACAAGTGGAGCTATCACTACAACCCACAGTTTTGTCCTGGCCCAGCAATGTGTTTGCCAGAATCATCTCCCAAGAAAGCATGGTCTTGGATGTCACGAATGCCAAGAGGGCACTTACAGAGGACACGGCATGGACTTCTGCTAGAAGCATAGTCAGAAGACTCTCATTCTGCTGAAGGAGGCTTGCTGATGTTCCTTACAAGGATGTGTGTGTGGTATCACAGCTGACCCAGCCAAAATATCCATTCAGGGTCATTGCAGCACCTGAATGCCTCTAGCTTTCGGGATAGAGACAGAAGGGGAAAACTGTGCTGCAGGGGAGACATTGGATCTACAAATGCATTACAGCCTCCTCCTCCTGAGCTGGGAGAGAACTGTTCAATTGTAGAACTGGGAAAACAGCTTCTCTTGCCTCCCTGCCCTCATTTCAGTCTACTGGCACTTTGAAATCCATGTATGTCCACTGCTTGCATATCTTCATCCTGTCTTAGTCATCATGCAGTCCATTTGGCCACATTCTTTTCACACCTGTTCTTCACTGATGTCCGTTTGGGGAGTGGCTGACACCAGTGCTTAGTCAGATAGCTACTTGTAAACAATGAGATGAAACAAAACAAAAACTCCCTCTTTAAAACATTTCTCCTTCCCTGTTGTGAAGTTCCTCCTTTGTCTTTTGATTATGTGATTGTCTTTTCTTTGAGAGGATAAAAGTGAGGTATGGTTTAATGGAGACAGGCAGGTGAACATTAATATTCTTATTAAAAATTAGAAGTTTCTTGATAGTGAAGTGCTGGGTACTCATAAATAATATTCTGAACTACATAAAATACATATGCACCACTCATTCACTGTGCACAAATCAACGTGGAACAAACAGACATTTAAGAATCATGTTTGTACCAATGAAGTTCAAGTGTATTGAGCTAATCTAGTCCAAGTATGCTAACAGGAGCCATTGCAGTCTTCCACTATCCTCTCTTTGTCTTTCATGGGCACTTGGATCTTGGTGGGCATGCTTAGTGTTGGATTCCCCATAGAGGTTGTGTTGTGCCCCCATACGTGACCATGGGAGCGTTGTAGCGTATGTGAATTGCTGCCTGAGAACCCTGTTACTGCCTCAGTTTGTGCATCATCTCCAGGACTGTGGGCTGTTGCTGTTGAGGCTATTTATGTTGCCCGAAAATAGTTGCCCAAGTATAACACACGTTCTGTGCTTTCTGTATTTCTAAATGGAGAACAAAAAGGGCATCATCAGAAGCAGCGGTCTACTGAATTTTTCACAGTCTTTCTGATAACCTGTCCTCCACAGCTGTGAGACATTAGGGAGAACACTTTCAATATGCTTCTCAATACAGCATGAATGCTTCAGAACATGTACAGAGAAAGGAGGAAGTTCTCACGGTGGGTAATGTATCTTTTGACTACAGATGCATACAAAAATTGTTCATGTTGGACAAAATGACATTGTATGAAGTGAATTGTTTTATAGCGGTCATTTCTAAATATCTGACTGTAGAAACCAGTGGTCACCCCTTAAGTGATTTTGAAATTCGTCAGAGTTAAGAGGACAATGCAAAACTGTCTGTCCTGCTTGAGTACAACCTACTATGATTGAGGCAAAATACCTAAGCAAGAAGAGAAACATTTCTGAGATATTTTCTGGTAACTAAAACTTATCATTTATTGTTTTCTTTGATAGGACAGCAAAGAAATACTCATCAGAATAAGAATGCAGCAAGGAGCTAGAGGTAGTAGACATTCACTATCAAGAGGATTATTTGGGTCAGCTAACCTGTTGATGTCCATGGAATTGTACTGTTGGTATCAGCTGAGATCCTTATTCAGTATCCTGCCAAAAGTTCTCAGGTCCACAACAAAGAACGGTTGGTTAAGTGTATCTTACTTCAAGTGGCAGAGCTGTGTTATTTAATGCAGTTTATATTTGTCAGGTTTTTAGGTTTAAAAGAAAAATATTTTTTATTTTCTTTATTTTGTATACAACCACATACTTGAAAATCCTCAGGATCTTACTAGATCTTGAGGAGAAAAATTGGTAGATCTAAACAATCGCTTCTCCAAGAGGAACTCATACCTCTAAAGCTGGTGTTAGAAACAAATTCCAGTGAGCATACTCGGAGTGTGAAGGAAGACTGACTATGTATACCTTGAAGTGACTTGATTTTCAGAGTATTTAAAATGACTGCTTAATCAGTGATCTTTGAGTTAAAAAAAAATGGAGCTAACCCGTACAAATTAAAGAACATGCAAGAGCATAGGCAGCAAACATTCCATTAGACCAGATTACTCAGACAGAGCCCTATCCAGCCTGTTCTTGAACACCTACAAGGATGGGGAGTCCACAAAACCACCCTTGGCAACCTCTGCTAGTGCTTTACTACTCTTAGAGTAAAGAATTCCATCCTAAAATCTAATCTATACCTACTGTCTTTTAGTTTAAAGCCCTTCCTTCCCCCTTGTCCTATCACTGTGCACCCTTGTGAAAAGTTCCTTTTGAGCCTTTCTGTAGGTCTCCTTTCATGTACTTGGGTCAGAAAGATCTCCATGTCTTCTGTAAAATCCAAGTATGTCTGTTGCTGCAAACCATCAATGGGGTGGGAGGAGGAGGCATTTTTTACTTTCTCCCTTTCCTAGAAGTGATGCTGAAAACAAGGCTCATCTTCCAGTCCTTTGCCCAGAAACTTTCCCAAGTCACTTCCCTCCTGCTGGAGGAAGTGACATTGCAAACGTTTATCTGTGCCTCACCCAGCCTTTAGGGCTGCTAGGTTTCCATCCCAGTCCCTTCTCATTCTACAAGACAGAAAGGCTGGTCTGAGAGCTGCCAAAGACTGTTGTATGCACCATGTCTTTTGTGTGACAGAAGAAGTGTGATAGGTGTGGTGTACAAAGTGATCTGGCTGTTTTATGCTGTTCTGTAGCTGTCAGGAAATGAATTTTCCTTAGAGTAGAGGAGAAAGCTGGGACCTCCTTTTTTTTCATTGGAACATCCCAGATTCATAACTCTCCAAAACTTTTGTTAAGTACAATTATGTACCTTTACACCCTTAAATCCTGACTGCAGGCATAGTTGAGCCTGCAGGATTTTTTCAAATCTGGCATTGGTTCAAGGTTATCCTTGGGTTTGGTACCAGCCCAGGAAGACATGTTTAGTGGATATAGATGCCTGCAAGGCTGCAGCAAAGCTGTTATGTAAAACCTGTAGAATTCCTGTGTAAGGAGGCTGAGTGTGCCAGCCCCAATGAGGGTGCTACATTTAATGTGAAGGCAGCTCTGCCTTCTATGCATGAGATCCTTCTAGCAGCATTTCCACTGAGGAACGTGGAGCTTTGCTTCTGTCAAAAGAAGTAAGAATGTGGATGACCTGTTTGTGCTCCTTCCTCCAGGAACTCATCTGTGCTTAAAACATGCGGAAGAAATAAGTGGAGAAGTCAGACAGAGTAGCATCCTTGAACTAGGCTCTGTGATGTACATCACCTGACACCTCAGCTACAAATTGAGCTTCTCAGCTCATTTTTTCTATCAAGATGAACACTGCTGAATCCAAAATGAAGGTGTCACTTCTGCTCTCGTGCAAAATGTCTACCTTTCCTTTGAACACAAATGGCTGAAACTCTGTGGGAAAGGATTTACTTTAGCACACTGCACTTCTCAGCCTTCTCTCTCACTGCACAATTGACTCTACATAGATTCCTTGCATCATTCCTCTCATCCTGATCTTAGTGTGTCATCTGTTTCTGCAATGTGAAATTTCATGGATCCCTTAGAAAACACAGTGATTTCATATTCCAGGAGACACCTGCTGTAAATTTAACTAGCATATGACATGGCTTTTCCTTAGCCAACCACAGAACAAAATAAGATCTTAATCCTGAACAACTGTTGCCACCTTCATAATACAGATTTAAATCTATTTTTAAAAATGTGTAGAAAACAGATTTTTTTTATTTTTTGCAAACTGTGTTGTAATTTTATAATGTTGCATACTTGGCAAGTGTGATTGTGTTGCTATAGTGATCTTAAATTATGACCAGAACAAATTTTTACTCAAGGCTTATTTAGAACTCATCTGGCTCAAAGCCATCTTATCTCCTTCTCTGAGCCCTGGAAGAACCATTTGGATCTCCACAAACATTTTCTCTGAGCCTTCTGTTTTACAGTAATCTCATTGGTGTACTTTTGAAACAATGTTCTTTAAATGAGTTCTGAAATACATTTGAGTTAATAAAAGCCAAAACCTCTGAGAGGCACAGTACCCATTTCAAAGGTGTAGCTCTCATTGCCAGAGAGGATGAGATGTTAGTGACATCTTCGGGTAGTCCTGAAATCAGAGCAGTAAATCCTTCAGTTGAACAATGGGAGGTGGCAATAAAAAGAACCCTGTTTTTTGAAAGAGCTTGGTTTTTTTTTTTAACTTATAGCTTATGGGGACCGTCTGTACTCATGTGTCGTGGGACAAGGCAGTGAAAATATCTCACGCCCACTCTTACCAGCTTCAGGCAAACTGTGGGTCCTTTGCTTATCATCCAACACAGAAAACTCTACCTCCTTTCATGACAGTGATAACTGGATTCTGCCATGAATATTGAATTCTCGAGTTTCACTATCAGAAAGTCCTTGGGTGAAATCTCAGATGTGGGGGTCTGGTGGTTGTTGTGGTCTTCTTCCCCAGCGTTGTCTGCATCAAGAATTTTTCCAGAGAATAGTGTGGACCTTTGGAAATTAGGGAGGGCTAAGAGTATCGTACCTGTCCACATCTTGTCATGGAGCTGGACAGTTCTCTAGGTATTGCTATTCAGAAACTGCCTTTTGACATGGGAGTACAGACTATCAGAAAGAAATTTTAGGCTGTGGGGCTGTTCCTCAGATGGGGTTCTCCCTTATATTTATACTGCTGTGCACTGAGACCATCTTTTCTGTTCAACATGCTGTCTTATTTTTCCTCTCAAGCTGCATTCTGTTTCTAAGGCCAAACCTTCTGGCAGCAGCTTTGCCCTGTTTAGCTGCACTGCAGAGTGTATCGCAGTGTCATTAGTTCTGCTTAATTCTGTGCATACCACAGTGCTTGCTACCATGTGGGAAAGGTCAATTTGACAATATGGGATTTTATGAGGGATAAAATGCAGAATCTATTGACTCCAATCAGCTCTTTACAAATATATTTAGCCCAGCAAAACTTGTGAGGAATACCAAGTGCATCAGCTTACTTACAGAAGATGCAAACCTGATAATGCCATTGATTTCAGTTTGGTCGTGATCTCCATTTGTGTGTTCTTTTGCTACCTGTTAGACATGCAGCAGGAAAGGCTTATGTACAGATACAGGCCCACTACAGTCCATGGTAAATTTAAATGTGTATTTAACAGGATGTATGCCCCTGAACTCACTGGGGTGGAAGGGAACAAATTAAATCTTGTATAATATATAGGAATACAGTTAGGTGTATAATATATAGGAATACAGTTAGCTTTTTTAGGTGAACTTAGCCACATTCCCCTTTTCTACAGTTAATATTCGTATCATAAAGTTTATGGTCTTTTAGAGGAATAAGTTCAGCAGAAGCATCACTATTTTGTACTAATCCTGTTTCTTGAATTAAGTTTGTACACTGAAATTGATTGACTGTGAATTAACTTGGTCATTTATGGATAGACTGGAAAATCAATCAAACAAACGTTAATGATTTTGTGAAGAAATCAAATTAAAGATGCGGGAAGTTAGACTTGGCTGGCTGCCAGATACCCACCAAGATACTCTTGCTCTTCCTTCTTAACAAGGCAGGAGGGGAAAAAAAGATAAAAATCTTGTGGGTCAAGGTAAAGATAGGGAAAGATCACTTAGCAGTTACTGCTTAACCCATCACAGAAGGGAAAAAATAGTGAAAAGTAGACCTGTAGAGTTTTCCTTCTTGTTTTGTTATATTTTAATTGTCACTTTCAACAATTTCAGGTCACAGTGATAGAACTGATATTGATTTACATAATTATGCTTAAGTAAATGGGGAAAGATGACAATTTTAACTGAAAACAGGAGCTGGGTTTTCCTGCTTTAAATGCAAAAAAATTGCCTTTTGGTGGGTTTTTTGAACTTTATCAGTTACCCCCAAAAAAGTGGCAGAAGTAATTTATGTAATGTTTAAACTGGAAGGCCAAGCAGTCCCAAGAGGTGTATGCAGTGGAAAGAAGCAACAGTGCTCATACATTGGACATCCAAAAAATTGGGGCTCTGAGACATACTGCAAAGTGCATGCAGTTTAGACACATCCTACAACTAGCAGAGGCAACATCCTACAACATGCAGTTTAGACACATCCTGCAACCTCAGAGGTCTTGTCCGGGCTGAAATATGAATTATAATATCACTGTCCCAGCAAATGGGAATGACCTAGAAATGGTATAGCAAAGACTTCACAGATGTATTGGGTTTCTGTAGCCAGGTTTTGGTAGCAGGGTGGGCTACAGGGATGTTTTCTGCGTCAAGCTGCCGGAAGTTTCTCCCCATGTCCGGTACAGCCAATGCCAGCCAGCTCTGGGACCTGCCGCTGGCCAAGGCCAAACCAATCAGGAATGACAGTAATGCCTCTGTGATAACATATTTAAAAAGGGAAAAAAGCTATTTTGCAGAGGAAAATTGCAGTCAGAGAAGAGAGGATTGAGAATATGTGAGAGGAACAACTCTGCAGACACCAAAGTCAGTGGAGAAGGGACAAGAGGTGCTCCAGGCACTGGAGTTGGGAATCTGCTGGTGAAGCCCATGGTAAAGCAGCTGTCCACCTGCAGCCCATGGAGCACACCAACTCTGGAGCACGTGGATGCCCAAAGAAGGCTGTGATCCCATGGGAGGCCCATGCTGGAGCAGGGTCCTGGCAGGGACCTGCTGACCCGTGGAGAGAGGAGCCCACGCTGGAGCAGGTTCTCCTCATGGGACTTGTGACCCAGTGGGAGACCCATGCTGGAATAGCCTGTGCCTGCGGGACTGCATCCCATGGAAAAATGACCCACATTGCAGCAGTTTCTGAAGAACTACTGTCCCTAGGGTGGACAGTTCATGAAGGACTGTTTTCCATGGGAGGGATCCCATAGGGGAGCAGGGGAAGGATTCCTCTCCCTGAGCAGCAGCAGAAACAACCTGTGATGAAGTGACCATAACCCCTGTTCCCATATGCCTGTGCCATTGTGGGGGAGGAGGAAAAGCCTGAGAAGAAGGGAGGAGTGAGGGAAGGGTATTTTTGCTTCTCATTATCCTGCTCTGATTTTGTCAGTAATAAATTTAATTAATATGCCCACTTCGAGTCTGTTTTGCCTATGACAGCAATTGGTGAGTGATCTCCTCCTGTCCTTATCTCCCCTTATAAACTCTTTGTTATATTTTTTCTCCTCTGAGATGAGGGTGTTGGTGGGTACCTGGCATCCTACCAGGGTCAACCCTCTACAACAATATAAGCTCAAGTAAGCAATATCTGAACCACAAGGCGTGCAGAAATTAGGTGAATTGTCAAGGTCATCCAGGAAGTTTGTTTTAGATCCAGGGACTGTAGCCAGTTCAACAGACGGGCAACACTTCAACCCTTGGCAACACTCTTGAGCAGCTTGCTGGCTTAAGTCAAGGCAAGGACAATGCTCCCATGCAGCCTCCCCCGTCTCTAACATGCTCATGAAGTGTTGGCCTGGTAAGATGTAAAGCGGTGGGACTCCACTAGCTCTTGCCAGATATCCTGCTGGTCTGAGAGGCATCACCTGAGGTTTTGTTTACCCTGAGGTGCAGCGCTATGTCTTGCTTTCTTCTTGCTAGCTGATCCTCCTGCTTGCTTTTATCTTACCTTATCTCCTTGGTGAAGGAAGGGTCCGTGGATAGCAATAGTTCAATACTTTGTCTTTCAAGCAAAGTATCTCATCAGCAGCCCTTAGGGCACTTCCCGACTGGAAACCTGCAACAGGATAACAACCGTTTTCCAAGCCAGAGAGTCAGTGTGGGATTTGAATGGGGGAATCAATGTCTTGACAAGAAAGTAATTTCTTCCCAGCGTGCATTGGTATGTGGGAAAGTGCGGTCCTGGCAAAGTGCCAAAACATGTGGATGTGGAACTGGGGGAAAAAAGAGTCCACAGACAAGGTACATCCATCTAGCTTTTTGTAAATTGAAAAAATTTTCCAGAAAAGAAGTGGCAGTAAAGAAAACAAGTGCCTGGGATGAAGTTAGCTTAGAATGACTTTCGGAAGTGAAAGTGATGTAATGTTACAGGAGGAACTAATATTCAACAGCAACCTTTTTGTTAAATATTCAGTTTCAGCTCTTGTGACTATAGCTCATGAGCCTCAGCAGGCAAACAGACTGAGGTATATTTCCATTAAAGTTCACCTGCTTTAATAATTGATTCTACATTATGTAAACAAGGGCTTGCAATACTTTTCTGTGCAGATTGCAGACAACCATCTCTCCTTTTTGCAGCTGAGCAGAAGGTATAGAAGTCACAGCAGATTCAGGTGCCCAGGGTAGCACTCTTTTTGCTGAGGCAGCTTACTAAGTGCACTGTTTTGCTTTGTTTGGCTCAGGGACTGAAGCACCCTGTAACTAGTAATTCACATGTACATAGAATAATGCCCCTCATCTGCCATGGCATGGTGGGGCCCAGCTGATATGTGAGATATATCAGAGAGAATACACCAGATGTGGAGA
Organism: Myiozetetes cayanensis; assembly: GCF_022539395.1. NCBI lineage: Eukaryota > Metazoa > Chordata > Aves > Passeriformes > Tyrannidae > Myiozetetes > Myiozetetes cayanensis. The sequence goes on along the minus strand of NW_026087631.1, from coordinate 7,285,957 downwards.
ACCTGAAAGAGTAGCTTGCTATCTCAGATAACAGAAACATCCCCTCTGGAAATTCAAAAAAACATTTGGAACTTGTTGTCCTTCTCAAAGGGAGACATATGACCAGGGGAGATAATTTTCTTTCCCAGGCAGCTTCCATTTGAGTCTCCTACTTGGTAGAAAAAGCTGCCTCATGCAAGGCAGGTCAATCACTGTCATTCTTTGAGAGCACTGAGCAGCTGTGCTGGTCTTATCTCACCAGTTCAGAGGTGAGGACAGGATTTGACCACTTCTTATTCTCAAGTCCGTCTGAGGTGAAAGGGGGAGACAGGTCAAATAGAAACAACCTTACAAACAGAGAAATAGTTCCCGTCTGTTCCATCCCATAGTTCCCCCAAATTCTCAAAGGCTTTGGTATTCACTTTAAAATCCTGCCTTTGGTTTCAGAGACTTTGCTGAAAATGTGAAGAAAGAAAGCTGTACAATGGGCAAGACACTACAAGTGATGAGATATTCATGGAGGAGTTTGGCAGATCCTAGTGAGGTGCTGACTAACGCTTTTCCAGGAGTATGTTCATATCAAGATTATTTGTAGCTTCTTTGCTCTAGCATCAAATGGCTTACTTTAGGATCGTCACGACGGTCTGTAAATTGTTGTTGGGTATTTAAAGTGTTTAATTAATCATCAGATTGAAAAGGGATATAAGGTCAGTAATCCTTGGGTAGAAAGGTTTAGGTCACTAAACCTTTTCAGTAAGAGTATTCCACTTAATTATCTACTGTTACAACTTTTACGAGTAAAAAAGCTGCTTGCTAAATGAGGACAGAACAATAAGGTGTTTTACTGAAGGAGGGATAAATCATCCTTGTGTGCAGGCCTCAGGAGGGGGCAATTTGCTTATTTCCAAAGTCTCTGCCTTCCATCAGAGACAGGACAGTGAATAACAATGGGCCTGTCCCATGCCTATCCCTCTGTCTAGAGGGCAAGGTAATCTGTCTCTGGACATTTAAGTGTGGGGTAACTACAAGAACAAAGCCACACCAGTCCCCTCCAGCCCAGGCTACGCTGACACCGCAGACCCAGAGGAATTCGGCAGTAGTGATGACCTTGTACCCACTTGGACTCTGCTGGGCAGCACCACAGGAACAGCCCTGTGTGTGGTCTGATGGTCTGTGTGGGCCTGTCGCCTGCTAGAGGCTCTTGTTTTCACTGGGTATTGCTTTCCAATTTAGTGGGCATTGACCTGCGTAAGCTTCTTCTGTGAAATCTTTTTCTCATAACTGGATTAAAAATGATCATCTGTCTGTATCCTTGAAATCATGGGCGAAACTTCCAAATTCTGATGAGCATGTATCTTTAAATTGTTTTCTTTATTTTCTAGAGCCACATTTCCAATTTTCTCCAACAGTGCACAAAAAACAAACAAAAAAATTAAACACTTTTAATCACAGCAAGGTTATATTCTTGCTTAGTCCCATTAATATAGGAGCTGGGACTTCAAAGAAAAGCAACAACAACAAGAAAAAGGACCCACAATGAAGTGGTGAGAAATTAAAAGCCCATCTACAGCTCACCAAAAGCATGGCGATATTGTCCAGCTAACTGGTCTACCGAAACATTTGATGTCTAGATCAGTGCTCTTAGGGCAAGATCAGTGCTCTTAGGGCAAGGTTCTCGCACAAATTCTCTTTTTAAAATTAATTAGATTTCAATTTTTTTCCAGATAAGAATCCTAACTTTTATTGTGATAACCAACATTTAGCTTCTCTAAATTGCTGAATTTTACAGCTCTGGGAGTAATGGGTTATTTTGTTCTGGTGGCAAACACAGAAGTATTGAAAAATAATTATTTTCTGGGCACCACATACATTTTTGTCATCGTGAACTGTACTATTCTGTTCCCTTTTTCAGAGTATCTCCACTCAGATTTATTTTAAAAGCAAAATTGTTTCTTGAACATCAACATTTGGAGCATGTCCTTTACATAAACAGTATATTAGTACAATTATAATTTCAGCCAAAATTGTAATGTAATTGCAAGCTGCTCTGTACAAAGATTCTGAGAAAAGTTATGTATCCCTAACTGTGTACTTTTCAGTGAATTCTCCTTTCCAGAAATCTTGCCCATCTGTACTCTGTGCTCTCTGACTTTAGAATGGAGCCTGGAGTCATCAACAGTGCTGTAAAGTGGCATGGTTATCCATATATGTGATTTCACTGTGGTTTACAGTGCAAGAACAGGGCCTCAGCACAGCACTGAAGGGGCACAAGGGCATCCAGCTAATCAGGTGTAGAGGGGATTTGTAAGCCCATGAGTCACCTTTGAATCTGCAGCACCCCATCATTGCTTGATAACTTACAAATGTTGCAATGGAAAGTGCATCACCTCAACAATGAGGACAATAAAAGCTATTAATGGCAGTTCCCTCTATGTCCTTAGGGGCAAAACTTTTATTCTGAGTTGTCTGGGTATGCAAACGTGGGTTTAGGGCAAAGCAGGGCGGTGGCACTCCAAAGTGTTGGAAATGGGGGGGAAATAACAGTGTTTCATCAGGAGGGGTTTTGGGTTGGCCTGTTCATCTGACCTCACCTTGACATCAGCACTGCAGTGTGTGTCCTTTTCACACTGACTTTGTTACTTCTGTTCAGGAGTATGTGAGAAGTGCCCCTTGGGTGACCTATTACATGAGATGGTACCAATCAAGTATTTACAGCATAAAAGGAGTGAGTCAGTCCATAGAAGAGTTAATGGCATGTCATTTGCATAGAGCTGGGGTCTCCGTTATGAAAATCAGGGGGTCATTGCGTTTAATTATTTGGCTGTCTAGGTGTTCAAATTTGGAGATAAATTGATCAGCAGACCCAGGTGTAAAACAATTCTTTGTACAGGATCCAAGTCATTCTCAGCTGCAATGGGCTGCAAGGGGCACTGTGAGGTATACCAGGCATTCACCTGCGGCCCTTCCCAGGCAGAACTGGAATATACTGCCAAAATTTTACCCCTGCCCAGTGCTTGTCTCATCTTGAAGGTTTCTGTATGATGTCAGAGGGAGCATATAGAATAGTGCATATTCTTTTCTAAAGAAGAAATCTGAAACGAGGAGTGATTTTCATGGTATATATGGTCCTTATTTAGGAAAATCTTGAATAAAACTTTTTTTTTTTTGTACATTGTACTTTTCGATTTTATAGAGATAGAGGGAAAAAAGGAAGTAAGAGAAGGAAAACTGATGTGAAGTGATTGTCATATTAGTCAAACTGGAGCTCATAGGAGATTTGTATATATACCTGCATGAAGAACCTTCTCTTCAAATGATTTGAAGGAAAAAAATTTAATCATGCAAAATGAGAAAAGTGGAAATAGCTTAAGTTACACTCTTTGTCTATTTTGTTTTCATTTTTTAAAGATAGAAACCATATGTTATATCAGACAGCGAAAGCTAATGTAATATATACCCTTGGAAATCCAAGGAGTGTAATTTGACAGCTGTAAAAACCCACAGATTGTGAAGTTTATTTCATAATGTGATTTGAAGGACTCATTGATTGTTTTATATAAGGCAAAGAAACATCAGAAACAAAGGTAAATAGCATGTAATTTATTAAACAAAGAATCACTTAGGGATCTGTGGCCAGGCTATAGGTGAAGTTCATGAGCCCTGGTGGTACTGGTAAGTTTATGTGGGTTTAACCACAATGCATCAGACTACCAGGGGCATGTGGAAAAGAGCAGCACAGTGGGACAAAGGCCACTAAAACACTTCACCTTAGGATGTTGTTTGTCTTTCTCCTATTAAACTGCTTCCACCATGTCTCCTGACTCTGGAAGGCTGCACTGTCATGTAGAATATTCCCTCCAGACACCCTTGAGTCAGAATGGTCCCCTTGTCACTCATTGTCCAACTATAGAAGTGGGGTTTCTGGTGTTGTTCTGGTATTATTCAGGGGAAATCACAGGACACTCGAAATCCTGCCATTCACAACAGTATCAAGAAGTCCTAGCTACTGTCAGCCTCCAGTTCTCCTATTTGCCCTTTAGCTGCTGATAAGCAGCATCAAAGGCGATCAGTGTTCTTCCTTGAAAGCAGCACTGTGTTCTTTCTAGAAGATCTTGGCTGTTGCCCACTGCCAGAGCAAACAAAATCTATATTCCTCCCAAGCTGAATTTAGGCTCTCCAACACAAGCAACTCAGTGTTCCAGGATCCCAGAAGTCATGAATTCATGGTTGTTCCTGGGACACTGTGAAAAGGAACTTGGTGGATGCTTGTTTGATTTCCCTCCAAGGGTGACACTGAACAAGGTGGTCCATCAGAAATCTAGGAACATTGTGATTACAGTGAAGGATCTGTCATGACTTCCCCAAAGGACAGGATAGACACTGGCTGTCAACTTCTCTTGCTGTATTCTTCCAGGATTGAAATACTTCCTTGCAAGAAAAGGACAGGTTCTCAGTTTGCCCAGGGGATTTTTTCCCAGCAGAAATCTGGACCATAAGGAAAATCAGCAAAGCCCATGGCTGAACAAAGGTATGAACCCATGTTCTTGAGTATGAAGCTGCCAGGCAAACCTCACATCAACTTAACTTTCCTTTAACAAGTCTAACAAATCATACATGTATTTATATAAGCATTAAATCATGTGGTCTCCTCCTGAACCCGCACAGTATGAAGAGTAGGGCTAATTGCTGCAGAATCAGCTTAAAGTCATCTTGCTAGCAGAGTCACAGTTCACTGTTACAAACACGGTATTTGTCCTTGTTCTGTTGTCCTTGTGGCTTCAGACACATCTTCCTGTGGAAGTGGAGAAAAGGAGGAATTCCAACAAGCATGACGATGCCATATGCTTTTCAGCACATGACAGTGCTGCAGAGGGACAATGCAATAGCAGTAGGATGCAGTTTTTCCTGATTCCCCGGATCTTCGCTCGCGAAGACTGTGGTGTGACGCCGCTGGTGACCTGCAGTAGGAATTGCTGAATCCCGGTGGGTGATTTGCCAAATCCATATAAGACTGGGCAGTATGGTATTTCTCAACCTGCTCATTCAAGTGACTGAGCCTCGACTTGAGGGGAGATCCTGTGGCTTGCTGAATCATTATATATTCCTTGCAAATCTATGTTGTGGCCTCATCAGGTCCCCACCTTCCTTGGACATTTATGCCCACAGATAGATCCTCTTCGGTACTACATGGCTATGATTTCTTACACTGCCACAGGTTCTTACAAGTTGCTCTCACTTTACTATTCCATGTAAGAGTCCCTAGGGTGCGAGGGATTGTTTTTTTGCTAGTTTTTGGTTTTTGTAATGCCCTATTTAGGGATTAGGTAGTGATGCTTAATGGGAAAGACTGACTAGGGTGATTTTTTATAGTTGCTGAATTTTTAGGAGAACCTATATCACACCAGTCTCAGGCTCAGGAAACACAAGAACATTTCTACCTTCAGTTCATAGCCTAAAAATGACTGGATGCCCTTCAATTCAACGGCAGTTTTCAAACCTGGTAGAAGATCAGAAAGAAACGGAAATCAGGATGATTGTTTTGCATCCTGACTTAGGCAATAAACAACAGTGGATATATCCTGATTCACATAATGTTTTCCATTCTCACAGTAATCAACACCTTGCATTATCCATATTATGTGTATTTTTTATCCTTGGCTCTGATCTAGAGTGAATGAAATTCTGCATGTGTGAATCTTGGCATAGTCTGAGCCATCAGGGTCCAGACATATGAGACGGATGCACCTCACATTATATCTGCCCTCACTGCAAGTGAATGGTCTCTCCACTCTTCTCATTTCATTATCCCCCTTGTAGCTAATTATAATCGTTTATTCATATGGTCACAGTTTTGCAACAGTCCATCTGTTACACAGACATGTGCTGATATTAAATAACCTGCTCTCCTGCATTGCCTGGGAGAAATTCAGGACACGTAATTCCTTACCACAGATTGTGCTCTGCTTTGAGTAGTGTCCATGTGCTCCATATCTTTAAAGAGACAGGACCTTTTTAGTAGGAGCACTGGCACTGAAAATCTATTTCTATGTGGTACTCACTCTAGTATGGTCAAAAAAACACATCTTCCTGTAAGTCAGCAGATGCTTTCTAATGAATTGTGGTAGTGAAAGAAAAACTTTGCAGCAGAAGACTGCTGGGAAAAGAAAAAAAGGTTTGGCTGTCTGTGTGGATAACAGCAATGAGGAGAAAGATCTTTGAGATGTTCTGCTTGCAGGAGGATTTGAAATAACACAAAGTATGAAAGTCTTGTGCAAATGAATGTGTAGGGACTAGGAGGGTGATGAGGATGGGGCTTTTAACAGTTACTAATATATATTCACAGAGATTTCATGTGGTCAAGAAGAGGTATTGCATTGACTTCCTTAATACCTGCCCTGTGGGTTGTATGATTTCATCCATAGGCCAGGTTGATGACATTGGCACAACATTGGTATGATGGATGACAGAACTGATCCCAGTTGCTTCCTAATCATAGTCAGGATCACCAGAAAACAGCCATTCACAGTTCAAATGCAAGAGAATTATATATTAATTAATAAAAAAAAAATACTGGCAAAGTTATAATTTTCAATGCATGCATTCTGGTGCTGCTCTGTTAGCCACCCCAGGACTCCCAGGGCTAGAAGTCTTGGCAAGGAAGCCTTTGTCAAATGGAAGTACATAGTCTCATTTGGCTCCACGAATCTAGAATCTGGGTCAGAGGAAGGAGCAGTGAATGCTGTGAATTTAACGATGCACCATATATCCTGGCACAAGAAAAATTCTCGCCAGGAGCAGTAATACTAAAATTATTCCAATATTCACTGTGAATTAAAGTGAGGCCTCCACCTACACAGAAATTCAGGTTGTTGTTTACTGTAAGCATCTCTTCTCCAGATGTTAATGCAATCTCAAATGTCAAAATCAAGTAGGTATTACGGACATACTTTGGCAGATATGTTCTTGGAAAGAACAGTAATTGTATTGCCCCAAACCCTCACTGCCTGTACCCTCACTGCCTGTAAAATTCAGCATGAGACAAGATTATATGACAATATCTGTGGGCAGAATATACCAAGACTTTTATGGCAGCTAAGGGGCTAGACACTCTACAGCAAAGAGAAAGGCTGATCTCCACTGCCCAGCGCTGGCTACAGCACATTCCCAGGAGCAGTGTGGAAAAGTTTTCTTAAGTGTAGAAGATTGTCTCAGACACAAAAGACTTGCTTTCTGAACTGTATCCTCAATAATATAGCCCATGATTTACCTACACTGAGGGTGGTAGAATAAGTATCTCAGATGAAGGAAAGTCTCACCGCTTAAATTAATCTCAAAGGAAACCCACTTGAGATAAAGCTGCAGATTCTTACCATCAAAGTATTTACTACTGATTGCAAGAAGACTACTGTGGCTAGACATGTACCCTAGTCCCAAGTGCTGGGACAACTGAGACCTCACTGCATGGAAATGTAGGCAGCAGTCTGCAGTTAGACTGGAATCACCACCTCACAGTTCCTATTAACAGTCTGTAAAGACATGTGGATTATGATCCAGGCTGTTGGATTCTAGTCACACTTCTCCTTCATCTTGGTGGTGTTTTTGAGCCCAAATTCGTATCTGAAACTAAAAATATATAGTTGGTTTCCATAAGACTGAAAGAGGACCAACCAGTAAACAGTTTTTTGTGAATATTTTCAGTGTAGACTATCCTCCTGCCCCTCTTTTTGCCATCTTATTCAGAAATCTACGTATTTCATACATAAGCAATAAATGTTACAGATCAATATTTAGCACATAACAGCAAATGTAACAGGTAAGTAATAAATGTGGTCTCTCAAGTGAGGCAAGAAGGTGTTTGTGGCTATCTTAATCATCCGTTTGAGTGTGCAAGGTCTTCTTGTTACCTTCTCCCCCTTTCTTATTAGTAAAAATAGAGTTCTTGTTTGCTTATTTTTTGCTTAAAAATCAATCTGATGCTAAAGAAAATAATTTCATTATTCTATTACCTCAAGTACCTCCCTTCCACAAAAAAAAAAAAAAAAAACAACCAAAACCATAAAACCAAAACCCAAGCACAAACCCTTGACAAGCTGAACCCAAATCTTTTCCTAAAAAATCTTGCACTTTGTTCTACTCTTTCGATCCTTGTATCCGTGCACGAGGTGCTGAATGCAATGTATCATTTATGGGATGTAGAAACAAAAAGCATTAAATCTGTTTTGGCACTGCCAAGGTCTGCACAACCTTCACGTGCTGGGGTGGGCCCATTTCTTGTCACCCCCCCTACCATGGCTCACTGCTGCTTTCAGGCTGCTGCAGACCAAAGGGTGCCATGCACAGAAAATAGCTTTTCTTATGGGGTGGATGTGCTGCTCTGGCTGACTCCAAGGCACGGTGTGGTCAAACCTTCTGTAATTCTAACTGTGGTCCAACAAAGCAAGGGGAAACTTCCCAGAGTCCTCTCATGATGCTCTGTTGATATTTGAGATCTCTTTTAGAAAGGTGTTTTTTGCAGACTGCCCTGCAAATCTGACACCAGATACCTCTTTCTCTGCACTAATATTGCTGAAACCAGGGCAATCTTCAAATGCAAACCAGCTCCAACACATCCAGATGTCTCTTGTGTTCCTATCTGTGAGAAAAGGGAAACGGAGATTGTGCCCAGGCCTGGGCGAATGGATTAAAACATTTCACTGTTTCTTTCTTGTCTTTAACTGTGTCCACTTGAATATTGAGTGTCACTGAGATCTCTCAAATGAGGTGGGAAGGCATTTGTGGTCTCCCTCAACCATCCACTTGAACCTGCAGATCTTGTTATCTAGGAAGTAAGAATATCTCATATCTACATCCTGCTTTTTTTCTGCCTTCAGTGTCAGATGTAGCTGAGAGGTTTGCTTTACTCAGCAAGCCTTGTCAAGGTGACAAAAACCCACTCGCTATGAGCTAAGATAACCATGTATTATATTGAAGCATGGACCTCATGCCAGAATGCCTTGGCAAACTTTGCTTTGGAAGCAACTATTTTTCCTCAGTGTCTAAACTTGTTTTTCCTTTTTGTCAACTAATAATTAGGCAGGATTTTTCTCACCTTGTTCTTGCAGGATAAAGACTAAGGAGAAAAAATTACTAGCATTTTCGCAAGGTATATGCTAATCTTCTTTTGGTGGTTTAGGAAGTAATAGTTGCACTGGTGTCTGTTTTCTTGGGTCTCTTGACGTAGGAGTAGAATCTGGTCATACTGCACTAAGATGAGATTTCCAAATTCTTGAGTGAGTTGCTCTCATATCATGCCTGGGAACGGGAAGACATTTGCAGAAAAGGCTTACAGGGTAATCTTTCCCTTGCATGCTAAGGGCCTTTGGAGAGTACAGAAAGTGAAGCAGTTTTTTTACCCATGGACATTGTGACACTTCTAAAGCAAAACCAGCCCAATTCCCAGCTGCTGGAATTGGAATGCAAAGGCTGTGTGCTTCTGATTTTGCTTTTTCTGGAGGAAACACATGGTGTACCCAGTCACAGTGAGAAAGGTCAGGTATTTAGTACCTGAATGGGACAACACAGTCTTTTGGTTTCTCCTATGCATTGAACTGGAAAGCAGCTTCAGAGATATGTTGCTCAGGGCTGTGTCATCTCCTTTGGGTGCTACATGGCCTTGGAGCATGGATAATAACAGGACCACGTTGGAGAAATCCACTCATTGGAGGGTAGAGTTTGAGTAATCAATCCATGGCTGTCCAAGGCCACAGTGATGTCCCACACTCAAGGGGAAGGGAGCACTCAACATTCACAGATGCTTGTGGTCAAAAGGAATGACAAAAGTCAGAGGGTCTGCAAAATCCCATGAAGTTTTATAAGTAAATTACACACTTGGCATGGAAATTGGTATGTTAGTCCCAGAGCTACTATATAAGCACATATTTTTGATTTGGATAAAGGAGTGGGGTAAAAGGGAAAAGAAGGAAGGAAGGAAGGAAGTAAAAAAAGAAGGAAGGAAGGTGGTATGAACATATTTCTACAAGTTTTGTCATGGGGACTTCAACCTCTACAATATCTTAGGACTGGGTTTAAATAGCAACTTCATTGCCTGACAAGTTTAATTAAACTCATAGCCTTAAGGAAGACAAGCCAAAAATTCCTCTTTATTCCTTGTATAAGTTTTCAAAACACAAACTTTCACATGCAAACAGAAATACTGAAAAGAAGTATATGGAGAAACTAATTAGACTGAGCAGAAATGAACAGGAGTAATAAGTCTACTGCACTATAGATTGATTAGGTCTTTGGCAAGATGGAGTTTCAAGGGAGAGAATAATAGAAGAAGATTGCAGATTTTGGAGAAATAGGCAGAGTTGATACTTAGTGCTCCAGGAAAATAATTGACTCAAGTTTTTCTTGCTGTAATGCTAGGTGGGAAAGAATGTAGAACACCTTTGAGGAGTTGTTGTTTTCCACCCAATAGGTTGTTTCGTGGAGGGTCTGCTTTAACCTTTGGCCAAGGGAAGAGTGTTCTTCCTCCTTGGGATCCCAAGCGCACTTGCACTAGCAGTTTTCAGGGATACTTCAGGACTCTTTGATTTTGGTGGTATTGGTTGTTGACCAAGCTCTGAGGCAAAGCTGGAATTTCAAAACTGGCTTGGATACCCTATTGTAAATAAATATGCCATTTAGCATAGAGAGATTATTTATCCAGTGTACAGGCTGACTTCCCATCACATCACTAAATCACAGTTGTGTGTGAGAAATAGATCACTCGGCTGTATAAGGACTCAGGGTGAACCTCCTTCATGGTGAACCAATAAAACTTTCTGTTCCTTTCATATGTCATTTGAGTATCTAGATTTTCCATCTGAGTCTGAAAAGGTGAAATGGTGAATTTGGCAATTTCCTTTTCTGCTGGTGAGTTCTGCAGAATGTTAAAACAAAACCACCCCAAACAAGTGTTTCCCAAGATTGAGTTACTTGAATTACTGCAGTGACAAAGTTATTACTCACCCCTAAACACTTTTTTAAACTCTCAAATGCATGTTTCCTCTTGTTTGTCAATATGTTTGAACAAGTGTAATGTTTCTTTTTATTCTGATAGATTATTTTCTATTTCTATTTATTACTGGCAAAAACCTGATTCATGAGATGAATTACTTGAGCCATTACTACTCCCAATCACTCCTTCAATAGGACACATATCTGTCATGGAAAACAACTTATTCTGAGAAGCTTTCAGTGTCTTAGAGATATACAGGCACTTCCAACTGTTTCTGTATTTCCCATAAAAGTACAGATCCTCTTTTCTGAAGGAGTTTTAGACTATGCCTCTAAATCAAAGGTGCCTCTCTCTGAGGCCTGCCAGCCTAGTTCATGTACACACAGTCTCCTCTCATTCCAAAACAGAGAGGACTCAATGCTTGTTAAGAGTGCATTTCTCACAGTCCTTCAGACTCTGTTGTGTACTTACCATCTGCCCTACCACTGGCAAACGACTGCCACAGAACATCCTGTACCCTGAGCAGGAAGACTGGCAGACACTGTGTAGCTCCTCTCATCTGATTTTTTCTGTCACCTTCTTGTGATGCTCCAGGTTTATGGCCTTTGCAACCTGTCTGTGACCCGCTTACTGACGCTGGTCCTGTTGGGCAACCTCAGACAAGGATCTTTGCTTACCTCGCTGCTGAATGTCGTGGAGGTGACAGGAGCATGCCAAGCCTGGCCTGAGGGTGCAGAGGGCTCTGGGGGCTGCTCTTTTCAGGATGGTGCTCCAGATTTGGGAGCTGCAAGCTGTGGGTCTGCAGAGCAGACATTTAGCAGAGCTACCATTCCTTTTCTCCCGAGGAGACACAAAGGGAAAGTCTGAGTAGGCTCTCAAGACAGTAAATATGTGCTATAAGAAGCTCTAAAGAAGACACCTCCCTCCCCTTCTCTGCATCATTGCTGTATTTACTCAAGTATTTTGGGCTTTGTCTAAACAGGAAGGACGATAACATGCAAATCTACTCCTGACTCTGAATAAGGCACCACTGAGAGCAAGTTCTCTAGCATTAGTGTCACAACACTGGTAATTGTCCTTCTTTGAGCCAGAAGGCATGAAACCATGTAGATGTGCTGAAAGTGTGGCTCCTCTGCCTAGGGGTGCCAATATTTGGCAGCACTTGAAGCTACAGTGAGAAGTTCCCATCGAGGAAGACGCTGTGATTCTCCTTGGAGCTGGTTCACACAGCTCTTGTTGGTGAATGCAGTAAACTTTTTCAGCACGGCAGCCTGACTTCGAGAAATGTGAGGCCTAGAGTACAGCCAGATGACTCCTGATTGGCTTTCCTCCTTCTTTGTGGAAGTTGACCAGTGATGTTACTTTACTCCTTCTCTTCCCACCTCACCGTCCCTCCCCGCTACCATCTCAAAAAATTGAGAAGAGGAGGGAGAATCTTCAAAAATGTAGTTTCTTTCTCACTTCGTTTTCAACTGGAAGAAAGCTAAGGAAGGATTGCAGAAAGCCTATGAGGCATCATTTTTGGGTACTTATGTTGCTCAAAACAAAATGTTGCATTAAAAAAATAAATAGATGCTTAAAATGCATTAAAACTGGGTTTTTTAGGGCACATGAAGTTCATTTAGTCTCAAACTGAACTTCCTTGGTTTGCCTCCCTTACAATTAATTTCAGGTTGACTAAAATAATGTTTAAAAAGTGTTTTTCTTCTCAACAAAACCTGAGTTATTGATAAAGAGATGATTGCTTTTTACAGTTTTGGAAGACTGTTACAAAGACACGGGAGAAATTTAACTCAGTTGAAGTTGGAAACATGCAGCTGGTTTCTACCAATTAATTATTTTCTCCTTTTCTTAGCATTATAAAGGTTATTGCTAAGTCATCAAATTCTATCTTCCTTGTATTTCAGCTACATACTCTTTCTTGTGCTTATTAAGTGAAAGACACCTGTATCTAGGGCACTATTATAATTCACACTTCAGTTGTGGAACTCACTGCCACAGGATTTTTGTCAGAATTGTAAGAGGTCTCAGAGAGGAATTGAAAACTGTTTATTCCTGGGTCCCTCAACAAACAAAGGTATTATGATAGCCCAGGTACTTCAGGTGCAGGAAGATTTTTAAGGCTCCTTTTGGTGAAAATTTAGTATGTTTAATAAAATGAAAAGTCTCTTTACTTTTCACTGACATATCTGTGGTAGGCTGCAAGTGAGGACAGGATACCCAATCAGCAGTTTGATTTTAATTTTTATTCAAGAAAGCTGGGTTTGTGTACAGAGATGGGTGGTGCCAGCCCAGTAATATTTACTGCAGTGTATTCCTTTTCTGTATTTGTTATATTATGACTATGCAGTCAGATCTGATATTAGAAAGGATTGTCTCTGTTTTCTGTCAGCTTTGGATGTTATAGAATTCTTCAAGATGCAGACTCAGTATTTAAACTGTTATATCAGGTTCTGTCTGTACTGTGGATGCTGCCTGTTTCATAGCCTGGATAGCACATGGATTGTCATAGTGCACAGCTATTTATGACACCTGGTATTTCTACCTGGCAGGACAGGTGTTAGAAACACCATAGACAGAAATTGGATCTAAATAAAAAGTAGGAAAATTGTTTGGCGCCTCATTATTGACATCACCATCATCACCATTATAATGACTATCTTCATCTGAACCAGGTGACATAAAATTTTTGTCTGGATTTGGTTGCTCCATATGGTGGGATGACGCTCTGTGGAACCACAGGAAATCCCCAATTATTTCAGAATCTTCCTCCCATTGGCCTATCTTCAGTATGTTAGAAAACACATATTCATTGTAATTCTTCTTCCTAGGTATGGTTTGTCCTTCCTACGCGTGCTTGAAATGAGCTAAATCTGAGGCCTTTTACATTATTTATCTAAACCCTTTATATTATTTATTTTTGTGTTTGATTTCTGTGGCAAAATTGATCAAAACCATTAAAAACTGAGAATTAGAGTGAAATCCCTGTCTTTGTACTTCACCACATTACTATAAATCGTTCTTACTGTTTAATCAACCATATTCAGCTAAGGCTTTTCATGACAGAAACTCTTCCTTTCCTCGTCACACTATAGACCCTACTGCAAAAAAGTGAATTGAGCTTAAGTTTTGACCTTTGAGAAATGTTGTGGAAGATTCTGCAATAACAAAAGGTCCCGATTCTAAATGTCAGATTCTTAGTTTCAGAATGCTCAAAATCAACACACTGAACTCATACAAAGGCTTTCCCCCCTCCCAGATTTTCGTTCAAGATTATTTATTCTTCTCCCTGAAATTATCTGTCTGCACATCATGTTTTTGCTTCTGGAACTTCAGACACTCCTAGGTTTGAAACCACTTGTTTGCAAAATGTCCTGCCAAACTTCAGCCTTCTTTCCTCTTCTCTGTGTCCCTTTGCTTGTCCTTCACAGGCTGTGACCACAGCTCTGCTGCTGAGAGGGTGCTGTGTTGACTGTCACCGCTTTCACACTCTTATGCTGTACAGCAGAAGTCATTTACTAGCAGCATGTTACTGAACTGGATTGGGAAAAGTGTGCACTCTGCATAGGAAAACCCGGATTTGAGGTGTTAAGCCATTCTTTTGGCCTTTGTGAAGGGCTTTTCCCGTGTCTCTTCAGACAGTGTTAGCTCCAGCACCTACAAACTTCTTCAGGAATAAGTGGTATCTAAAACATGTATATGTTGAGTGTGATGGGGTGGGGTGGGGTTGGGGAGGGTGGAGGGAAGCAGGATAGCTGTCCTGGGGATCTTAGTGTGAGCTAGAAAAGCTGATGGAGGAAGTATAGTTAGCTATGCAAAAGAGAAAACCTGGAGCAGAAAGCGAGTCATCAGGATTCCAAATGAAATGGGATTGTAGGAATCCTGGTGCAAACATAACTAATTCATTTTTCAGCTAGAGCAGCAAAGATCTCTCCTTATGGGTTAGATCCAGTCTTACATTAACCAGGGGGTGCACAAGGTCTGCAGAATTGGAAGTGCTAGTCTACAAGAGCTAACGGAAAGGATTGACAAGCAATGACTCCAGTGTAGATGACCAGAGAACAATAAGAAAGTACGAACAGAGTTGCAAGATGATTCTCTGGGTTGGGAATGGGAAGGCAAAAGAAACAGCAGAAATCCAGTCATCTACAGAAATCTCTGTACACGGGAAAATAGCTGGTGTATGGTGAAGCTGTGTTACCACTTGCCAAGCTGGATGACTGATCGGATCTGTCATCACTAGCGTCCTTCACAGTTCCTCCTATTTTCCCTCTGCCAAGATGTGAGCTTGGATCCCAAGCTGCTTGCTCAGGGAAGGATCTGCATTACTACTTCTCACAAGTACAAAAAAACACATGAACTCCGCTAAACAGCAATATGTCTTTGGGAGCCCTTTTTAACTTTCATCGTGCCTATATCTGTGTAGCTGCCAGGACTATTGCTGATATAAGGAACAAGTGGTATTTTTTCTCTAGCCTTTTTAATGTAGTAGCTGTTTTCTTATGGGGAAATTCTAGATTTTACATAGTATTTCATGTCCTTTCCTCTTCTAATTCAGATCCCTGTATGAACCAGATGATAAGAATAGGTTCTCCTTGGCTTTAAGAGGGCAAACACCTCTGGTTCTACACCAGAGGACCCAGACTGCTGTTCACTCTGAACAGTTCAGCTATAAATTTTCTATGTCTTGTGGCTGCCTCTGCCTCTGCCCCATGTTTCATCCTTAGGACAGAGCATGTATATTTTTCAAGTTTGTTCTAATGGTACTTGTAGGTGCAGCTGTAGAAAAGCAGAGTACAGTAGCCCTTCGTACAAATGCTTTTGCCCTTTCTGCCTTGTCCAGCTAGTGGCTTATCTGATCTGAGGGACAGCATCAGAGCAGTCTGCCCAGATGGTAAACTGTGGAATAAATATCACTTTAAGGATATTTTCCATGAGACACTTGAATGGTGGCTTTAGGTAACGGAACATGTCTCCTCCCCCTTTGAACTTTGCCTGTTTCACTGAAATTTCCAATCTTGTCTTTCTGAGAGTGATTTGTAAGAGCTTAGCATTCACAGTGAAAGGCTCAACATGTTTTTTAGTGATGCCTGGTCTGAAGGATCTTTGACATTGTTCTGTGATTACTTTTTAAGATTTTTTTTTAACCTGGATTGCTTGTGGTTGGTATGGAATGACTGCATGGAGTTGTTCCAGCTAGATCACTGTCTCAGTCTGTCTTGCACCAGGGGTGATGACTGTACTATATTTTTGGAAAATAGTATTTCCTGCTTATTTTGGCCCCTGTTGTACGGGATCAGATTCCACCTGATAGCTCTTATGTCAGTGACATCACTCTACCCCAGATTGCTCATAGGAAAGTCTCTGTTGCATTGAGTTCTTCATTACACAGGCTTCATTACACTGGATTAAGAACAATAAACATTTCTAGTTTTATTATGATGGTGAGTGCTGCTTCTGTAGATTCTGTCCTCTTTCACTTTATAATCTTTTTGTGCAGTTTTCCAGATTTTTGGTGAAGCCTTCAAATGGTATTTTCCATGAAGCATGGCTTCCAGCCCAATTTCCCATTCCCACTAAATATTTCTTTCTTCTCCCATGAACAGATTAAATATTTGCCTGATGTCAAGTGCCACTGATGTTTTGGAAAAGAACCTATGAAATCAGAAACAGGAAAATTGTGCTTGTTTTGGACTCTTTGGATAGCTCTGAGAAGCATTTTATTTTTTATTTTTTTTTGTTAGTAAGAGCAAAGCTGAAACGAAGAAAGCAGCACAGTTTGTTTTATCAGATGTACCTGTCCTAATGAAGACCTTGATTTCAAAGATCTGATCATGTTTTTTATATCAGAACTGGTCCTTTTAGTCTTGAGCTTACACTTCTACTCAGTGGTTTACAGGACTGCTTACAACAACTACTCCAGTATCTTCATCAAACTTGGCTGACAGCTCTTTACACCCTCAACTGTTTGACTCGTATTCAAGGAGGAACAGTCAGCACTTGCAAACTCTCATTTTATAGTAATATCCATGGTTCAGCTTCTAGCTCTCCACCTTCACAAGGCATATAGAAAATATGAAGCAGGAGAACGAACGACACTTTGAAACTACTCCTCTCCTGAGCTCACCATGGTTTCCTTTCGGACAGCTCTCTAAAGAATGCTCATAAAATGTCTGTGAGGTAAATCAGGTGACTTACAGAAGGATTGTTTTGATTCTTTGTCATAAATCATGTATCTTCAGAGATCCTTACAGGGTAATTCAGCAAGCAGCTACAGCTGGGGAAGAAGAGTGACTGTGAGGATACTGTGAGCTCACTAATGATGAAATGATGAACAGCAACAAAGAGGAAAAAGTAGGATTGTATGGATTTCCATGTGATATCCCCTATCTGTCACCAGCACTACAAAGTTAAAACTTTGGAAGGAGTTGAAAATAAGAAGAGTTAGTTATCGTAGACTGACAGAGAGCTGACAGGTAAAGGTTTGTGACTCCTAATGCTCCTGCTCCTAGAAAAGGGATGGAAGGTGTCTACTGATGATGCAGGAATAAACTTAGGGCAAGGCATTTAAAAAGTTAAAGCATCTTCATTATAATCCATATCTTCTTTGTGTTTGATCCTTTTTGGTGCAAATGTCTGTCATAACCCTCCTTTCGGCAGAGTAAAATGCACTTTAAGCCTTCAAGCCTTACAAAGAATAAAACTGCCTCTCTGAGACAAGAAATGCTATGTGCACCACTTCCTAGGGAGTGGCAAAAATAATGAGCAGATACTGAAGTACTCAGGAGTGCTATGCAGTCTGCCAGCAGTTTCATATCCCCAGGAATTAAAATTGCACTCATGCAATACGGGGTATCCAGGTATAAGGATGGAGATGCATTAGAAAATACTATCTGGAAAACAGCAGAAAACCCAGAAGATGTCTCACAATTCCTGTGGAAAGCCAGTGGAGGGAACTGAGAGGAGGATAGACTTGGAGAGATGTCTGAAGAAAAAGAAAAGCTCTTGATCAGCCTAGGAATGCCAGTGTGAAGGAGAGCTCTTACTACAGCTGCATCTACCTGAGCAAATGTCTCAAGGGAAAACTGGTCAATTCTATTATTTTTAATCAAATCAAGATCCAAGTGGTTTATTGATTTGTTAAATACACATAATTGATGAGGGAATGATACATTCAGAATCCAGACTGGAGCTTCTGTAGAGGCTTTCATAATTACATAGTGACAAAAGGAAGGGCAGTGAGAATATGGGCCCAGTGTCAAAAGAAGTGGGAGCCCTGCTGAGACTGGACATTGCAAAACTTGAGTACTTAATGCTTTCTTTGCCTTGGACTTAACAGGCAAGGCTGTCATTCAGGAATTCCAGTCCACAGAGACCAGGGAAGTCTGGAGCATGGAAGGCACATCTTGTTGAAAAATGATCAGGTCAGGGAATATTTATGCAAATTGGACATAGCGCAAGTCCATGAGCTGTGATGAGATGCACATGCAATTACTGAGGGAGCTGACTCAGCACTGCTGTGACCACACAAGTGCTGGAATTGAGTTCCAGTTGTGTAATCACCAGCACAAGAGAGACATGGATTTATTAGGGGAAGTCCAGCAAAGGGATGCTAAGGATTAAGGGGCTGGGACATCTATCTCATGAGGAAAGGTTTAGTGAGTGGGGACTGTTCAGCTTGGAGAAGAGAAGGTTCAGGCAGGAATCTTGTGCACATAAACACCTGAAGGGAGGTTGCAAAGAGGTAAAGCCAGGCTCTTTCCAGTGGTGCCTAGTGACAGGACTGGAGACAGTGGGTATTAACTGAAACACAGTTCCTTCTGAATATCAGGAAATAATTTTTCACTGTGGGGGTGATAAAACATTATCACAGATCACACAGAGAGGTTTCCCTTTCCTGGCAGTGGGATACTCCTTCACAGTTCCCGTCTGTGCTATAGGAGATGCAGATGCTTAAGACCTTTAGGAGTGCCCATGGTGTTGCATGAAGTCCATGCATGCCCACCCTAGTAAGAAAACTGTCTCGTGGTGCCTGTGCATACCCAGGGCTGGGGTTGCATGCCATCAAGCACCCAAATGGAGTGTATCTGCTGGCAGTGTGGAGGCTGATCTGCCAGGCTGTGATGATGCTTTTATCTGTGATAGAGGGTGTGACACCAGCAGTGCCATTTCTTGCAATGCCAAACTTGGCCTGACTGCTGCTCTAGCCTCACTGCTCCCCTCTCACTACAATTTCATGCTTCTTTTCCGCTTTTCTATTTGACTGTCCCTGTGTTCAAAAGTTGCTTGGTAATCTGGTTATGGTTTGATCCAGCTAATGGACGTCCTCCTTTTCAATGCTATTAGCTGGGGCACAAGCTATTTTTGGCAATTTTGGGTGTGTCATGTGCACACACTGTTTACACTCACGTTTGCATTTTACCAGTTTTGCCAAGGTGTTGTGTGGTGGGACGGGTTGTGAGTCATTCTCACAGAAGATGGGTACAGACTTTCTGGATGTTCATGGTGAGAGAACAAAAGGCTGTTGCCACAAATTAAACAAGAGAAATCCCCATCTGACATACTGAAAAACTTCTTTCCCTTGACATCTGTGCAGCCCACAGGAGAGGTGGGGAGATGCTTGAAGACATCCAACCTTTTGCTGGAGCAGTCCCTTGGTAAGCTGATCTAGTTGACACCGCTTTAGGCAAAGAAGAAGGACTGGAAAGTGTTAGGAATCTCTCCCAGCCTACATTTTTGTGTAAATCACAAACCTGTGGAAAATGTCAATGTTGCAAAGTATTATTCTGCAGCAAACAGTAGTGATGGATCAAAATATTTTGATTCTGCTTAGAAAGGAGAGTCTCAGCATTTTATTTTAGAATTGATGAAATATTTGGATTTGATTTGAACAGAGAATAAACATAATAGTCATAGTGGCAGATCCGTCTCTCTGCAATGCTGCCCAAGCACCAAATTCTGCAATTCTGCAAATAAAGGTTCCCAAGATAAGTAGGGCCCTTTGCTCAGAGTAAGTTATCCATAATCCAGGCAAGGAACCCAAAGTGTAAGAGAGACATGGCACAGTAACAAGCAAACTAAAGCTCTGAAGAATTGCCATATTCATACACAAACAAATAGATCAAGCAGAACTGGCTCAGACAGGAAAATTTTAGTTTGCTGAACCAAGCCAGAGAATTATCATGTTGCTTGGAACCCTTTATAAATAGAACAATGTTTGGTTCTTTTGGTAGACAGTTGATGGGAAAATAATGTTTCTGAACAATTATGCTGAGTTTTTTTCACCTTGATGGAAAAATCTCAAGTATCTACATTACCGTCTTACAGTGTATATTAAAGTGTCGTAATTTTAAAAGCTCAAATGCGTTCTAAATCTCTAACAAGAAATTTTAAAGTATCATCATCAGAATGCATAATACATAAAATGCACTGGGCTTTCAGGCTATTGATCATTATTAAAGCTTCCAGAAGAGTTGTGACCTGGTGTCAGGATAGATTTGTCAACACAGAAAATTTCCCTATGTTTTCAAAGCTGAAAATGAAAAATAAAAAACCTTCTAAGCTTTTAAAAAACATTAATTAGCACTGAATTTCTCACAGTGCTGAAAGACCCTGCAAATTGCTACTTGACACAAATGAGAGCCAACTCAGGCATCAAAGTCCCCATCAGGGCTGTTATATATGTTAAATGCAACATGCAAGGGGTTTAATCATCCTAAATTCCTCATGAAATGTTTTTCAGGATTTGAAAGTAAAAATTTGACATGTCCTTGACTAAAATTATAGATCTTTCTGAGCTTTCCCTTTCTGAAATCTGTAAAAAGACTTCATAAAACTCAATTCCCGTTGCCAAGTGGTTGTGGGTGGCTTTTTTGTTAGCTTGTTTTTGGTGTGTGGTTTGGTTTTCTGTTTTGTTTTGTTTTGTTCTGGTGGTGTTTTTTTTTTTTCTTTTCCAATTTATCATTATTTTTTGTTAGTTTGTTTTTAGCGGGTTTGTTCGTTCTGGCGGTTTTTTTGGTTGTTTCAGGGTTCAGGCTTTTGTTTTGTTTGATTTTGTTTTGAAGAAGCCGATGTGTTAGAGTAGATTTCGTCTTCCATTCCCTTTTCCAATGCTGCCTTGGAACGCATTTTTAAGAGCAAACCACTTGCCACGGCTGACCAGGGAGGAAGGATCGTGCTCCTGTAGTCCTTGCTGAGGGGACAACGCCAGCCGCAGTTGGCTCTGAATGGAAGTGGAGCCCTCTCTGTCTTGGTGGATCCATGTTACCCTTGCTGGTGAAGCAGAGGGAGGGAGAGGGACAGACCCACGGTCTGTTGGAGCCATCCCCAGGAGCTGATCCAAGAGGGAACGGAGCCCAGCCTAACCCAAACCACAGCAGCACCAGGATCTTGGCAGCTTGACTTCTTTTTGGATGGCGTAGCATCCCGGGTTTTTGCTTTGCTTCCATTTCCTTGTGGTTTTTGCCTAGCTGGGGAGGGTGTTAAACTGTGGGGATTTTGTCACCCACAGGTTTTTTTTTCTTTTGTTCTCCCAGGAGGAACAGCTGGAGGGAAGTATGTGCTGGTCACCATTTTTGTCTGTGTACAAAAGGGGGAGAGGCTTGGGGTGATCTCTCTCTGTTGTTGGCTTGAGCCATTCAGTTTGTATTGCCATTGTTGTTGCTATGTTTCTTGTCAGTAAACTTAGTTTTTCACTTATATCTCCTTGCATTTTGTCTCTCTGTTTTGGAGAAAAGGGAGGGCTCTCATTTGTTGGAGTCTCCTCCCCAGTGTTTGTCTTAAACTGGGACATTCATCATCTCCATATCAAAGACTTTGTGTGCAGTGAAAAAAAAGAATCATCATTCTTCATTCTATCTTTTAAACCATAAAGTCAATCTCTGGTGCACTGAGTACTAACCATATCATAAGCAGTTGGTGTTTGTTTCACAGAAATTCAACACACTTGCTGTGCATGGCTCCCTGTGATACTTTGAATCTGCTACGTGTCTTGTCAGTAATGGAACTGAACCAGGATTTTCTATTTATGGGGAAAGCCACTGTTGGCGAAAACTGCTGACTCACACTGAAGCAAAACAGAATTTTTAGCTCAGCATGCTGACGTTTCTGCTTTCTTTCTTTTAGGGGTGCAGTCTAGGAGAAATCACAGTTGCCCAGAAAGGATTCCCATGTATTTTACTGGGTCTCGGGTATTACAATAGGCACGAAAGTATTTTTCTGAAATGTCTGTTGAACTGTCTTAATCCACATTATGGGACAGGTATGTTGGTTCTCTATGGATGGTGTGGCATTCTGTCTCTTTTCCTGACTTCCATAAGAAGAGAAATTCCTGTACACTTGGAGTCCAAGACAATTGCAAAGGAAGGCTCAAGGCAATCCTCTCAAACAGTACGATCCTGTCAGTTGGTGGCCTCTACGAAGACAAAGCAATTTATGTGTGGTATGTTGCCCTTGTGTGTCTATCCTTCTCCCTCCCTCCTTCCCTCCCTCCTTCCCTCCCTCCCTTTTGCAAGGACAACTTGGCAACTTGCTCCCTTGGGCAGCTTTGTCCAGCTGGATAACAATTCCATTTCTGCATGGGGAAACACAGGGTTCATACCCAGGTTTGATGTGGTAGGCATGAAGCTAGATCCCTTACACCTACTATCCCTAGTAGGTGTTACGCGCCCAGATCTTGTACCTGGGAACTAACTCCTTTTCTGAGGTGTTAAAGAGATGCAGGATACAGAGGGGTCCTGTAGCTGAAGGTGATTTTTTCCTGAAATGCACAGTCATGTTAACAAGTTTGGGAATGCAGATGTTTAGAAAAAGAAGTGTGTCTATTTTTGGCCGTCTGTGTCAAGAAACCTAAGGCTGTTCAGACGCTCTTTTATCTTTTCCCTTGCGTGTCTAGCTAATGGTTCTTACAAGGTCACTTGGAAAGGGAAAGCAGCTGTGCTTCTCTTGGCTAAGCACTGAGACATCCTGAAAGAGACATGTAGATGGTGTTAGTGGAATGAGAAAAGACTCCATTGAAAATTGGCCACAGGAAAACACATGAACCCAGAGAATTTCTTAACAACTCCATGGGTTCTGATTCTGGTAGTTAGAAAGTTTCCAAAAATGCATAATGACTTCATGTTAGGACAACTACAGAGAAAAACAAAGGTATCATAAAAATGATCTACCACTGTATAGGGTGCTTTTTGATACCTCATCTACTAGCTGTGACTTATAAAGTTGCTCTCTGTAAGCTCTATGTCTGCAGAGAAAGACGGATACCTCTGCCTGCAGAGAATGCTGTTGTCTTCCTAGGCCACTGTATTGCTTTGTACCTACAAGTGAGTGATTTTTTTTCTTAGAAATGTAAATGTAAATATTGAATATAAATATAGAAAACTCACTGAAGAAATATAAATTCCATATGGTAATAAACACGGCTGTAATGACCTATGATAACTTTTGCTGAAATGATTTATCTCAATTATGCATTTTCAGGCACAGAACACTGGCTAAACATGACCTGTGAAAGGCTGTGGAGAAATACTTGGCCATATTATTGTAGGAAGGCAGACTCACCCTGATGACCATGTACATAGTGCAGCAAAATGTCTGTCTTGGTTTAAAGATAAATATTGGTATGGGAACTGCAATAAAATGAACTCCCTCTTCTCTTTTTTTAATCCCCCTCCCCCCCAGTATAGAGATACAAAAAATGCTAAGAGGTTATAAATGAAAAAATAACAGTTTAGCAACAAGGGAAAATAGCAGCACTACAGAGATGCAGGGGAAATGGCTCACCTGTAGAATACCACACCCTCCCCCCGCTTCAGACAATGTAGTGGTAGGAATATTCATTGCTGTGGCTCTCTTCCCTGGCTTGTAACCATAACAATGTCCTTGTGGTTTTCGTTTATGTACCAAAATTATTTCAGTGACCGGTTTACTGGGAGTTGAGGAAGCTGGTTGAAGCTGGTAGAAAGAGCAGCAGAATGCATTTTTTCCAGTGTAATTTAAGTGGGAGCTGATTTTGAGATCTTGAAACCCATGGTGATCGACACGGGACATTTAAACCCATTTGCTTATTAGTTGTGTTTATTTTGTTTAAAAAAAAATCAATTTCAGGATGGAAAATCTGTTCTGGTTGTTTTTTTTCCCCCCTCTGTGTACATTCAACAGACCTAAAGCAGACAATATAAATAAAAGCAGATTGTTAAAAGCTGTTTTTTGCAGGCTTCTCATTAATTTAAATTGCTTTTCAAGCAGAACTGGAACTAATAGCATAACTAAAAACCAGTTTTGTATTTAGAATATTATGTATGATGCATTTTTTGCTAAATAAAATGAAGGTTTTCTCTAGATATGTTATAGAACTACCATAGCTTTCTGATTTCCAGCAACTAAATAAAATTTAAAAAAACCCCTAAAGCCCATATTTCAGAAGCTAACACCTGTTAAAAATGGAAAAGAAGGCTGACACATGCTTGTAGCATTATGTCCTGCTTCCTGATCCAGAAGCTTCTGCTCCATTATGCCTCACCATTCCAAATGGGATAATTCCCCAGTCTTAGAGCCCACGTCTTCTGTTGTTCCTCAGTGAATTTATCAGTGAGAGCTCGCCCAAAATCATAGGAATTCCATTTGAAATACAATGATTTGCTGACAATTATAAAAAATTGATTGAGCTTCAAGAAGAGAAACCTAGACCTGAGATAAGCATTCTACAGCAAAGATTATGGAGTACTGGGATGGAGTGTTGAAAGAATAATGGAAGAGCATGCTAGATACATATCTTTCAGAGGAATATCTTAGGTAAGGCCAACTCTCATGATTTCAGAGTGGGAGACAGCCAGTCACAGTACTCCTGTCTCTCTTTTCAATGTTTCTGTAGCACAGTAATTTGAGAAAGACTTTAATTTACTGAGTGTTGAATCTTGATTACGGGTTCATACTTAAATGGACTTCAATGGGAAGGTTAAATTACTCCCTTGAAAAAGTAATTAGAATATCTGTCTCTCAGGACAGTCATGTCCTGCACCTGTGCTGTAAAAACTCCAAGGCCAACCACAGCTACCAAACCACTACTTCCTCAGGGGACCTGTTTCCCTGTTCCCACAAAGAACAGTGTAGGGTCTGTGTGTGTGCTGTGTATGCTGATTAGAGAATCACTGTGAATCATTGCTTGAAAACATATTGATACCTATCATGCCAAGGATACAAGAAGAGAGGGATGTGATGGCTCCTGTGGAAATCTGGCTTGCAAAAAAAAAGTGACTAAGCCCAGAACAGTGAGCCACCTCTGTACGGACGCTTCTGCTAAGCCAGGAGCTCCTGATAGCATGTTTGGATGCCCTCCCACTGTGAAGACAGGCTTCAGCTCTCTAGAAGGGCAAGTGCCCACCAGAGGTGTTTGTGTAGCTCCAGAAGAACTGAAACACTCCTTATTAGGGGAAGTTTCAAATAGGTCCCATCCATGCTTCAGAAATAATTAAAAAAACTCTGGATATCAGCTGCTCTTATTAGGTTGGGCTTATTCCTGAAGCTGTGCTTGTCTCTTCTAGGCCACGTGTTCGACAGAAGATGATGATGCCACACCAGTAACTGATAAATCAAGAAAGACTTCTAAAGGTGTGGATAAAAATGAAGGATGTCAAAGAATTAAAAACTGTGGAGAAACTGTCACACTCATGATATTATAATTTTTTTCCCCTGTCTGCATGACAAGAAGTTCTCAAAGATTTTCTTCTAAATGTGTACCAAGTGAGAGCTGTGTCTGTAATCCTTGTGAAATGACTGCACTGAAAATCTTCCTAGAAGTACAATATAGGTGGATAGGGACAGTTTTCAGGTTTCAGTTTGGTTTGAGAGAATACTACAGTGATACCTGCTACATCATTAGAGATACAGTTGTGTCACCATTTCCACTACAAAGTCAGGAAATTAACTCAGCCATAAATATTTATACTGGACAAATTCTTGAAAAAAAGACTCCTGAAGGATCAGCAAAAGGAATATAAATAAAGCTGTTCTTATACCGGTCTACTGATGAGTTACAGCCTGCTTCTGACTGTCTAAATGATGAATAGTGCTTCAGTCTGTCACACTGTATGAGCTCATGTAGGCACATTGTAGGATAATGCTCAGTGTCTGACTGCTGAATTAAGTGTGCTGACCTCGTTAGACCATAAAGAGGTTTTGGGGGGCCATCTAGAGCTGTGGTGCTTATGTACTGGAGTTCTGGTAATCAGAATTACAACTAAACAGAAAGCCCATCGAACAAATCAGTGAGGGCTGGTAACTTATGTTTGCTGTACTTTTCCCATCATAGATTCCTGGCCATTTTTTAGCATTTGTGTTAAAAACACATTTACCTACATTCCCCAGACAGTTAGCTACTTAGGGCAGTTTAATTAAGTCAAACAACAATAAGTGAAGTTTTAATGTTGTCCTTGAAGTAGCAGATCTTTTTCTAACCTGAGTACAGCATGTGGGCAACATGGTGACAAAGAGTGGCTCATGTGCCTTTCTCCCCACAGACACAGTAGGCTGAGGACTGCCCAGCTCTGGAATTGTAGGCAGGGCATTGGTCCTTGCAGGACTCAAAGCATTACACCACATGGGAATCCCAGCTTCGATCAGAGCTACAGGCATCATTTTCTGTAGCACAGAGTTGGCATACCACGACTATCCATCTCTAAGGAGGCAACAGGTACTAGGGATCTATGCTGGTGCATGGGACTAACTGGATATGTGTTATCAGCCTGTTGCCAGCACTACAAATCAAGTAGACAGATGCTACCCTATGCACTGTCTACATGCACTTTCACAGTGTGATGTGGGCCACAGTCAATAGTCTGGGCTGCCAGAGACATTCAAAGTAAATTCAGGCACTGGGATCTAGAAATAGGCTGGATTTCAAAGTCATCTGAGTAAGATTTGCAACAGAGCATTCCAGAATTGTAAGTCTGACAGCTTTTTAGGCTGCTAGGATCCATTCAAGGCGTCTTTTTGTCCAGGACATTCACAAGTGATTCTCATTGAAGAAGAAAAAAATGAACAAAGGCTATCTTGTTTCCAAGGACAGAACTCAGCCATTAGACCCTTCTGTTCTTCTCTGGGAAGCAATTATTTTTCTCTGTATTAAGCCAGTGCCTCCAGACCAAGTGACCAAGCCAACCAGCAACCCTGATTGGTACCAAAATCTGTTCCATCAGGCACACTAAATTAGCATCTTGAAGGCACTTCTTTAGGTAGTGGGAATTTAGTCTCCTCCAATGGGTTCGTATATGGAGAGGCAATATCCATTCTTTTCACTTCTAAATAGCTTCCTATCTCTAGGTGGTTACCAGGAACCTGCTATGAATCTTAATAATTTAATTTTTTTCTGTGTCAGGAGAAAGGGAGTCTTGGAGTTTAACAAAAGGGAAAAACTGTATCTGCATCCTGTTGACAACTTAAGAAGTTCTATGTACCTGGTCTCATTAGTCACAACAATGATGAGTCATAAGTTATTTGTTTCTGAATTGAGCTCTCTGTAATTTTGAAGACAGGTTATCCTTTCCTTGCATCTTAAACAGTAATGCTCTTATGAAGGATAATTGCACCATGGAAGTCATACTCTATTTTCTTCTTGTATCTTAAACCAAGTTCTTTATGTCCAACTCTACACAACTAACTTTTAGTGAATATGTTCCTACTAGTGAAATGTTTGAACGGGCTCAGTGCTGTGTTTCCACTGACTTTAGCAGCTCTTGCATCAGGTCTTTACGTTTGGAATTTGGTTTCTAAAGTTACCCCTTTGCTAAGCTTTCTAGTTCTGTCACTCAAGGCTATTTCCTCTCCTCTCCCTCAAGAATGCTTTGTAAAATAAAATAAAATCAAATCCATTAATCTCAAGAGAAAGCTTGGATGTGAAGGGAACAGAGCAAAAATAGTGCCATAAAAGTGTTAAATCTTTTAGATCATTATTCTTCATTTTGGTTTTGGCTAAACACAGCCGTTCACTTAGGCCTCTTGTCAAGGAACAAACAAAAACCATTGTTCTGAGACTGCCACTATGGAGACTGAATAATTCAGGTTAACTTTAGATTTTTTTGCTACCAAACTTTTATTTTGAAGGGCTTGGTGAGAGGAATTCTAGGGACACTTCCACTAAATGTTTACACTTCTCTTTTAGGAGGTCAGCTGGTGGCACTTCCAGTTTTACTGAATCTGCTTCAAACCTGAGAAAGGGTATGTATACCAAACTCTGTTTGACTCACAGCATATATGACAAAGCATACAACACAAATTGAATCAAATCTTCCTCCTCCCCTTTTTTTCAGCAGTGGCCATTTTACTGAGAATGATCCAAGGCTTAGGGGAGCCTCCCACCACTGGAGAATTGGGAAGGTTTTTTCAACGATGGCTCAGGTGCAAATTCCAATTGTTGATGAAATTCTCACCTTTGTGCCTGCATTAGTTACAGCCAAATTCTTTTTCTCTCTTGGTTTTATGTGCGATCTCTAATACACCATTAATTTAATTTTCTTGAGGGGCTAAGAATAAAATTAATTTTCTGGTTTTTCTTAAATTGCTTTGTGTCTAACAAATAGCATTAATAGTGAAAGATATTCTTGTAGAGAGATAATTATATCACAGAAGAGACATGAGAAGCAGACAAAAACCTTCCCATCTTTCAAAGGTTATGCCCATGTCTCAATAATCACACATGCCCTGAGACTGGCTAATTGATATTGCTGAAACCACAGCTTGCAGGACAAATTGTATTTCTGATGTGTTAAATGAAAATGAAATTAGAAACTCTAAATGTCAAAAACCTATTTCAGATCACACACAATTTACTCTTACTTCTATTTCAGCATATTCAGTGGCTAATCATCATATTCTCTCCCTTTCAACTAGACAGTTTGATAAGGTCAATGAATGCACAAGAAAAGTCCCCATATTTAGCATTCAAAGAAAGGCCTACTCTTGGAAAAGGATGCAGCTGTCAACTGGAGTTTTCTCTCTTTTTTCCTTAAAACTCAGCTTTGTGATTAGCTCTTTTCACTGCTGAGATGAATAAAATAAGACAGCAGTATTGTTTAACAAAGATACCAGATCTTTCATTAGTTGCATTTATTGCATTTCTGTTTGAAAATGCTGTTCAAATCCTGACCTAAACTTATTTTTTTTCAAGGTCATATTTTTTGCACTTGCTTTGTGTTTGATTTAGGGACGGTTTTATCTGATCTATTCCACCACATTTTCTTCCTCACACTAGAGTATTTAGGCCTCTCCAAAAGATGGAATGCCATTACCCCAATTTGCAGGTGAGAACTATCCTTCAGAAAGATGAAAACCAATGTCTGCAAGGCTATATATTGCAGTGGTCAGGCCCTAACATCCAGAATTGCTTGCAGGTTGCTTGAAGGATGTGCAGATACATATTGCATTTCAGAGTGTGGGGCACACTCCATCCTGATTTGAACGATATCCACATCAGCAAGCAGTTGCAGGCTTGTGTCTTGAAATTTTCTCTCTGTGGGACACTTGGCTGCTCCCATCTTTCTAAAAGCAAACGTATCACCTTCTCTTGAAGGTATATCCAAGGTCTGTTGGACAAGGCACTGGAACTAGGGCTGGATCACAAGCTCAAGTGAGAGTCTGTGCTTCTCCAGGTGCTTCTCCTTGATTCTCACTAAAAACACCTGGCACATGTGGATGCTTTTCTGGGTGATGAGTGTTACTCATACCATGGAGGAAAGGACTTGAGCTATTTTGACTAGGAAGAAAAAAGTAGCTTTGAGACAAATGCAAACCAAATGCAATAACAGTGATTAAACTCAGATACACACTGAATTTGCTGGGCAGATACTATGTTTCATGGTGGCAATAAAAATGCCTCTGTGGCTTTAAAGCTACGGTCGTTTGTGCTTCCATTCTTACAACCTCTTCCAAGTACTGAGTCAGCTGGGCAGGAGGTGCAAAAGAGGATGAATGACTGATTGGATTTTACCAGTATTTCGGTTTTTGCGGTTGGTCTCCCAGGGACAGCATTGTGTGAGATTATTGGACCTAAGTGAGAGTATTTGAACAAGAGAAACAGCAGGTGGATGGCTCAAGGGAGAAGAGATACTGTTTAATCATTACTGCAAGGAAAAGAAAGTCCTGGAATGCATTAAACACTGCAAATCTGATAAGACTTTTTTTCCTGAAGGGGCAGTGGAGATGTAGGAGGTGGAGGACTGAGAAGGAAGCCATATTTCTAATACCCTCCCCCCCCGCCAAAAAAAAAAAAAAAATTCCTGCTCTCCATAGGTAATGCCACTAGCAGTCTGATTGGTGAACAGTCCACCTGTGGACTTCATTCTGCTGTTGAATCTGCTCTTGATGTGTGAAATGCCTTACAAGATGAGGTAATCTGTATTGTCATAACTTCTCTGTACTAGAAGATTAATGTTCATAAGCAGGTGTGTGATGAAACCTGGTTACGTGGCAGGTACATAGCAAACTGCTTGTAATATCTAAAACAAAAACTGAGATACCCAAGCACTCACAGTGTTTAGCAAGATGTGTATCCTTCCCCTTCTTCTTGGCACCAAATTTTTTTTCATCTGGCTTCTTGTGCTGGCTACTCATCATAATTTTGGTCAGTTTGACAAAGTATCTGGGACTCTTTGTCTTCATTGATTCAGATGGGAATCACAAATCATTGTTCTTTAAAAGAACAGCTTGACCATTAACAGCCTGCTGATCCTTCATTGCAGACCTTCAGTTGTCTGACTGCAGAAAACCTCCAACAGTCGCCTGTGTTACAAAGATGCATAAAATTGATTGTGATCCTGCTTTCATTATGACATTCTCTCATTCCCAGGCTGTTTCTTTGCCTCCAGTACTTCACTTTTCAGTTTCTTCAGGGTCCCCAGCAGCTGCTTGTTTGTAATTTTCTGTGCTTGTGGAAAACCACATGACTTAAAAGTATTGTCACTAAATCTAGATATGCAGCTGTCTTCAAGTAGCATGCTCGTGAGCCAAATATTAGGACTTAGCACTGGGCAGAAGAGTTATTTCCCTGCATAAGACCTGTAGATCTTACAAACTGTCCACCAAAGTAGGGAAAGGTCAGGTCTGTAATCTAACAACAACTAAAAGATGGAAGCTGTTGATCCTGTCTGTTGCTGTAGTGGAGAATAGAGTTCACATGTTTATAATAGACACTTTTAATATTGTAGATTTTGCAAGTGAGATTAAAGGTACATTTCATTTAGAGCTTTTTTTCTCTTTCCCTTTTCTCCATCATAGTGTCATCATAAGTTAAGCCTTTTTGAGTGCTTTAACTAATTTACATATATTAAGATTTCATATTAAGTGTAACACTAACTTCCCTGTGTTTCTGATGCTTATTTCTGCATAATTACACCATCTGCGCAATTTAATTTACTAATACATGCTCTGCACTTTAACTCCATTTAAGTGTCACTCACATGGGAATTCAAAATGTACTTTAACACTACAAACCACCTGGTGGCTTAAAATTGAGGGTGTTTTTTTTCTACTGCTGCTTTATAAGTGAGCAATTAAGTTACTTAACAACTGTTTAAAATCTCTGCGGACAGAGATTTGTGCCAGCAAAACCACAACTCTGGACATTAGGAGAGCAGACTTCAGGCTACTCAGGGAATTAGTAAGTAAGGTCCTCTGGGAAAATGGTTTTGCAGATGCTGGGGTCCATCAGCGCTGGTCATTTTTAAACATCACCTGCTAAGGTCACAGGAGCAGCAATTCTGAAATGTTGGAAGTCAAGCAAGTGAAGCAGAAGGTTGGTTTGGCTGAATCTTCTCTTGGAAATAAGGGAAAAAGGAAAGTGTATGCCCAGTAGAAGCAAGGTCAAGTGATATGGGAAGAAGTTCAGAGATACTGCTTGCCACTGTAGGGAGAAAATGTGTATGGTCGAACCTCAACTAGAGTTGAAGCTGGACAGAAATGTGGGGGAAAATAAAAAGAACTTTTTCAAGCGTGTTAATGGTAATAGGCAGTATGGAATTATCATCAGCCCATTATAGGTTGAGGATGGTCACCTCACAAACAGGGGCAGAGACAAGGCAGAGGTGTTCAATGCTTTCTTTGCCTCTGTCTGGAACACAGATGATGGACCAAGGGGGTCTCAGTGCCCTGAGCTGGAGAACCATGACTGCGAGAGTGATCAACTCCCACTTCACCCAAAAACTGTGCAGGATCTGCTGCTCCTTCTGGATCCCTAGAATTCTATGGGGCATGATGGGATTTATCCCAGAATCCCCAAAGAGCTGGCTGATGTCATTGCAAAACCTCTCTCAATGATTTTCGAGGGGTCTTGTGAATCCAGAGAGGCCTCAGCTGACTGGAAGCTGGCAAATGTTGTCCTGATTTTCAAGAAGGGCAAGAACCACAGAATCACAGAATATGCTAAGTTGGAAGGGACCCACAAGGATCATCAAGTCCAACTCTTAGCCTTGGACAGAACCATCCCTGTGAGTCCCGTCATGTGCCTGATGGCATTGTCCAAACACATTTTGAAGTCTGTCAGGCTTGCTGCTGTGACCACTGCCCTGCGGAGCCCGTTCCAGTGCCCAACCACCCTCTGGGTGAAGGACCTTTTTATAATATCCAAACTAAACCTCCCCTCACACAATTTCGGGCCATTTCCTTGGGTACTTTCCTGGAAAATACAGGCTCATTAGTCTCACTTCAGTACCTGGTAAAGTTATGGAGAAGAGTATTCTGGGGGTGCTGAGAAACACCTGAAAGACAACACAGTCATTGGTCACAGCCAGCACGGCTTCATGGAAGGAAAGTCCTACTTACCCAGCCTGCTTTCTTTCTATGACAAGGCTACCCCCCTAGATGATCAAGGGAAGCCAGTTGATGTAATCTTTTTGGATTTCAATAAAGCTCTTGATCCTGTCTCTCACATTATCCTTCTGCACAAACTGTCCAGCACACAGCTGGATAAACACACCATGTGGTGGGTGAGCAATTGGCTCACGGGTTGAGCACAGAGGGTAACAGTGAATGGGGTGCCATCAGACTGGTGACCTGTCACTGGTGGGTTCCACAGGGCTCCATGTTGGGCCCTGTGCTCTTCAACACCTTCATAAATGACTTGGACACAGGACTGGAAGGGATACGGAGCACGTTTGCAGATGAGAAAAAACTATGAGGAGCTGCTGACACCCTCACAGGCAGGGAGGCCCTGCAGAGAGACCTTGACAAATTGAGGACTGGGCAATCACCAACCAGATGGGGTTTAACAAGGGAAAGTGCCAGATCCTGCCCCTGGGATGGGGCAACCCTGGACGTATGTACAGACTGGGGAATGAGAGGCTGGAAAGCAGTGCCAGGAAAGGGCCCTGGGGGGGCTGGTGGATGGCAGGTTGAATGTGAGTCAGCAGTGCCCTGGCAGCCAGGAGGGCCAACCCTGTCCTGGGGGCATCAGGCAAAGCATCACCAGCTGGTCCAGGGAGGGGATTGTCCTGCTCTGCTCTGACCTGGGGCAGCCTCACCTTGAATATTGTGTGCAGTTTGGGCACTGCAATATAAGAAAGATATGAAGCTGTTAGAAAGTGTCCAAGGGAGGGCCATGAAGATGGTGAAGGGCCTTGAGGGGAAGCCGTGTGAGGAGTGTCTGAGGGCACTTGGTCTGTCCAGCCTGGAGAAGAGCAGACTGAAGGGAGACCTCATTGCAGTTACAACTTCCTTGTGAGGGGAAGAGGAGGGGCAGGCACTGATCTCTTCTCTGGGGTTGCCAGTGATAGGACACATAGAGAATGGCCTAAAATTGTGTCAGGGGAGGTTTAGGTTGCATATTATAAAAGGTTCTTCACCCAGAGAGTGGTTGGGCACTGAACAGGCTCCCCAGG
This sequence comes from Myiozetetes cayanensis, assembly GCF_022539395.1. Lineage (NCBI taxonomy): Eukaryota > Metazoa > Chordata > Aves > Passeriformes > Tyrannidae > Myiozetetes > Myiozetetes cayanensis. Next base: position 7,252,135 of record NW_026087631.1, on the reverse strand, counting down.
GCAGTGGTCACAGCACCAAGCCTGACAGAGTTCAAGAAGTGTTTGGACAATGCTCTCAGGTACGTGATGTGACTCATGGGGATGGTCAAAAGTTGGGCTTGATGATCCTTATGGGTCCCTTCCAACTCAACATGTTCTGTGACTCCATAAGTTTGCTTGCAAGGGGAATTTATTTATTCTTAAATTCTAGAACAGCCTTGTCCTATGAACCTCCTTCCTGAAGAGCTAGGCTAGCCATTAGACTACTTCTGGTCAGCTTACCTACATTGTTGAGTAAGTTGGTCATGATGTCTTGGTACAATGTTCAGTGTGGGACCTCGGTAACATCTATTTTCTCATCCACAATCTAAATAGACTGCAAGGGTTTATTTTAGACTAGAATTTGACCTGTGTCATGGAGAAACAAGAGCTTCTAGTAATGAAGGCAGTCTCAGGATGTTCTGACAAGAAAATATCAAGGGCAGGAGAATATTAAATACTGCAGTAGCAGCTGCAGATGACAGCAAGCATTATGTTCCTGTATTAATCCCTCTCTACTAATAGCTCTACTTGTGAATTCTCTCTTTACTGGGCTGAACTTTTAATGAGTTTGACTTTTGCTCATACATATATAGCAACATATGTATTTGTATATTTTTAAGTCTACGAGAGAAGTAAAACAAGTAAATTTTTGATTGTTTATAATAATAAAAACAAGTGTTTTAAATTTTTTCTCACACTAGGGGGAAGAGCTCCAGCCTTTGCTGTTTATAAGCAAAATAGAGCTTTCTTCCTGGGGTCAGTCTTCTAGGTACATAGTAGATTGTGATTCAGGATTTGAGAATGCCTTACCTACCTCAGGTTTTAGTAATCCCAGAAAAATGAGCCTATAGAAATATACATTCCTTAGAAATAATTTCTTGAATCTCTTTCTGCCTTTGCTGTGTCCTCCTCCACTAGCTATGTTCTTTGACCTGTCCTTAGATGCTGCTTCCATGGAACTTGGATCCTTGAGGTGGTTTAGAGGCCATTGCTTTTCACTTCTCTTTCCTCTAGACAAAATGCTTTAGGAAAAAAAAATCTGTTTCTGTATCTTTCTAGTTCTTTGCTTCTTTCCCTGGGACTCCTCCCGTGACTGATTCTGTGGAAGAGATTTAGTAGTCATCTACAAACACTCTCCCCTGCCTTGCCTTGTCAGTCTGGAGGAGACTGTGAAATTCCAGGATGAGCTTTTCTGCTGACAAGAATTTGCTGTCCCATCTTCGCACCGCGAACTCATCTGCTTACCTGCAGACGGACAGGTGCACACACATACACCGTTCCACTTGGCTGTCTTCCCTACGCTCACCCATCTGCTCAGAACAGATACACCACATCACGTGATCTGTGCTTCGACAACTACTGCTTTTAGGAAAATCTGAATAAGTGGCACTTAGGAGGTTTTAAAACACCTCTGCAACCTCATTTGGACAGCTCTCCATTGTCCAAATGGAGACCAGTAACAAGTTGTATGACCCAGGGATCTTTATTGTGAGTAGTTTTTTTCAGTGTCTTTGTCAATGACTTTGGCAGTGGGATTGAGTGCACCCTTGTCAAGTTTGTTGATGACACCAAGAAGGATCTGGGAATATTGGAAGATGAAGGTGAAAAAAGTGCCCTTGCAGTCACAGAAGTCAGCTGTATGTTGCTGTATCAGTCTTTTGATGCTGGGCTGCATCAACAGCAGCACGGCTAGCAGGTTGAGGGAGATGATTCTGCCCCTCTACTCTGCTTGTGAGACTCCACCTGTAGTACTGTGTCCTACTCTGTCTCCCAGTACAAGAAAGAGTGACCTATTGGAGCAGATCCAGAGGAAGACCTTGAGGATGATCAGAGGGCTGGAGCACCTGTCCTGTGAGAAAAGGCTGAGAGGGTTGGTCTGTTCATTCTGGAGGAGAAAAGGCTTCAGGGAGACCTTTTTGTGATCTTTCACTATATCAAAGTCTTATAATGAAAGACGGAGAGAGACTTTTTACTTGTAGGGATAGGACAAAGGATAGGCATTTTAAACTAAAATATGGTAAATTTAGATTTGACGTAAACCAGACATTTTTACTATGAGGTTGGCAAGATGCTGCAACAGGTTACCCAAAGAGGCTGTGGTTACCTCATCCCTGCAAGTGGTCTATGTCGGGTTGGGAAGTGCTTTAAACAACCTGGCCTAGTGAAAGGTGACCCTCCCCATGGCAGAAGGGTTGGACTAAATGATCTTTAAAGATCCCTTCCAACCCAGACATTCGATGGTTCTATGATTCTGTGACTCTGTGATCTCTGCCATGGGACAAATACCTCTTGTGCCAGTTCAGACAAACATGCTCAGATGGGCCCCCTTCCTCCTTTGCTTGCTTAGCTGGCATGTGTTCTCATGTTTGTTGCCCTCCTTTGGACACATTTTCATATTTTTTAAAAGCCTTCTCATATTGTGGAGCCAAAAACTGCACACAGCACTTAATGTGAAGCTGCACCAATCTGAGTATCATGGGATAATCACTCCTTCTGGCTGGTCAGATACAGTGCGCTCAGTGCAATGTATAATGCACTTTTGGACTCTGGGGAACATTGCTGTTCCTTTCTGCAGGGCTGCTCTCCAGCCTCTAGTCCCCAAATCTGTACATACATCCAGGATTACGCCATCACAAGAGCTGAATCCAGGCATTTATCCTGCTAAAATTCACATGATTACCAGCACTGTAATCTACCCAGATCTCTCTGTAAAGCCAGTCTGTGCTCAAGGGAATCCACAGCTCATCCTAATTTAGCATTGCTGGCAAATGTGCTTAATGTGTACTCAACTCCTGTGTCCACGTCATAGACAAAAACATTGTAGAGAACAGGGCCTAAAATTGAGCCCTGGGGAATACCAGTAGTGACTGGACACCAACCAGATGTTACCCTATTTACTACAACTGTTTGAGCCAGACACTTCAAGGCAACCGTTCATGCACTGTACTGTATATGTGGATGCTGGACATTTTGTCCAGAAGGATCCAGTGAAAGACGGTGCCAAAAGCCTTTCTAAGATAAAAAAGCCACAGACCCACTGTATACCATTAATCCACTAGATGTGTAACCTTATCATAAAGGGTGTTAAGTATGACTCTCCCTTCACAAACCCATGTTTGCTTTGACCAATGACTGTATTTCATTTGAAGTGTTTTTTTCAATAACTCCCAGAATATTATTCTCCATAATTTTACCAGGCACTGAATTGAGATTGACAGGCCTGTTATTACCAGGGTCTTCTTTGCTGCCCTTCTTGAAAATAGGAATAATATTTGCTAGCTGCCAGTTGATTGAGATCTCTTCAGATTCATAAGACTGTTGATAAGAAGCAAGGACTTGCAATAACATTGGCCAGCTCTTTCAGTACCCTGGGATGGATCCCATAGGGACCTACAGACTTGTGTGCATTCAGCTGCAGTGGCAAGTTCTGTACAAATTCAAAGTTGACTGAGAGTGTACAACTCCCAAAGTCATGGTCTTCCACCCTGAGAAGTCACAGGGTCTACCACTGATGTTAGAGACAGATGTGAAGAAGGAATGAAATGTTTCTGCTTAATTTTCATCGCTGTTTGGGACATGACTAACCTCATCATGGATTTTTTTTTTTCTGTTAAAATACTTCAAAAAGTCTTTCTGCTATTCACCACAGTATGTCTGTCTTCAGCTTCAGCTGAACTTTGGCCATGTAAATTTTCTCTCTACATCATCTCAGTAGTCCTCCTGTGTAGCCTAATTTTACTTCTGAAGTCCATACAATTTCTTTTTCCTCTAAGTTCCAGAAGGAAACTCCAGTTCAGCCATATGGGACTTCTGCCTTACTTTCTTGAATTTTACACATACCTCTGCTTCTGTGCTCTTAAAAGATGGTTCTTAAAAACCAACCAGCATTTATGGACCCCTAAATGTAAATTCCCAGGGGAGCTTACTACCTAGTTTCATAAGCAGTCTAAAGTCTGCTCTCCCAAAACCCGGGCAGTAGCTCTGCTGTACAGTTTTCCACATACTAACACAGTCTTTAAACTTAACCATTTAATGATCACTGTGGCCAAGTCAACCACTAATCATCACAGCACCCACAAGATCCACCCTATTTACAAACACATCTGGGAAGCTGAATTTGCCCATAAGGGCAAGGACAACCGATCTAGAGATGTCCCTTAATTCTTTATAGAATAGTCATGTATCAGTGTCACCATCCTGGCTGGGTGACTTACAGTAGAACTCCCACTTTGTTAGTTAGTTTTCCCCCTACTCTTTACCTAGAGGGTCACAACGATGTTGTCCCAACAGCAAGTGCTGTAAAATCCAACCCTCCTTTACACACAGTGCTGCTCCTCCACCTCACCTGCCCTGCCTATCTCTCCTGAAGAGCCTAAAACTGCCCATCACAGTAGTCCAGTCACAGGAGTCCTCCCATCAAGTCTCCCTTATACCACTGAGACCCTTATACCACAGTCCCCCTCTCCAGTACAGAGCTTGACTAAGGGAGAAGGAGAAAATAATCAAGACTGATTCTGGGGGCTTGTAACTGACCCAAAATAAATAGTGCTGGTACAAAGAGTGGCAGGGCCATGGGGAAGAGTCCTGGTTGTGGAGAGGTGCTTTGCACCAAGCCTGTGGTGGGAGGTCTGTATGAGGTTTCTGCTGCATCTGTGAAAACTTGTGCAGGGATGACTGGCCTAGGAACAGAGAGGCTGGCTTTACATTGTAAAAGAATGCTTTTCTGGGAAAGTGTGAACACTTTCCCTGAGTTTTCTCTCATATACTTCAGTGAGACATGACCAACTAATGACAGATACTATGGATTTTTTTATTTTCATGGTCATTTCACCTGATTAGTCTATCTTTTCTCTTAGTACTTTCCACATTTCCCCCTTGATTCACTGGGAGACCTTGCTGTGTCTAGGAGGAATTTCTTTTCCTTTCCTGAGCCATGAGCAATCAGAGAACAATGAATTTTCAGTGGTGTTGACTCAGATAAAACGTAGACATCCAAACCAGGCAAATGGCTGTTTGGCACACATAACTCTCCCACCCTTTTCAAAACATTTGGCTGGTGTCTTGCTCTAAAATAATGTTTGCATCTGTGCATGTTGTTAGTTTTCATACTTACAGTCTCTCTCATAATTTTTCTTTAGATACATGCTCCTTCAGGGATTCAGAAAGTAGGGATAAACTGTCTCTCAGGTAGTTCTTCAAAGCTGTGAACATGATAACCCCTAAAACAAAGATTGCTCATCTCCAGGTCATAGTGAGAAAGTATGACCACTACCAATTCTTTAGGCAAGAAGATTGGTACATTGAGGAAAGGAGTAAGCTCTTATCTATCCTCAATGGGAACAAAGAACTTGAAATATATTTTAAAGGCTGGAAGGATAATTCATGAAGGCATTAAGAGAAACTTGCTGATAGTAAATAAAGTTCCATGTAACTTGTTTTCAGAATTCTCCAGGCAGTCCTCCACTCCCCAAACCAAATTTGAGAAAAGGTCTCATTTTCTGGATCCTGAAGGAGTGCAATAGCAGCTTTTTTCATCCTGATCAGAGATCTACTCTGATCTTCCAGGGGAGCACTCAGGCCACTGCAGAAACCAAGCAGTGTGTTAGGATTTACAGCATAGAAAGCTATGTTCCAGTTATTCACTCCATGCTGTGCATCAGCTTTTTGTGCTAATCAGGAGAATATTAAAAGCACATATTTCATGCTAATTATGATAAGGCGAGAGGACAATTTGATTAATGCTAGCAGCTTAGTCTTGCCAGGTGATCTACTGAGTCAGAAAATAAATAACCAGAACCTAATAGCCTTGGGGTAGATTTAATTCACTCGTGTAGAGAAAGGTTTTAATCCTCCTTACTGGTAGTCAAAGCAATAATCATGTTATGTACAATTCAAGAATGTGCTGTCAAAGCAAACACGACTGTAATTAAAGACTATCCTTTCAGGGAATTATATTTTGTGACATCCCATGATAAACATAATTAAACTTCCTGGGAAGTTGGATACTTAAGCTGAGTTAGAATTAGCCTGTGAGATATTAAAAATGATGCTGCTGAGGTATGATGAAGAACTTTGGATCTGTGACAGCTGGAAATGTGAGACTTGTATAAGAAACTCCTTTGCTCTGGTAGTTCTCTCATCACTCCTGTCAGACTAGAGCAGAAAACATTTGTCCTTGTGGGTGTCTTTCCATCAAGGGAATTGTGTATGGTGGGGAAAAAATCTAAGTGCTGACAATTCATGCTGCCTCGTTACCAAAAGATTTGAGCTTCAACCAATTCACATCTTCACTGGAAGGCCATTTCAACTGAAATTCTTATTTAGCCTCATCTCTCTAAGGTCCCCAGATGCTGTAAAATGGACATAAAAGGAACCCTGAGACACAGTCTCCCTCACTGATGCTGAGTAACAACATTTTAAAGAGCCACTATTTTTCCTCTCTGTTCTGTCACAAAAATTGGACAAATCTTTCCTACTACAATACAGAAAAAGACACCAGCCAATTTCTGGTCCTTTCTGAACTGATAACAGAAAGAAGCTTCTAGCTACCAGTCCAGATAAGACTAGTCTACCACCTCAAGAATGAGAGAGTTATGAGAAAAAAACAAAAGAAGGGATGGCTTCTCTGAGGAGTGACAATGAGCCACAGAAAAAAGCAGTACTAGATAAGTTTTTTTAAAGGCTGTAAAAGTCTGAAGTTCAAGGGAGTTTTCTTTGTTTGATCTCTTTCAACAAGCAGGATTGATAAAATCATTCTGTAGATGAAAAGAACATTCCCTTTGCAGAAGACTAAGCCAAGTTCCCTGGAGAGAGAGTTGTCTTGGTGTCCAGCACTTATGGAAAGCTGTCTTTCCATTATGAACTTTCATGCATATCTGTCACTCTCAAAGATCTGCCAGAGGTCCCTGGGTCAGTGTGCTCCATGGGTTTCTCTTCTCAGTCTTGCACACACCGTGAGCAAAAGTGTGTGATGGGAAAACTGAAAACAATCCTGTCCATATCAGAACTTCTTTGTCTTTTCTTTCATCTGCAGTGGGTGAGCAATGCTGAAAATCCAGAGCTTTTACATTGCAGGCATTTTGGGAAGTTGTGGCCTTCTTTGTAATAGGTTGGTTTTCCAGTTCAGAACTAAATCAGCTTCTCATCTGAACCATGATATTTAAGAGTGTCTAGTTTTTGTTGTTTTTCAGTAATGAGGGAACTTGGTGTCACCCAGAGAAAGTGGTAGAAAAAATTACACAGTTCGTACAAATTTCTGCTCTTCCTCTGCAAGACACTGTCTAATTAGGCTGTAACATGGTTTTCCATAGTCACAGTTACTAGTGGTTTCACACATAAATAGAGGATTAACCCCAGGATAGAGATCTATTTTTGTGTCAATACAGTATGGTTAATGGTTTTAAGTCACAAAAATATAGGCTAAGATTTGCATACACCCTCTAGCTCTTAAATAAAAAAAATTAAGCTCCAGTGAGAGTCCCAGACACATATATTGAGTATAAAAGATAAGGGGCATTAGTCTTGAAAATGTAATTAATAAACTAGTTTGGACTAATTAGTTGTACATTATCCAAAAAAAGCATATTTAGTGTAATGACTCTGTAATTAGAATTTGACTCCTTTGTAATCACATTCTGTCATCTGATGCACAGTGCTGTCTTGTCTTCAAAGCTCTTTTCAAATACATACTTTACAATAGATCTGGTATTGCTAGAAGCCTTTCTTCCCTGTTTTTATCTAGCAAAACTACTGTCTGCTTTGCATTCTGTCTCCCCAAGAAATCTCTAATGCAGAAAATGACTAGATTAGATGCTGGTTTGCCAGAGCTTCGGCTGGAGTGAGAGTCAGCTGGTGAAAGCTTTAGTCTGGTGATGTAAGAGCTTTGGCACTGAGAAGGGCGAAGAAGGGCTCCTTCCTTTTGGCTCAGTCTTTATATGAACACTCATGGTGCTCTGAGCGGGAGGAGCAGTGAGCTGGAGTGAGCTCCTTCTAATGCTAGCACTAGGGACTAAAGACGTGCAGGTATTCTTGGGAACCAGTAACCCAAAGAGGAAAACTGCTCTGTTCAGGAATCTGCTGCTGCAGATGCCAACCTGCTTCTCCAAAAGGTCAACAAAGCAGTGGCCTCTGCAGTGGAGGTCTGGTTGTGAACAAGCTGCTGGCCTTCTCTTTAAAGGGAAATGGGAGTGCTAATAGCGTGGGACAAAGTGACTATAACAGTTCCAGCTGCTCCTGTGAAGACATATTGAACACTGGTCTCTACAGAGCTGACAGGGAGATCAGGGTTTGCATTTTTTTTTTGGCTTCTGAGTAGCCTGGAAGAGTTGTAATTTTCAGGAGTTCCCCAGTATACAACCCTGTAGAATATGAGTACATTTATAATGTATTTGACTTTCTAAAGAAACTATTCAAAGGTCCAGACTATACACTTGAACCCACTCTTAAAACCACTTTCTTAGTCACAGCATGTTAAGTACCTTTTGAGTCTAGTTTTGTATTTCACTTTTGAACCAAGTTCAGACAGAGTAATGTACACAAACCAGTTACGTGAATCCTTGGAAAACTGGACTAGGTTTTGGTTTCACATGCTTAGCATATTGGTCTTCTGCAAGCTGACACACCTGAAGGTTGGGTTGCCATCCAGAAGGACCTAGACAGGTTTGAGAAGTGGGTGCATGGGAATTTCATGAAGTTTAACAAGACCAAGTGCACGGTGCTACACCTGGGTCAGGACAATCCCCGGTGTCAGCACAGGCTGGGGATGAACAGATCGAGAGCAGCCCTGCTGGGAAGGACCTGGGGGTGCAGGTGGATGAGAGGCTGGACATGGCCCAGCCATGTGCACTCACAGCCCAGAAAGCCAGTTCTGTCCTGGGCTGCATCAAAAGCAGTGTGGGCAGTGGGGAAACAGAGGGGATTCTGTCCCTCTACTCTGCTCTGGTGAGACCCCACCTGGAACACTCTGGGGTCCAGCTCTGGAGTCCTCAGCACAGGAAGGACATCAACCTGTTGGAGCAAGTCTGGAGAAGGGCTACCAAGCTGATCAGAGGTCTGGAGTGCCTCTCTTATGAGGAAAGGCTCAGAGAACTGGCCCTGTTCAGCCTGGAAAAGAGATGGCTTCAGAGTGACCTAATTGTGGCCTCGCAGTACCAAAAGGAAACTGACATGAAAGATGGGGTAAGACAGTTTACAAGAGCATGTAGTGTCAGGACAAGAGGGAATAGGTTCAAATTGAAAGAGAGTAGGTTTAGATTAGATATTAGGAAAAAAATCTGTACTCCATCCCTGGAGGTGTTCAAGGCCAGGTTGGATGGGGCTCTCAACAATCTGGTCTAGCTGAAGTTCCAATCCCTCCCACAGCAGGGGGTTGGAGCTAGGTGATCTACAAGGTCCTCTTCCAACCCAAATCATTCTATGATTCTGTCATTCTATGAAGCCAGACTCTAATCTGGAACATTCCCTGAAGCATGGGACTTTCTGCTTAGAGTCCATCTTCCACAAAAATGAACTGTCTCTGTCTGTGGTAAAGAATGTTTTTATTGTTTGGTGAATGATGCTACTTAAAACACCACTTGTTCATTCTAAGCAGGACCCTGGCCCATGGCCTTCATGCTGGAAATGCCTTCCAATCCATTCCATCTCTGTTGTTTTCCAGACCAGAGTGTTTTCCCTTGTTGTTGCCTGAGACTTACTTCAGTTGCCATTGCTGTGTCCCCAGATAGGATATGGCATTGTTGGTTACTGGTTTCAACACCTGAAATGTCTGACCAAAGCCACATGTGGGCCTGGACCACCCTAGTGATTAGAGATTTGATACGCAGCTGCTGAGGCTGGTTCTTGCTCACATCTCCAACTTAGCACATCTATAACCCACTCCACTGTCTCACCCCTGTCCTCCATGAAGAACCTTCAGTATGCTTCAGAATCTATATTGCTTTCCTGCACTAAACTATGCTCATGACTCTGCTAATAGTGTCATCTCTGGTTACTGAATGATGCATTCCTTCCACTCCCACATACCTTTCTTCACTCATCCATGAAAAAGAGTTTGTTAAGGTCTCTTAGCTGAAATACAAAAATTCCCTACCTTCTTCTCTCCATTTTTAACCTATATACAATGAGAGAAGTACCTTCTTGAAGCCCTTTTGTAAGTTAGGGGTTGTGATTATTCTTGCCTGTTATCTGAAAAATGGGTCTGATGGCCAGTATGTGCCCAAACATCTCAGTGATGGTTAATCTCCTTCTGTGTGCTCACCTCAGCTCCACAGTGAAGGTCACTGAGCCTTTGTTTGCCATGTTATATTTGTCATAGACAGAACTCTCTGGCTCATCTTTTAGGGATCTATCAATGTTAGGCTTCAAGATACTCAGGAGCTTCCCAACATAGCCATGCATCTTGAGAAATGCTGAGTGATCAAAACTGGAACTATTTCTGCAGATTTTTCCTGTGCCAAACTAAATTTTCTGGGTTCTTAGTTCTTTAAGGAATCTGTTTTTGAAACCCAGGAGAACGGATGTGATAATCAAGAAATGACTAACAACTTGTGGGCCAGGTGGTGGGCAGTGATTGTTGGGTCTTTGTACGGTTCACTAATGCTAGGAGTAACACTTTGTTGTAAACAATGCCCTAGTATGCAAAATATCTATACCATGGGGGGACTCTTGCTTTTTTTTTCTGTAATCCTTCCAACTGGTATTACTAAACTGTCCAAAAGAAGCCCATATAAACACTGATGCTGTTCCTGTTATACTCAGTGAAGATGGGGCAGACTGAAATGTGAAGTTCCACCTGGAAAGTTCACAAAATGCACTGCTGTTGTTACTGAAGGGAAGGAGATGGTTCTTATTTAAAAGAGAATGTTTTGAATACTGTTTTTTGTCTTTGTGTTACAGGACAGAATGAAGTAGGAAATACTGCCATGACAAGCCCTGTCTATCCAACAGCAGGATAGAAGTGATGCTTCAAAAATTCTTCGATTTCTTCAACTTTTGTAAATTTTAGAAATAGTTGTGTAGTAAATGTAGATTTTAATGTAACTAACTGTATATTCCCTTACCCTTTAGCATGGTAGTTTACAAATACCCAACCATATGACCCAGTTTTATATCAAACTTCCTAAATTCCTTTACATGTTTAGATTTCTTTTCAAGGTAGAACTGTAGAAAACACCCTCTATTTAAGAACATTTCACCCTGGGCCTGGACAAGAAGATACTGCGACACACAAAGTGACTTTCAAGCCCCAAACTTTGGAGGACCTCCAAGGATTGTGCATGCTGTGAAGAAGATGAAGATGAGGAAGAAGGGGTCCTAAAGACCCCAGACTCCATTCCTGAAGGGGTGTGTCAGGGAGCAGAACTGGGCAGAACCAGGGATTGGATAAATCTGGGATTGGATGGACTTTATTATAAAACCATAGAGCCACTGCCTGGGTGTGAGCGTGTTGTGTGTATTCCCCTGGGCCTGAGGGCCTGATTAAAGGACCTTCTCATTTTATCTTATCTTATGCACCAAACTGGCCTGGAGTTTTTTCTACATGATCTCTCTCTCAGCAACAGAAGCATACACACAGATAAACCTGCCAGCGACAAAACGTGGCATTTAGGAGTGTGGGATTTCTGCAGCGTGTTGCATACAGAAGGGGTGGTCTGTGGCAGTTCCCTTCTGATGGCAGTGGTGTTTATACCACCATAAATTGGTTTGCTGTGATTAGCAAACACCCACCTGGGAGGTGCTAAACTTAAAATCTTCATCTGAAAATGATTTGAGGCTCCTATAGTGCTTGGTGAGTTGGAGAGGATTAGGAAAGCAGAATAGTTTATCATTTTTAGGAGAAGCAGATAAGGACTTCAAGCTCTTGTTGCACTAGCTGTGTAATGCGAGGTATTGGAGAGTGTAGGTATGGGAACTGAGGGAGTAGTGTGAATACTGGGAATGGGGTAGCAAGCAAGCAAGGCTTTTGACTTCCTTCCACACCTCTTAAAAGTGCAGATACTCTTCCACAGTTGACTACAGTGTCCTGCTGCCTGTGGAGAGCTGCTGCAGTGAAGGCCAGCTGTCTTTGGATGTTAACTAAGGCATGCCAAACAGCAACAATAACTGACAAAGTCCATTTCTATCTCAGAAACAAGTTGTTCCATTTCCTGATAAAACCCTCTGTTGTGGGTTAATCCTGTGGGCATCTCTGCTACACCCAGATGCTTGCTGTCTCACTCTCCCCCCGTAGAATGGGGAAGAGAATTGGAAGTATAAAACTTATAAAACTCATGTGTTGAGTTAAAGACAGTTTAAAAGGAAAAGCACAAACTGCATGAACAAGCAAAGCAAAATAAGGAATTCTTTTACTACTTCCCATCAGCAGGTATTCCCATTTCCAAGAAAGCAGGTCTTCCTCATTTGTAACAGTTAATTGGGAAGACAAATGTCATAACTCTGAAATTAAACCCTTCTTCCTTCTTTCCTCCAGATTTTTTTGTCTGTGTGTGATGCCACAGGGCATGGAACATCCCTTTGGTCAGCTGGGGTCAGCTGTCCCAGCTGTATCTCCTTCCAAATGCTTGTGCACTTCCAGCCTGACCACCTGTGGGGTGGGGTAAGGAATAGAGAGGGTCTTGATGGCTGTCCTGAATGAGTGGTTAAGGTAGCTTAAAGAAAAGATATCCAAGGTATCAAAGGTATCAGCAAAGGTATTAGCAAAAGCAATTTTAATACAAATTTGTGAAAGCACAACAAAGTTCTGTGCCAAGGTTCCCTCTGTTGCTACATAGATACAGGGCACAAAGGAAAATTTGATTAGAATCAACCCAGAACAATGTACACAAAGACAAGGGATGCAAAAGGGTAAGGATGGAGAATGGTAAGGGTGCAAAGGCATAAGGGAGACCCACCCACTGGTTCATGAGGTTCAGAGTGAACCCCATTGCCAAACTTAGCCTTGGAATTGCTCAGTGATTTATGTCTAAAGGATTTGGCAGCACTTAATCACTGACTAATTTAACGCTTACAGAATGATTCAATAGGATTTACTACAAGGAAAACAGTGGCTTAATTACAAATGTAAGATGGCAACACTGATGCTACACTTGCTAGAGAGTATTGAAATCAATTTACATACGCAGACACAGACATGGATGTATGCATATATATATACACACACAGATGTGTATATGTATGCAAAGGTACCTGTTGAGTTCAGTGAAATACCATTGGATGCCTTTGCATTTCTCAGTGGGCAAAGGGTTGAGCCTTGGGGAGGGTGGTACCAGCCCAGCCCCATCGTCACTTTTCAATCACAGTCTCAGAGTTCTCAGACCTGTGAGTTGATGAACTCAGAGAGACATCCTGCTCCAAGAGAGGTGCTGGCACAGCCACTGTGGCCACAGGAGTTCAAAGGGCCTCACTTAGAATCCCCGTTCAGAGGGTTGCAAGATGCTTGGCTTTAGTCATACATCAATTTCCATCCTGGCCTCAATCCAGGTCAATAATTTTCATCAGAAGTCCAGTAACAATAATTTTGTTTCACTCTGGCTGTGATTCACACAGAAATAATTTTCCAAGGCTATCTGATAGAAACCAGAAGTTTATTAGGCAGCAGAAGTTCTTGAGAATAGGCAGTGTTACTGATAAGCTCTAGGGGAGCTTAATTGTCCAGCAGCCATTAGTTATGACCTAGGCTTAATGAGAATTCCTGAGAGCACAGAGTAGCTCATGGAGGTGGGGGTAATCATCACAACACTCTGCAAGCACAGCCCAAAAGTAACTGAAACACCCTTATTTCATCATCATCTCTTTTTTAATCAGAAATCCAAAACATAGTACATATGAGTTCCTTCTGGGAAAATCCATCACAGACAAATCCACTACTCTCTACTTGCTTTCTTGCCCATCTCTGCTGGGGCTAAAAGTGGGTAGGAACTCACCATCGTGAGATTGGCTTTGACAAATGAGGGGGTCCATTGGCTGGGCTGCTTGGAAAGGATGTTTGACTCTTGTGTTTTCCTAATCAGTGCTAATGGTAATTCTAACAGAGAGTTTTCTTGGTCTGGTTTCATTTGGAAAGCACCCTTGGTAGTACCTTCCTTTCTTGTGCTTTTAGTTGGCTTTTTGTGCTTTCAGACGGGGATGTAAAAATATATTCTGTCCTCCTTCTTCAAGGGTGGCTTGTGGAACTCTTTACCCTGCAATCCATGCTGCCAAGCATTACAAATAATGAAATTTGAGTTGAAAATTAATTACATTTGTGTGTGAGTTAGCGTTTGCACATCTGTGTGCCAGACTCACTGCAGAGCAGAGCCTCACAGCTGATCCCCTCAGCCAAGCCAATGTCATCTCTGGCAACATGGTTAGGAAAGGGCAGAAAATGCTGCACAGCAGCTGAGAGGGTGAAGAGTCAGAAAAATACGTAAGAAACAGCCCTGGAAACACCAAGATGAGAAAAGAAGGAAGAGCACTAGAGCAGAGAAGAGTAGCTGTGGAGGAGCACAGTGGAGCAGATGTCCGCGCTGCAGCCCATTGAGAACCCCACACTGCAACAGGTGGAGATATCCTGGAAAAACCTTCAAGCATATGAAGAGCTTACGTCAGAGCAGAATCCTGGCAGGAGCTGCAGCCCATGGAGAGGAGCCCACGCAGGAACAGGTTTTCTGGCAGAAGCCAGAGCCTGTGAGGAACCTACACAGGAGCAGTTCAAGGAGGACTGTATCTTGTGGGGAGGGACTCCATAGTGAAGCGAGGGAAAAGTGTGATTAGGAAGAAGCAGCAGAGAGGATCCCTCAAGGACTGACCATAACCCCCACCCCTCTGTGCTGTTTTTAAAGAAAGAAGTTGAGAGCGAAGGAGAGAACTTAAACATGAGAAGAAGAGGTAGGATAGGGGAAGGTGTTTTAGTTTTGTCATTGTTCCTCACCATCATACTCTATTTTTAATGAGAAACAAATGAAATTGTTTTCTCCAAGTTTAGTCTGTTTTGCCTATGATGGTAATTGGTAAGTGATCTCCCTGTTTGTATTTTAACCCAAGAGCATTTTCATCTTATTTTCTTCCCCTGTCCTATTAAAGAGGTAGAGTGAAAGGCTGGCTGAATGGGGGTGTGGCAGTCAGCCAAGGCTAACCTGCCACAAAAGGAAGTAAAAATATTTGTGCTTAGAGCTTTCCAATATTGATCTGGATTTTATCTGCTTGATAAAATCCTCTTCCAAAGGTTTCACAGTGTCAGTACTTCCTAATTATTATGAGCATGTGTTCACAGAATTCTCTGTTGGTGCTTCCAGTCATATTAAGAAAAGCCTGAAGCTTCCAGATGGAAAGCAGAGGAGATAGAGTGACTTTCTGAAGAACTGCAGTTCTTATCTGGGTTCTATGAGATATCTCTGTCGTTCTGATGCACGTCACTCTCAACCCTCTGGACATCTTACCTTTCTGCCAGTCTGGACTCCCCATATTATTTTGTAGTTTTCTGCCTCATGGAAGGAGAGGAGGCCACAAAGATGTGTTCTGTTTTCCTGCTGAGCCCTTCAACAGGAACAACAGGAAGGTAGATAAAATGATGAGTGGTTAAGGAAAAGTTCTGTGAGTGTAAACAACTCAAAGAAACTCCACAGGGCTGTGCAGCAGCTGCTTGCAGTTGAGAAAGTGATCTACACCGAGTCACAGCTGACTATTGTGAGCTGTCACAAAAGCAAAGGTGAATGGAGAATTGAACGGGGACATAGCAGGAGAGGTTTTTCTCACACAGAAACACCTCTGTTTCAAACTGGGGCAATAAGTGTGTGAAGAGACCTCGATGGTGTACATGAAAGAGAGTCAGTCTGGCCTAGGAGGAGGCTTGGGAAACAACTATTTAGTATCCAGCAAACCAAGATAGAAGTGAAACTTGGGGCTTTCTGTAATTTACAGAATATAGAGAGATTGTTGTTAATTTTCACTTTTGTAGCTATAGACAAAATAGTCTGTAAGTTTTAAGGAAGAGGAGACAATATTACTAAATTAAAATAACTTGATACCTTATACTTTGGTCAGTACTTTAAAAGAAATTTAAGATGAAAGGAACTCTCATTTTCCCCCCGTATTTCACTTGGGATGAGATCACCACCAAAACTTTAATAAATAAATATTGCTGGATAAAATAAATGTGAATATTTTAAGTGGATTACCAGTCTAAGGGGAGAAACTCTACATGCAACCAACCTGTCATTACTGTTTCAACTTGTATGGTTTGTGAATTATTTGAATTCATGTCAGATTTTAGACATACTGAAGGAGGACCAGAGCAGCTCAGAAGGGGTATCTGGGATTCTGGTTTTGTGTCCATCTTTGACCTGGATTTTCTTTGAGGAAGAATTTTGGAAATTAAATAGTCATAAAAGTGTGGGCATGTGGGTCTGGTTCTATCCACACTTGCTCCCTTGGAGTCATAAGCCTGACAAAGACTGTCTGATCTTGGCAGAAGAGCAGAAGATTCAAGCCGAAGACTGCAGAGTGTTCCCAGATCACAGAATTGTTTGGAGAGTCCTGTTTGGGCAGAGGAACTCAGTGGACAGTAAACCCAGAGGACATCTGCAATGCAAGGACATTGTGTCTTTCTAAACCTTCTGACTGCTGGGATCACTGCTGTTGGGGGGGTGTGTGTGGAGGGGGGAGCTGTGGAGGAGTGGAGTTGGATTCCAGAAATGCTGTAGAGCTTTAATGAGCTGTGTTGCTACACATCATACAGTTTCACTGAACCGTGGTAGGTAGCTTAAGAAGGAGGAGAGTGAAATATGGTATTAAAGATCCCTAAAAAAGAGACAGCTTCGCTGTAGGAAATAAGGAAGTTACATGGAGATCCAATGCAATGGACCACGACCATGATTTTCTCCCTGGAAGCAGCACTGGCTCCTCTTTGTCTAAAAGCAGGTGTGGATTTTTGTGCTCTCTAGATTTTGTCCCAGATTTAACTGGCCAGTATGGTATGCTGTTGTTCTGCCAAGGCAAGTATCCAGCTCAGTTTTAGAAATCTCTTTAACATGGCAGTGAAACACGCCTGGGATTAAAAAACATCACTGTATAAAATTAGTAATGCCATTAGAGCAATGCGAAGAAGGCTTCTTGAAATGAGAATCAAGTAAGGGAAGCTACTTTAGGGAGCCCTTATTTTGGGCAACGATTTTGTAGCCTGGACTTCAGCCTTGGATGGCAGCTCCACCCCATTTAAATAGTAAGCTTTTGAGGGAGGACTACTGCCCTGTGACACAATGCACAGCCCTTTGGCCCTAAATCCCAGAAATGGCCCACATTAAATTATTTTTTCCCTTTCAATTCCTTTCAATAGCAGAGGGACAATAGTCTCCCTCAGCTTTCACAGGGAATAAAGGACGCAAGCCTGTAAAGGTTATAGAAAATACAGCCTGCACTTACAGAAAATAACTGCAATAAACTAGGGTCTTTACAGGACTCCAGCTAATGCAGAGACAAGAGACAGTCACTGCCTTTTGTCATAGGTGATGTGGGTGATATGGATGCTGTTTTACAGTTGTTATAATCAAGAAATGCTCAAGCAATTACAACAAATGCAGGTAAAGCTGAATCTCCTCCTGACTTTGAAAAGGAGCAGGAATGTAATTTTTTGGTCTGGTACCTATCCCTCCTGTTCTAATTAAGATATTGTCAGCTTTCCCATTATAAAGCAATTTTATTTTTTTTTTAAGTTTAGCAACAATTGAATGAAAGAACTCCTGTAAATACTTGATTCAGCAAATTCGACTTCTGTCTCAAATCTCAGGTTGTACATACTGGGCACAACTATCTTCCCTCAGTGAATACATGCTTATGACTCATTAACAACCCTGCCAGAGATTTTATGATACCTGCACATCTGGAGTCCTCACATCTCTGCTTGGTGCCTTGTTGCCTCTACTAATGCTTCCCAAGCTTAAGCTGATCACCTCAGCTGCAAAGACATCAAATTTCCCATAAAGTGATTTCCCATAATTTCCCATAAGTGACCACCATTTAACTGGAGAGCCATTTGGGTCACAAGACGGAAGTGTGTAGGCAAGGCTGGCTTAGGGAAGATGTTCTTGCCTGAATCAAGCAAAATTGCTTATACAAGCTCTCTTGCACTTGCTGAGAAATTTACTTTGTTTCTCCTTCACACACATCTATTGTCTGGAATTAAAACTTTTTTTTTTTAAAGTTTTTAAGTTAAGATTTTTAAAAAAGGCATTTGGCTGCTTAGAATCTCCACATTTACAGCCATTCAGGAGACACTATTTCTAAGCCAGCTTTGTGAAAAGATCTGTTATCTTTGAAAGTAAGTATGAAAATTTTATGATCCTGTTACTGCTTTGAATGTATAATAGCTAATTTTTTAACACAGCCAGCAACTGTGGACATTTAGGTATGATGTAACAAATGCCTGATTATTTTATGTCTTTTCCTCTCTCTTCTGACTAAGCTTAGTTTGCCACAAACAACACTTCTGGATAACTTGAATGCCTAATTACAGGGAAGCTGATATCCTGATATGGAATTTATCATAAAATTGGACACAACATTTTGAAGGAATTTTTTAAAGATAGGTTAGGATTTTGTTTCTGCTTTATATTGGAACTTTTTATTTGAGGAAAAATGTTTTTATTTGAGGAAAAATATTTTTATTTGAGGAAAAAGTCTGCCTTTGAAATGGTTAAAATGAAATTATACCTCATGAGTTTTAGGCTACGTACTATTCTATGGCTACAAATGTCTTCAGAGAGATAATATTATCTATGTGTTCTGTTTCTCTGACTTGTGCTCATATATGATGGAAGAAAGAGAAATGCTGGCTGTGGCTAGAATTTGAAACTACTTGTTCTTGAATGTGTTATAGTCAATATTTAAGCTTGTCTTTTTCTTTCTTGTTCTATTAGGCTGGCACCAATATCAATTTAAAGACAGCAGATGGTACATATTTCACAAAATCATTTATGTTGGAAAAGACCTCTAAGATCATTGAGTCCAACCTTTGACCAATCTTCACCTTGTCAACTAAGTCATATAACTAAGTGCCACATCAAGTTGTTTCCTGAACACTTCCATGGATGGTGACCCTGCCATGTCCCTGGGCAGTCCATTCCAATGTTTAACAACTATTTCTGTAAAGAAATTCCTTCTGATATCCAGCCTGCACTTCCCCTGGGGCAGCTTCAGGCTCTGACCTCTTGTACTGTAGCTGGTTGCCTGGGAGAAGACACCGACCCCCAGCTGGCTGCAGCTTTCTTTGAGGTGGTTGTAGATAACTGTAAGGTCTCCCCTAAACCTCCTTTTCTCCAGGCTAAACAACCCCAGCTCCCTCAGCTGCTTCTCATAGGACTTACCCTTCAGCTATTTTGCCTCTCTGGACATACTCCAGGATCTTTGGCACAGGAGGATGGCCTGCTCCTGTGCCTTTAAAATTTCCTTCTTAAAAGTATGTCTCATCTTCCTGGACCCCTCTTTTATTAAGGTCTGAAACCAGGCACTGCTCCATGAATTTCAGCTGCTGTCACATAGAGAGCAACTATCCCTCCTTATCTTCCTGGCCTGTCCTTGCTGAAAAGGCTGTACCCACTGATCACAGCACTCCAGGCATGTGAGTGTACACTCTGTATTTCCATAAGCCCAGAGACGTCATTGTCCTAAAACTGTTCACAGAATTCTAATTTCTCCTGTTTGTTCCCTATGCTGTATGTGTCAATGTAGAGATGTTTCAGAGAGACAATTATGCATGCTGATTTCCCAGACCAGGTATGAGGGCTTTTTCCCTATGGCTGTTCTTTCTTTACATGCCTACACTTGGAATGATTGCATTTCACCCCCATTTTTTGTTGATTGCTATCTCCCTTCTCCTCCAGTCATCCTGGCTTTTGGCTTTCCTACTTGATCCACAACTGTTTCACTTGTTATTTCACAAATCACTCTGTGACACCATAATTTAATTTAAACATTTCCCTTTAAGGTTGGCAAGCCTCCTGGCAAAGATCCCTTTACCTCACCTTGTCAGGTGGATCCTGCCTCTTCCAAGTTGATCTTCAGAGGGGGTCCCAAGTTCATAGACACTGAAATTTTGCTGCCAACACCATCTCAGACATCAACTGCTGATCTGTAGGATCAGCCCAGTCCTTCTCAGGCCCTTGTCCCTCAACAGCAGGATTGGGGAGAACACCACCTGGTTTCCCATGCCCTCCCCCACTGTTCCCAGAGCCTTGTAGTCACTTCCTAGGTCTCCCCTGGCAGAGCCTCCATAGAACAGCAGCACAGGTTAGATGAGCCTTAGCAGCCTCTACACATCATCCTGAATTTAAGCCTCCAATAAGCAGCAAGCCTTCCCTAATGGAAAACCAAGTTGAGAGCCTTCATCACCTGTGGTGGGGTTTCCTACCGCTACCACTCACCATTTCCTTGTAGTGGTCCCAGGTAGCTCAGATTCAGCTGCAAGAAAAAATGCATTTGGCAGCACTTTCATCTCCTCATCGGGAATGAGGACAGTAAATGTATTCTCTAGTTTCAAGTCTTTAGGTGGGGCAGGACCTTCCTCTTAATGTAAGTCATCGCCAGCTTGCAGTCTTCATCATGATCAGAGTTTTTGTAGGCACAGGCTCTTCCTGCCCCTCTGCTACAGCTGAAGGTTCGAACTCTGAAGCTGCAGTATCTTAGACATGATGAGGCTCATGTCTTTCTTGTGCTTTCTGATGCTGTGTGGTGTGTTGATGCTCTCCTGCAGCTCTTTCATGGAGTTACAGTTTAGCACTCAAATGCTCTTGTGTGTAGCTGAATGAAGTCCTGTTGCTGCAAAGAAAGAAACACTGCAGATGTCAGATCCCAGACTGGTGAGAAGTGTTTATGTTCTATTGATCAGATGCAGAAGTGAACAACTTCATGGTGACATTTGGAAGCCTTGTTAACCAAGGTTCTGAGCTGCCTTTGAAACTATTCTTACACATATGAAAATTATTTCTTCTCTTGTTGCTGTTACTATGTTTATGTCCTCCAGGCTGTCAGATTTTTCAAAGCTAGTGATATATTTGTCCATAAAGCTAAGTCCATCTTCTTTTTTGCAGGAAGTGCCATATGAAAGATAAGATGCAGAGCTCAGTTTTGTGCTTCTTCAGAAAGAGAAGATTGCAAAACATGTCTGTGCTTTACCTGTCTGTGTTGATCCAGCAAGGCCAGATGAAGCCCTGGAGCAATGTCAAAATTACTGGAGGTAGTACCTGCTCACCTGAAAACATACAGTAAATCAATTCAAGGAAGGAGACTGCAGAATACATGGGAGCTATTCAAGTGAATAGCTGCCATAAATGACATCAAGGGAATGGGGATTATCCAGTGAGGGCTCTGATGAGCAATTCTCAAACCAAGGAGGGATTCAATTAAGTCTTGGCTGAAGACTGGGCTCATGCAGTCCTAAACACAGATAATTGCTCAATTTCTCTAAGCATTTTGAAATATCTGTCATTTCTATTTAGGTTTGGGGTTTTTTGGTAATTTAGATTGGAAATGAGACCTGCTGTTTCAACAAAGGGTCTCTATCTAGAACTGGCTGCATTTTTTAAGATGAATGAATTACTTAAAGCTCTCTTTTGTACTGTAAATCACTTGCAAACAAGTGCAATTTTTGTGCTGGTCTTCTTTCTCAGTTTGTAACATTTTAATAACTCTTTTTCCTGGATCTTGAGTAAATCCATAGGTTTTAGTGTTAACTACTTTACACTTCCCTTGTAACAGTGAATTAAGAATACCATGGACATGTGAATGCATTTCTGAAAAAAAGAAAAGAAGTCCTTCCTGTGGAACTTATCCTCTGTCTTCTCTGCCAAACGACTCCTGTTACTTCGTGCAAGGTAAATCTGCTCTGCGTTGCTTCATTTTTATTCTCCTAATAGAGCTGGAGACATTCTTTTATGTTATCATCTTTTTAGTGAATAAGCAAGTGTTTTTCCCAAGCTCACACAAATTATGGCAAAGCAGGGCATGGAGCCCACGTTTGCAGATGTATGAAAAAGATATAGTATCCTCAGAGGACTCTTTCCACCCACCTTGGTGAAACAACAACCATATTTAGGAAAGTAGAACATGAAGTAGGAAAGACACAGAGTAGATAGTCTGACATTTTGCTTTCCTGAAATCCGTGAGTGAATTTTTGCTATACTGTAAATAGGGTACATTCTTATTGATACTGACAGCATACTGAATCTAATATTAATTAAATGTTTTGCTCCAACATCCAGCAGAATCAATGGAAAAGCCTTCAGTAAGAGTGAGTCACCTTCTCTGATGAGGAACTTAAAAGTTAAAAGCAAGTGTCCTCATGGTCAGATTTATGATGCACACCCTGTAAGAAGAAGATTATGTCTTTGTAGAACACATCATTTATGCCACTGCAGTACTCACAGCAGTTAATGCAGCAATAAATAGTTCCACTGCTTTGAGTCAGTAATACATTTGTGGCCAGTGTCAAGTTATATTAATTAATTCTCTTCTTTCAGCTGGATTCACCTGAAGGTTGGTTGATATATTTGGCCTGCTTTGAGGATGATTTATGAGCTTGTATTTTCCTTTTCAGGAAGTGGAAAATAGTTGTAGAAAATATATAAATAGATACGCAAGTATAGACATATATATCATGAATTATAACTACAAATATTAATCCATATGTATTGGGGATATTCATATAGCCCTCTAGGGGAGCTTCTAGGTAATTTAATTTCTTTAAAGGTTTTTACCTCAAGTACTTATCCATTTGGTTGACTTCTAGAACTGGAAAAATTCCAACATCTTGGCTTGCTCCTGTCAGTCCCGGAAGAGAAACAATACCTTTATTCCAGATTAATCTGAACTCACCATGCAAATGAGAACTGATTAATTGCAGCCCCTCAGATGGACCATCTATATCTAATCCCATCTGTTTTCATCACCACCTGGAGAAAGTCCTTGTTCAACTATTTGCCCCTGCCATACTGTCCTTCTACCATGCTTAGAAAAAACACATCCAAAGCTTTTGGTGGGGAGATTAGAGTCTTCTCTCTGTATGATGCCAACCTTCCTCTGACAATGTTCAATCCATCACCATATTCTAAGTCTGCAAAATCTGGCTATGTCTGAGAGGCCCAACACGATGTGAGCCCATCCCTGTCCTAGTTTAGCTAGTTAAATTAAAGAGTGTATCTGACTTAAGACCAAATTCAGCTCTTTTGCTGTTAAAAACTCTTTTGAGAAAAGGTAAAAATAAGAGCCTGCCTCTTTTTTCCCTTGGGAACTACTTTTAAGGTGAAGCTTTACTGCAGTCCCCTGCCTGCCACCCACAGCAAAACCACGCAGCAACCACATCTGTGCCTGGTCTCATAATTCCTTTGTCCTGACCCTAACACAAAGCCTTGGCTTCCTGTTTAGGGCTCAGACCTGCCTCATCATTATAAAAGTGCTGGTTGATCAGTGGACTGTATCTGGTCTTCAGCAATGTCTCTGGCCCTGATCCTGACCTGGACATGCTATATCCTGGCTCCTTGCAGGTGAGCTACCCACTCATGCCTCCCTTCTTGTTGTGCTCTGCTCTCAGCTCGCTTTCCTTTGAAGAACAACCTTCTCATTGTGTTCTGACACAAAGTTGTCAATTAGTACTAAGTACTAAGGATAAAATATCATACCTTTTTTTTTCTCTACTATGTGTTAAGGGATGTTGAGTATGATCCTGCTGACTACACAGCACTCATACTCATCCTGCAGACACCCCACACTCACAGGCCCTCTCCATCCACCTGATACCCCATCTTAGAACCGAGTTTCCTCTGCTCATCAGCTGGTATCAGCTTGAAGATTGCCAGGGAATACCCACACACTTCCCCTGTACAGCAGGTCTGGGGAAGATACTAACACCCCTTCCACCAGCTGGCACCAGGCACAAGGGTTGTGGTCACACTCACACTATTCACCCCGGAAGCTTCTTTTCAGATACAAACTGTTCCCATCCCAGTGGCTGTAGATTCAAGATCCCCTTCATTCCAGTTGCTGGCACTGAGGCTCCCCCACTCACTTCAGCAGCCAACGCCGGCGCCCAGGGGTGCCCACAGCTCCAGCCTCACTCCATCAGGTGGTTCCCACTCCTCATGTGCTGCTATCCCAGCAGCTGGCACTGACTCCTTGCAGCACTCATATGCCTGGGATAGAGAGTGAAATCACACAGAAAAGTGTTTAGGAAGAGACAGGTCACATTGTAGTCGTGAGGCATCGGGCTCTGCTGGACTGATTGACCTCAGCTCAAGGGCAATACACCTCTTTTGTACCCTTATATTTACCCCACCTCTTTGTTCCTCCCTGCTCCCTCTTCTCCTGCACATTGCCTCCTCAACTGGAATAGTCCTACTGATGCACCCCCGTATCCTGGATCCTCAGGTTTGCATCCTTATCCTTCTAAAATTTCTAAGTTTGCCTGAAGGTTCTTGATATCTCATCAGTTGGTATGACTGACCAGGTTTGTTTAGATGGGAATCTCTCTTATAACTTGTCATTCTGGTTTCTGTCTCTGCTCGTTCATATTTATGGTTTCTTTAACCAGATATCACTAAAGAAGAAGAGACTCTCCTTCCACATACTCTTACAATATTTAGTTAAATGTCATAGGAATGACCCTAGAAAGGTTTATTGAGATAAACTTATGGAGAATACTGTTAACTACTAGGAGAGAATAAAAAAAAAAAAGGGAAGATAAAAACTTTGTAAAGCAATAGGAGATGAGTCATGGGACAGCTCTTTTCCACTGTGTTAAAAACTTGTCATTTTGCATGGAAAAGCCAGATGTCTTCACTTCTACAAGTAATTTCATTTTAATTAGCTTTAAGTTCACAACTACAAAAACCTTGCTTTAATATAGACTTTGAGAAACTAAAATTGAGGGGAAAGGCCAGCTTTATAAAACCCTGAGTAATTTGGCAGTGATCAAAGCATCATGTATTTATTCTCTGCTTGGTTCATTTCTATAATAAATGGTTCTTTCTAGATTTGTCAAGCTTTTAAAGAGAGAAAAAAATTCTCAGGCATTTTTGTTTGTTTTGTTAAAGGTGATATTTTAAATCTAAAAAAGCCTCTTTAGCTCTAGTTAATTGGATACTAAATCATTCAGTGGAATAACTCATACAGAAGTTCTATGAAAATGTAGAATTAAAAAATCAACAGGAATTGGCCTTTTGTTTTGCCTGTCCTCCAGATAAAAAAAACAAACCAAAAAACCAAACCAAACCAACAAACAAACAAAAAACAAACCAAAATGAACTCACCAAAATATTGTTTCCTTGACGTGGTTTTAGTTGACTCCATTTAGACAGCTGGGTGACGATCTTTGATATTTTTTATCTGCATTCAGGTGGAAGAAAATATCATTTCCCCTATATGATTCTTGGTGGGTAATGTGCTATCTTGGTAGTCTACCCACTTCAGATTGTCAGAAGGGAATTAATGGGAGTGGGAATTATCCAGAGGAGACAGTGTTGCAAAAAAAGGCATCTACTAGATGGCAAAAAATGGAATCTACTAGAGTTTTGAAAGGGTTAGAAACTAAGGGAATTTCATCTCTTCTTCCATCACATGTTTTTGCCCCAGTGAGAAACATTTTGTAAGCATATAGCCTCATTTCTCTTCAGCCTTGGTGAATCAGGCATGGGTCTCATGCTTCCCACTGCCATGTTAAAAGTAGAACTGTACAGAAACATCCTGTTTCTTAGTCTTCTCAGTCCTGTTTTGACAGGAGGAGAGCTTTTTTGAAAGAAACTGCATGTTGACTTAACCTTTCTTTCCTCCCCCAAAAAATTTTCAGCAATTTTGTCTCAATACAAGTGCTTGGAGATTTTCTGTGTCTGGTGAAGGGGTTACTAGCAAAGTTCTGAAATGAGTCACTTTCTGGTTACTCTGTCTGCTCTTGTGTCAAAGTAACTGGCAATGTTTGACCCGACTGATGCACGCAGCAGCAGATCTCTGCTATCATGGTACGTGGGGTGACACTGTTTCCAGTGAGGCCACAAAACAGGACTCACTCGAGCACCTCTGCAAAACTAGTCCAGTGTCTCAAACACTGGGATTCAGCAGGTAAGAGAAGCCAGTAAAGTTTAGTGACATTCCTGAGAACTGTGTGCATAGCAAATGTCATCAGCCTGCATGCCTGTATCTCTGTATCTCAGCAAGGTCCTAGGCAGGTGGGCCCAAGGATGCGAATGGCTGCCCTAGAAGAGCTCATTTGTCCTGGTGATTGTGAAACAGTTTAAGTTCAGGAGCCAAATGAATCCTCAGCAAGTTTTTGGACCGTACAAAATCTGGGAGGAGTGACTGAACACCAGTTGGTTGTGTGGCCATTCAGAAAGACCTTGACTTCCATGGGTAGTAACACAAGGATGTCTTGTGCTGGCCCTGTGTGAGCAACACCAACTCATCTAAGCAGCAAGCTGGCTGGTTTTATATTAAGGCAATGGGGCAAGCCTCACTTACTCTCATGAGCACTGAAAAACTCAGAAGTGGATGGAGATCACAGCAGCAAGAGTGCTAGGACAGGATTCTTCTCTTGTGACTGCAGATCTTAGTACAGGGCAAAAGACCCAATAGCTAGCTTCTATTGACCAGCTGTGTCAGAAGCGGTGTGACCTTGGGTCTCATGACACATTAAGAGCTTTCCTTTGCCTTCACAGAGCAGTTTTCTACAGAAAGAGAAAAGACAGACTAAGGGGAGGAATGTAGCAGCACATTATTTTGCAGATGTAGAGATGCACTGACCATGAGCCTGCAGTGAACCTCCAACATAAGTCTAGCTTCATGCATGCAAGTGATACATGGCCTCTACAAATGCCTGTGTGCACAGTAAAAGCACAGTGTTAGCCACAGACCTCACAACATCAGGGTTAGATGATTTATCCACATCTACATGACAAGCTGTGGTGGGTTAGACCCAGACCTACAGAGCCACTCAGTCACTCCTCCCCAAGTGGACTGTGAAAGGATGTCAGAAGGGTAAACATGTGAAAACTCGGGGGTTGAGATAAAGACATTTTAACAGGTAAAACAAAAGCTGTGCTTGCAAGGAAAGCAAAATAAGGAATTAATTCACTGCTTCTCAATGGCTGGCAGGTGTTTAGTCATCCCCAGGAGAGCAGGGATGTTATATATCCTTGATATCTAACACTATATCTAATCTTCGTTTGGAAGACAAATACCATAACCCTGAACATCCCCACCTCTCTCCTTCTTTCCCCCAGTTTTTATTGCTGAGCATGGTGTTACAGGGTATGGAATATCCTTTTGGTCAGTTGGGGTCACCTATCCCGGCTGTTTCCCTTCCCAACTTCTTGTGCCCTCCCAGTCTGCTTGTTGCAGTGAAGGTCTTGACCCTGTGTAAGCATGGTACAGAAACAACTAAACCACCATTATATTACCAACAATTTTCTGGTCACAAATCCAAAGCATTGCACCTTATTAGCTGCTACAAGTAAAATCAACTCCATCCCACCCAGTACTGGCAGCCTGGAATTCAGTCTAGTTATCCAGAGTCCAAGAACAGAGTTTTCTTGAAAGTATGGACAGGCCTTCTTCCCTTTAACATCACACTCGACATGTGTTTCTTTTATTTGCTGCAACTGAAAATTTTAGCAGGTTTCTGCACAAGCTTTAATGTGTGCCTTGTGTCAAGGTCCATTAGTTAAAGAGGGACAGTTTCCACTGCGACACATAAATGCACTACTATTTCTTCCTTATGGATATCTGGTGTGCTCTCACCACAGAGTGAGGACTAAGAGTCTAGCTGGTAAACCTACTAGTAGACAGCTTTATCTGATAAACACTCAGAGCTGTGCCTGTGCCAGAAATAATCCATCCTGAGAACACGCCATCCACCACTTTTTGGATGGATGGCAGATTGAAAGGGGGATGCATTAATCAAGCATTTTTTTTTTTTTTATTCTCTATTTCCCTCTCTGCTGACATTAATTCTTGCTTTGAGGATCTGAGGTTTCTACTAGGGGTTGATGGGGTCCATTGTCAGAGAACGGGAAGAGTATCTTTGGCCTTAGGCTTGCCAGGCTGGTGAAGAGGGCTTTAAACTCAAGGTGCTGTGGGAGGAGAACCTCAGTCCATTCCACTCCTACCAGTTTGATATCAGTATTAGTGAGAGATGCCCAGAGCTTGGAGAGGGATTGCAGGTCAGTAGGAGAGCATCTGAAAAGCATTACAAGGCAATTCCTGACACTCCACCCAGTAAGTGGGCTGAACTTCAATGCCTTTATGCAAACACAGGGCATGGGGAGTGAACTTGACTTAGAGAAGTGTGCATGCTTGCAGACTCCTGGTCTTATTTGCACCACAGAGACGTGAAGGGATGGCTCCTATAAATGGAGTGTTGGAATGGAAGGATACAGGCTCTTCAGGAAGGACAGGAAGGGGACACAAGGGCATGTAGTGATGGGACTAAAGGTGATGGCTTTAAGCTGAAGGAGGGTAGTTTTAGATTAGACACTAAGATGAATTTCTTTACAGTGAGGGTGGGGAGGCACTGAAGAGGTTGTCCAGAGAAGCTGTGGTTGCCCCATCCCTGGAACTGTTCAAGGCCAGGTTGGATGTGGCTCTGAGCATCAAAGAATTCAGCAATTCTTTTCCTACTTCTGCTGCTGTTTCTTCCTTCCCTGATAAGGGTCAGGATCTGGTTCTAAGATGTGATTTAACCTTTGACAATACAGAAACCTGTGCACCACAGCCCAAGTGTGCAACATCACAGGTGGCCTTAGTTGTAACTTCATCTTCATTAGGCTATTCTTAGGCTAAATTTTTTCCAAACTATGCTCCAGCCTCCCTTTAAAGCCCCCAAAAGGCAGACTTCCCTCTAGCTTTGACAAACTGGGTTTTCAAGTAGGGAAAAAAAAAAAGAAAAGGAGGCAATTTCTCATAGTAAATGTTTGTGGCTGAAGAACTGGTTTACCTCTATCTACCTCCCTGTACATGAAACATTCATGTTTCTTGGTTTCTTTCTTCTAAAAAAAAAAAAACCACAAAAACAAAAACAAAGGATGCCTCATACTTCCAATGAGGTATTGAAAAACTTTTTTAACATATCAAGAAAAGAAAATATTTCCTGTAATGGCTGAGCATCCATAAGGGGAAGACCATTTTTCACCAAAATAGGCCCTGGAATTTTCTCATTTTAAACCAACTAAAACCAAAAAAATTGCACTGCATTTTCAGTGGAGATTAGTGCAGGGGAAACCCCTGCTTGAAATTTTTGTGGAAATTCCTCTTTCGTACATTTCCTCTTCTTACCTGGTTGCAGGTATGTCCAGGTGAAAATATCACTGTAAATTCCTATGAGGAGGGCTGCTAACATGACAACCTGGAAGTGCTGCCTTCCTCCATCCATCCCTGACAAACTAACAACAATATCAGACCTGTTTGACAACTGAGGCAGGTTATCTTTCACCTATGTTGCTTTATGCACCATAAAAGATGAGCTCTCAAAATCCATGGAGAGCAAGTAATCAATGTGCTATTTCACACTTATGAAGAAGCACAAGTCTTAAAAATGAAAAGGGTAAAGAAAAAAAAACACAGCAACAAAAACTCACTTGGGAAGACACAGTTTGCTCACTGCAGGAGTTCAATTCTCCAGGCTTCTGGTAGTGATTTTGCTCGAGCATAATTGCTTTTGTGAATCAGGCAATCACATGACACAATAAGTAAAACAGTAAATCAGTTCAAGCAGCGATGTACCTTATAATTAAGCAATGCAAGTAATCAGCCTAAAATGGGGCCCGCATGAAATTGTAGTGTCATCAAGCAATAACACAATCACAGCTCTGCATCAAATGTGGTAATCATGGGGAAAAGGTTGTTTAATTATTAAGCCCCTCAATTCTGGAATTTCTAGTGAGCAAAGTTTAAATACCCTGTCAGGAAACAGAACTACTTTCCAGTTAGTAGTTTCTCTTACTGTTAAGCTGGTAGAAGACATGAGAACTGAGTTTCTGACAGTGTCCGTGTCTTTGCTCTGAAAGCCTTTATTTTAAAAGGAGAAACACTGTGTTCATATCCTTTTTATTCCTCTCCAAAAGCTTGTCTAGTCTCAGAAGCTGACAAAGGGTTCCTACTATTGTATTTTTACAATTTTTCTTGGGGAAAAAGACACTGGACTCTTACCTTTTGCTCCATGAAATCCCTTTCCAAAAAACAAAACAGTTTTAGACTTTTTTGTGATCAAAGAAACTCCTTGTAAGATCAAAATAAACCTTTTGTGAAGCAACTTGCTTTTGTGGATGAAAATATTTTTCTTCTAGAAACTGGAAGCAGAAATAAGTAATAATTTTTTAAAACATCAGGTTTTATCTGTAACACTTTCTGCTGAAGTCTTTGTTTTTCATGTGGTTTTGACAGAAATGTGTGAGGTTTAATTTTTTTCGTACTAAATATGGTTATCAGACATTAAATTATCACTATTTTTAATCCAGAACTTGTTTTAAAAACAGAAGGTGTGCCATCATGTGGGTTTATTTCAATTCTCCTTTCTAGGGTTGGGGGTTATCACTGTTCTCACAAGCTACATTCATTTCCTTTGGAATTAAGTTCTCATTAGGGTTGGCTTGGTAGATGCTGCTTCATTTATTTCAGTTTCTGCCTTCTGTAATATTTTAAGCTGCAGCCTCCATGAAGTCAGAAGAACTCTCATCTCAGCTGCATCACAGGGAGTGTCCTTTTTAGACAGCTAAATATATCACCATGACTTGAATTTTCTTCTGGGATTTGTGAATCAAATGGATGGGGTTCTCCATTCCCTCTGGATTGATGTACAATTGTGAAAGCTTGACCTTTACCTGCTGAATACCCATTTCATTCTAGCCTGAAAATAATTCAGTCCCAGAACTGTAATGAGGTTTCTCAAACTTGTTTGTCTGCTAATTACAAAGTTTTATCCTATGCCAGAAGCCAAAGAGGGAACTGGTCACCAATTAGCCACGACATTTCTACTGTTTTTGTATCTCAAAGTGACTTGCCATGTCCCACTAATCTTCTCCTTGTGTCTTCAGGAAGTCTACACCACATTATTCTGTACTTTTCCACTAATACATACTGTAGGAGACAAATGTAACAAAACTCAGTGCAAGACCTTATAGAAGGCTGAGGGACTATTTTTAAACAGTCTCTAAGTAGGTTAAAGCTCAGCACTTACACTTTCACATCCAGTCACCAGCACCAAGATGAGTGTGCCCAGCTGCTCTGACTAAGATCAGTGATGTATGACACAGAGGACAATGGATTCCCACCCCTGAGTCTCCATTGAATCTCTTGGATTTATCTTGCTAAGCTATTGGACTAATTGGCTTTTGGATAGGCCTCCCATATACTTTGGGAATCACCTGCTGTTTTACATCGAGACTTCTTCAAACCTCCATGAATACTAAACAAGATGAGCCCATTGTCCTTGTTTCCTGATTTTGGGATAATTTTAAGAGTACAGTCTGTTTTCTTGTTGAGACAGGAGGAAAAGGATCAGCACAGGATGTGTTTTAACTGTGTTGACACCTTCCTGTTAAGAAAAGTGTTAGTGACAGTTCATGAGCTGTGACCTTACAAGGGCAGTCATCCTCTGGGGTCAATGCAAAAAAACCCCACTTTTGCCAGTATTTATCAGTTTATTTATTGCTCATTATGCCCTTTGTCATTAATACACTCTGTTCATGTAAAACTTACTCTGCTGTTTGTTAGGTGCATGCACACAAATACACACGTTTTTATTTGCTCATCTTTCAGATCAGTTGTTCTCTTTCTGTTAAAAATCGTTATAGAACAAACTCAAAATCAGTACCTCCCCACTGAAACCAGTAATTTTTTCAGAACCTCAACCTTTTTCACCTCCAAAAATACTGGATACTGCCAGGACCTCAGGGTCAGAGGGCTTGCAATCTTCAGAATGTACTGTGAGGGCAGATATCAGGAACTAGGTTACCTGACATGGTGTAACTTGACAGAAAAAGATCAAAGGAACTTACCCTGTATACTCTATGTACAATTATTCATCAAAATAGAAGAGTCATTCTCTATGAAAGAGCTCAAAACCTATCTTCCCCTGAAGAATGTCTTACTGCCAATGGGATGTGTATAGCTTGATCTATGGCCAAGAGAAAGAAGCAAATACCCAGCAAGGTAAACAGAACATACCTACCTACCTACCTATCTTAATTTTTTCTCCTCCCTTTATAAGACATTGATAGCACAGAAAATATTTATTGTTGTTCTTTTGACTAGAAAAAAATCTGAACTTTTGTAAAGATGAAGCTATCTGAGAAGGAACTAGTTCTGATCTCAAATTAACCCCATCCCCACTCCACCAAGCTCCATCTTAGCAAATATTGACTCTCTCAGTATCCTACTCTGCAGTACTGGGAGTGTGATCAGATCTTCAGGGACAAGTGCTCTTCTTTGAGTATCCACACACTTTTCAGTTGAAAGAAAAGATATCTAGCCACATCAGTTGTGTTAGCCAATGATGAACATGATTCAGTCTAGGCAAGATTTCCCCCGGGATGCAACCAAAATCCAGTGTCTGGCTCTGGTCTGGCCTTACTTGTTTCTTGAGGTCTCTGTTCGTGAAAAAGACTCTATCCACACATGATCAGTAGTTTGGTATCACCCCTGTATAAAGGAACTCCTAAGAGGACCAAAGGGGACCAACACCTTGCCTGGAGCTAGGACATTAAAAATCACTCTTTTTACTTGAAATTGGAAAGGCATTTCCAGAGTAACCTGGTCTTGTGCTGGGAGACCTGGTTTTTCTATTATTCCTGCCTCCATCACTAAGGTGAGTTGGGACAGATTTTCCTCCAGATACAATACAGTTCTTCTCAGGAGTCAAACTTCCTTTCATGCCCTCCTTCAGTAACACTTCTTCCATTTGACTTCGCTGATGAACTTCAGATCTCTGTATTTGTGTTATTATGTAGCGTTGTTAATATTGGACCTGCTGGTTCATGTTAGGAGCACATTCATTTCCAGACAAATGTGTTCTGCTCCTGTAGAAAGGTGATGCCTTTCTTGTTTTGCTTACCTTTTCTGTCCGTGATGCAAGGCTGTCTTCATGGGTATACCCTTATCAACAGTGAAAGAAATACATGTTCAAGGAATTTTCAGTGCCTGAGTAGGGCAATTTGAAATCCATGCACATAACAGGCAACAGAATTTTAGTGCCTGTCGAAGTTCAATTTCTAGTTTTTATTTAATTTTCTAGTGACAGTGCAGTCTCATGTGGCATGGAGCAGAAGGCAAATCTCATATCCACAAGCGTACATTCATTTAAAGTCAGCTTATAAAGTAATTTTGTGACAGAAGTAGCTCCAAGTGAAAAGTGGAGTACGGAAAAGATTAATTCAGTTGAGTCTCCCACTATTTCAAATTGAAGGGGAAAAAACCAACAACACATCACCAATTCAATATAATGTCAATTTCTTGAAATCTCTTCTGAGTAGGTTCTTTGTTTCAGAGTAGGGATTCTTACTGCACTTATTCCCTCATGCAGACTTAATAAAATTTAACTCTCCTCTAACAAACCAACAATTTCCATGAAATTAATAAAAACTCCTAGTTTGAGACTTTTACTCCTGTGTTAAAAGAGGATGAAATTTGTTGATGGATTAAAAAGGTATTAAGTGGATAGACAATACCAAATGACTGCACAGGTGGGTTGCATATATCCTATTTCCACATTAAATAACTTTTGATTCTCTCATACTCCTTTTGGGGTTTGAATCTGTTTTTCAGGCAGATTGCTTAAGTGTGTGCTTAACCACTGAGTCCCAAATATTTAAATATTTTTCACTGTTCTACTGTGGCACTGGAGCAGGGAACTCTCTGCAGCGAGGGCTTTAGTCCAAAGTATAATTGTTGTAGAGACTGAGTGGGAGTGAAAGAAACAACGTCTTGTACAGGAAGCCCCAGAAGGGAATTTGCCACCTTGGGCGAGCATGATGCAACATCAGTGAGGCCTCTCCATCTCTGCTCCCCCAGCGCTGCCCCTCATGCTTGGACAGATTCAGAAAGTGGGTAAACGACCTCACTCTGCTAAACTGCAAGTGGCACAGAAAGAGGGACGCTGGATGGAGGTGTTCATTTCTATCTGCAAGCATAACGATCTGCTTTGCTTGATGTGCATCAGCTGGCATTATGTGTTTGATAAATGCTATCATTTGAAGATTAAATTTTACAAAACAGGATTAGGTGGGAAATGGCACGTAACTAATTAGCAGGAGGCAATGTGGAATTAAAAGGCAGACAAGCGTATGGAACAACGCTTGTATTTCACAAAGATTCAGGAACATTAATGATTAAGCATTCAGTTGAGTTCTGAAATGCTTTGACTCTCAACACAGGACATTTTCCTCTTTATATCTGCATCCCACAAAGATTCACTAAACACAGTGAATTTTCTCATTTACTTTGTTACTAATTTTTAGCAAGGACTGATCATAAAGAAAGGCCCTGTGTAAGAGTTAAATTTACAGATCATGTTTATGAATCCTATAATTTGTATTCACAGATACTCATCACTTGAGATGTTCAGGCCTAGAGGAGCTAATTTGGATTCAGCAAAGCACCTATACACATGCACTAATGGAAGTGTCTGTTTAAGTCCAGTTATTTCAGTCTATTAAGTTTAACTCTCTAGTGCTTTAGCTTAAATTGGAATTTGTGTTTTGGCCATTCCTGTCTAATACTCAACATATTTAGATATAAGAACTTTATTATGGCTACTAAACTGTCTTTTCAGCCACCCATTTCGTGACTGTTTAATAGGGTCACTAATGAGGTTCCACTAATGTTGTATAGCACAGTTAACTTTTCTCCATTTTGTTAAGGGATTCACTTGCGTGACCTGGGTATGGGGAAGATGTGGAAATTGAAAGACAAAAAAGTTTAACTCTCTTTTTTTAATAAATTCTAGCCATAAAAGTTAAAGGGTCAGAATAAATGGCTGACTGGTTGCCACAGTCCAAGAAGGCAGTGGGATAATACTATAGGTTTAATAGATGTGGTGTAAAAACCATGCTAGGAAGAGAAGAATCAATAATAGATGCAACTTTTTAGCTCCATTTGCACTGATTTGCACACAAATGTGTATTTGCAGCAAGAGAGACGAAATGCAAAGGCATAGTATTGTCAGAAAGCTGTACCACTTGTTGAAGAGAAGAAGTCTTAAAAAAATAACAGAAGGCAGAAGAAAATATTTATTATAGAGTCTATGACATATATGATCAAGTGGCAATACAAGGATGAAGCAGGAAGAGGGATGGTAGTGATTGTCCTTGGAGCCTCATGGAGACAAGCTGATGAAGGAAACGCCTGATGTAAGGCCGTGGATGCCCTAGTAGATGCGTTTCCTCATTGCATAATGAACCTTGTGTTTGGTTGTGTAACCCAAGGGGATAGAATCTCCAACATTGCTACCTGCATATAACCTTGTTCCCACAGCTCTGTGGGGCTGTTTGTTGACTGACACTGAATGACCAGGGGCAGAAACACCACACCAGTAAAGGCAGGGAATGACTTGGTTGGATACTTTAATTTATTTATGTGACATTACAAATCACTGTCTGCAGTTCCACTGAGGTAAAAAAAAAAACAAACCCAAAACCTCATTCTAAGGTGATATAAATGTCTACTTTTTGTGGATTACATAGATTTGTTATTTTCAGGTACTACTATTTCCCTCATATGATTCAGCAAATACACTCTACCTAGAAAATTATTTCATCGCATGCTTAGATCTCTTACCAAAGTGAGGCAGTGAAGAGCATGTTCAAGACTGAATTAGGACAGTATGAGGATTCCTGAGCTGTTATTTTGCATCTAACTATTATAGTCTCTTCAGAGACATCCAAGTGTAAAGAGCATAATACTGTCACAGCTTAACTTGCTAGCATTACACATCACACCTAAGAGTGATTGCTCTACAAGCATGTAAAGATATGCACACATTCACTTCATACTTAATGAAAAGATTAAAATATCAAACAATTAAGTTTGTTGTTATGGCTGGGAAATTTACCCACTGAGGTAAGCAGTTCCTTTCCAAGTTGAATTCAGAAACTAGTTCTACTCTTTTTACACAGCACAAGAACTACAGACCACAGCACCGGACACCAAGTTAGAATCTCAGCTGAGTATGCTGCTTCCCTCTGTTCCTTTTCTTTTCCAAGAAGCAGAGTAATAAAAGAAGGTGAGAAACAGAACTACCTGGGAAAACAGGAATTCTCTTCTGAAGTATGTTTGACATCTTGAATCTTGCTTGCACTCTAAATTGCAACAAAGACGAAAAGTCTGATCTCTTTCCCCCTCTCCATGACACGAAAAATTCTGAAAAAAAAGAGGTACTCCACTATGGTTATGTGTTTAGTTTTCATACAGACATGTATTGCTAGAGGAAAAGAGTCAAGGCAAAATGATTTGGTCACTGACAAAATGCAGCACTTTTCCTATATCGAAGCAGAATGTCTCAACAGCCTCAAATACAAGATAGTAAACCAGTTTTAGATTGTTTGCCTTTAAACTGCTGTATAAACTGACACATCTCCATACAATGCTCTGGTTTGGATGACTCTTATTCACTGATGGAAAAATTCCTGCCAAAATAGTTGAAATAATAATCTCATGACATAAACTTAACATGCTTTGAATAGAGACATCATTATTTAATCACTGCAGTGATAAAGATGAATTCTCAGCTTTATGGACAACTTCTGTCTGCTGATGAAGCCTTATAATGTACAGCAGTAAGTCCTGGAGATATGAGCTATAGGATATGTCACAGGAATCAGAGCCCTACTGAGATGGGACCCTTAACCTGACTGGTAAGGCAAGAGCTTGGTCAGAGAACAGCAAGCAAACAGAGAAGGGAATGGAGCTAGAGGGACAAGGGAGCAGCAAAGGGAGAGTACAAACAGAAAACCACCAGGAGCTAGAAGGTGTAAATGGCAAGTTACCAAGGGGCTTATTCATAAACTAGGCTGGTGCACCTGTGTTCATAAAACAACAACAAAAAAGGAAAATATAATTTGCATTCTTTTGTTTGCATGTCATGGAGACAGAGCAACCAATACATGTTTGT
Organism: Myiozetetes cayanensis; assembly: GCF_022539395.1. Lineage (NCBI taxonomy): Eukaryota > Metazoa > Chordata > Aves > Passeriformes > Tyrannidae > Myiozetetes > Myiozetetes cayanensis. The sequence goes on along the minus strand of NW_026087631.1, from coordinate 7,215,006 downwards.
TTCAGCTTTTTTAAGGGCAAGCAGCTATGACTTATTCTCGTGGCAGCAAATGCTCACTTAGAAAGGTCATCAAGAAATCTCGAGGGACCTTTCCTTCAGAGCTAGGAGAAACAGCTGAAAAGTCCTTTCATAGTTTTGGCTTAAGGGAAACACCCTCTTCTTTAAAAGAATATTATATTGGATTTTTTTCTATTTTATTGGGAAATAAAAAACTTTTTTAAAGCCTGCTATAACTTGAATGGAACAGCAAGAAACAAAGCAGTACTTTTAAAAAGACAAAAAATGTTGAATTCAGAAATGTTTTGACAGTCAGAATTGAAAGCTGAAGAACTGACAGCAAGAAGAAACACATAGTAGATTTGTGTTCAGTGAACTAAACCACTGAAGGGATTGCAACTGCTGTATAAAAACTACCCTTAGCAAGTAGCTGACTCCTCTGTATCAGTAGCTGTATTGATAAAAAGCTAATCATATTGCTGCTGTACAGGTCTTGCCTGCAGTGCACTGAACAGTGCTGCAGTTACAACAGTGAGAGCTGACAATAAGACAGGGGGGAAAAAAAAGAAAGGAAAAAGAAACAAAGTAGGTTTATTTGGGGCAGCTGCTTAAGTATTTTCTATAACCTTCATATGTGGTTTGTGAGCTTTCTTATTAGTATCGTTTTTACGACGGCACTGATTTCAGTTTAGCAGTCAAATACCATATGGAATTGAATAATCAAACATTGCATTTAAAGATGTTGAAATGAAACTTCATGACTCATTTAAATATTTTTCTCTTCCAGAAACAAAACTTTCCTTCTTTTTGGAGACCCTGATATTAATTTCTCTGCAGAAAATGTCACCAAGACCAAGAACTGTCTTATTCCACCTTCTTACAAAGACATTTGTAAGCACAGATTCCCAGCTGGTGGCCAAAGAAGGAGTCTAAGTTCCACGGACAAAGCTCCATGGAGGAGACATTTGCACTGAGTTTTCTGTACTCTTCATCTGCACCAAGCAAGGCCACATGGTGGATTCCTACTCTTCTGGTTCTGTAAAGGAAGAACAAGCCTGTTCCCACAAGCAGGATCAGGCATATCTGAGAGTACAAGCCAGAATAAGAACTGGCTTTGGTATTTTGGGCAGTTTTGAACATGTCAGTGTGGTTGTGCATGCAGCAGTTCTCTGTCCATGGTGCTGGGACTGCTGCTATGTACGGATAACAAACTCTATCCCTCACCGTTGTGAGAAAACATTGCTACTTCTGAGATTTGTTGCCTTCCAGTAAACGTTATTAGATTGCATTACTGCCAGATTTATAGTCATAAACTATTATGGGCCCAGTATATTGTTACATAGCATCAGAAAGAAGATGCACGTGGCATTGCTTATATCATTACCTTTGCTGGACAAGCTGTTATTTCTATCGCAGCAGAGATCAGGTATTCTGGGTAAATAACCTAACAGATCCCCTTGAGTTCATCTGTCCAGCTTCATTTCATTGCACAAATTGAGGAAAGGTTGTATCTCCAAGGTAAAAGCCTTCTCCAGAAGCCTTTCTAAGACCATGATTACACACAGATCTATGCACTGCATAATCTCTTTTTAATGATGTCCTTTCTTGCTTCTGTGCCTGCACCTCATATGGTGAGGGGTGTACTTGGTGGGAACTTTCCTGATTGAAAAGTCAGGGTATCACCTGGATAGAAGGCACTTGAATCAGGCACACAAGCAATTGGGTTTTTATCTGGAAGGTACATCCTGGGGCAATTATTTGGAAGCTGGTGCTTAGGGTAGGGAAAAGATGCTGAAGTTGGGACTGGAAGTACCTCAGTGGAGCTTCTGGCTTGATCATCCTGTGTCTTGTTCTCTTGAAGAGGAAGGAGCTGTGAACTAGCTGATGTTAAGAGTTATGTTTCACTGTCTCATGTGTCATGATTTTCTGTAACAGCTGTATAATCTGGAAAAAGTGGGAGCAGTTTGGGGACAGAACAACGGGTACCCAAACTTTGGAGGGTCAGCTGGCTATGCAGACAGACCAGTAGCTCTAAAAAGGTCAAAAAGAAGCTCACAGACCTTGTGGGGACTTCTCTATGTGCCCATTGTTTTCCTGGGTTCTGAATGCCCCTGTGGATGACATCACTATTCTCTGCACACAAAGGAGGACATTTGCCATTGCAAAGCTTCAAAGGAGCCTGTGAACAGGCAGCATGACACTTCTCAACAACCCATTTGGCTATGCTGACCCTTGGCTGCCACAGGAGTTCCTTGATACAGCATGATCCAAAGAAAGGTGATTTTAGGCAACTGGGTGTTCTAATTGTTAGTCCACACTTCTCTAATCCTCGTGTTTGAGGGCATTTGAATTGTTCTTTCATGAACTCCAGAATATAAAAGCAACGTGTGCATGTGGAGGTTTAATAGTGTGGGGTTGGGACACTGCCCTTCTCTTCAACAGCAATCACATGATGAAGGAGGAATGTGAGGTGTTTTTTGACAGAACCAAACTATAAGACCTCCTCAAAGTCATATGGGCACTTGGTGAGGTAACAAATACTGTGTTAATTGCACGGGAACCTGGGCACACAGCTCCAGCAGGCTCCTAGATTAATTTCTTGAGTACAGTAATTTTTGCTGAGACACTGCATGTGTGGAAAAGAGAGCATAAAAAAATATGGCATTATGCCCTTTGAATTGCAAATTCTTGGGGGGAGTTAAGGCTTAAAAGAAGAGAGTTCTCCACCCCCTCTTGAAATTAATTTTTCCTTTCTTAAATTTGTTAGTAAAAGTGTAGCACATGCCTACCCAGCTGAGTTTCCTAGACTGACACTAGTGTCTGTTGCAAAGGTGGTTTTCTGGGAGCTCATAGAATTGAATAGAACAGAACAGTTTAGTGGAAGGGACCTAAAATGATAATCTAGTCCAACTGTCTGACCACTCGAGGATGATTGAAAATTAAAGCACGCTGTTAGGGGCATTGTCCAAATGCCTCTTAAACACTGAAAGGCATGGGGCAGCGAGGCAAACCCAGGTGGGTAGACAGAGTCCTGAGATTAGAAGCATGCACTTCATCCCGCATCTGCAGCTGGCACTCAGGAGCTTTGCAGACTGCGGAGCCACTGTGGCCGGCATCGCTACCCCGGCAAAGATTTCTGTCATGCCTGCTGGATCCACACGCCTTTCTCAGCGCTGCCAGGTGCGGCCCCGGCGTCCTCCCTGACCTTCAGAGGAGGTCGCCCACGGGCCGTGCCAGCGCCTCCCCAGGATGCAGGCGCTGCTGCTCCCCCATCCCCGGGCTCACACTACTGCCAGCACCACTGAGCCCTAGCCCCCTCCCTCCTTTCAGACCCATATAGGTTACTTTGGGGGTTGATGTCCCACCTCTCCTGCTGGCGACAGGAGGGTGGATCAGCAGCAGAACTCGTCCCCTCCCCACCCCGCTCCAAGCCGGCTGTAGGCATCCCTAAAGGTGGGTGCCGGTGCCGTGAAAGGGCATTGCTCTGCTCTGTCACGTAGCCCTCGCAGCTCCTTCCTCCTCACCTTCAGATGCCGTCCCGAATCCGGGCTGGACAACGGATCGCTGCACTCACGTCCTTCAACCGGCAATCGCAGGGAGGCGACTTTCCTCTTTCCCCCTCCCGTCCCTCTTCACATCCCCTCCCTCCCCCCAACCTGGTTAGCGAAAGCACAGAGAGGAGCAGCCGGCGATTCTTCTCCGGCCACAGTAAATCCGAGTCGAAGCAGGAGGAAAGAGAAGGGTCTGCTCCCTCCCTATCTTCTTCCTTGCCTCTCCAACTCCTTCCAGGACTTAGGGAGTGAGAGGGGATCCCCGTGAAGGACTCAGAACAGAGGACGCAGAACGCTTTCCCACACCCTCCCCCTTTTGCAGGAAGCCGTGTTTGCAGAGATTTCCCCTGGCACACACACTGACTCCCGAGGAGATGCATGGAAGCAATTGCAAAAGGCAACAACGAGCTGACAGCTCGCCTCCTTCCCCCACGGCAAAGCACAAGGACACCTGGCTGCTGCAGACAGTCGGGGCCGGGGTGGGGGACGTGCAAACACAGGCACCCCTCCGAGGGGCTCGGGGAGCGCTGGGGGCCTCCTCCGCGGCGAGCACCGAGGGGCCAGGGCGGTGCAGGGAAGGGGCGGGGGAGCCGGAGGCAGGGGGAGGGAGACAGTCCAGCTCCCGCAACGAGGGGAGGAGGAAGGAGGGACCGTGTCGGTGGGATGGTCCGGAAATGCTGTGATAAAAAGAGGGGCGCGGGGGGGAAAAGTAGGGAGAAGCTCTGGAGTCGTTCCCTCTCCTCCACGCTGCGCCCGCAACTTCCCCGGCAGCCCTCGGGCGCACGGGAGCCGGCCGGAGCCTCGGGGGGAGCGCAGGGAGCCGCAGCCACCTCCCGCCGGCCCGGCCCGTCTCAGCACAGCGCCGAGCGAGGTACCGGCGCGGGGCCGTGCCGGGAGGGGCAGAGAGGAGAGGCGGGGTGTGGGCACACGGGGACGGGGAGAGCTCCCGTCCCCCACGGGTGCTGGCACGGCTGAGACCCGGTGCCGGAGCCGGGCGGGGGTGGCAGCGGCCGGCGCGGCGGGGGATGCTTGTGCTGCACCTGCGGCCGGCCGGTCTCAGCCTTGAGACCTCCCGGCTCATCCTGCGGAGGTGGCAGCCCCCTCTGGCATTGCGCTGGGGGCTTTCCGAGGGGTTCGGGTGGGGGGGGGGCCACTGCCCCGCGTTTGAGCTTTCCATCCCGCCACCCGGGCTGCGTCCGCACCCGGATCGCCCCGGCATCCTCCGCTTGTCCTCCCGGGCACTTGCAGGGCGCTTCACCTTCAAATGCCCCCTCGGCGGTCCCCGGCGGAGCTGCCACTCCGAAGCAAACCCTCCGAAAACCGAGAGGGCGAGAGGCAGGCGGGGAAACAAGAAAGTTCAAAGGTTTAACCCCTTCCTGCCCGTCTGCAGGAGACAAGCCGGGAGGGGCACCGCACTGCTGCTCCTCCTTGCTCCCGGCCACTTGCCCTGTCTGGAGGAACCACTGCATTCCCCTGCCTCCTCCCATCCGGTGACCGCTCACCAGCACGCAGCTCTACTCCTCAGGTGCCTTGTCGTGCAAAGCAAGGCCTGAAGGGTTGGAGAATTGGAAAGTTGTCTGCTCTCAGACAAGGGGGAGAAGGCTGTGGAGAGAGAGCTGAGCAAGACTGGGTACTAGCCTTTTCTTTTCCTAGAGACACTATTCCTCTTTTGACTGTGCCCTTTTGCAGGCTGCTCTCCAAGGATTCCTGGTCTCTGTGCATGTGAGGTGTGAAGGTGGGAGCACCCCAAAGCCCTCATCATGGATTTTGTTATGAAGCAAGCTCTAGGAGGTAAGCGTGGTTAGCATATGAGGGGCCTTGAATCCCTCCCTCCTCTCCCCTTTGCACCTGAAAAGAGAGGGCATGGTCTACAATGCTGGGGGTCTGCAGCTGGAAGAGCTCCTCAAGGACTTTGAAGAGCATGCTTGTCACTGATTCATGATCCCAGTGTAAAGTGTTTGAAGAGTGTGAGCAGGAGAGGGCAGCAACAAGCAGAGACCAAAGCCCCATGTCAGAGAAGGGGCCTCCCACAAAAGGTGTGCAGAGCCTGGGTCATGCCTCATTTGGCACCCTACCAGCTGACTGCATATCCTGCTGTAGAGTGTGCAGGTCTTGGTTTGGTTCGTGCCATGGCACTGAGGCTGGCATTATAAAGGCTTCAGACTGGTTTCAGCAGAGTAAACCCAAAGAGAGAGTGGCATTTTGTCTGGTGTGTGAGCCCTCTTTTCATCTTGGCCCCAAACACTGGCTACATCTTGAACAAAAAACGACCAGTGCAGAAATTTTTGTACCTGGCATTTTGAGAGTTACTTTTAATAAGAACACTGGCACAATAAGGAGGGAAATGGTAGCAAAGTGCCCCTACACACCATACCTGGGTTTGAGGCCAAACTTCTCTGTGTTTCAATATACTAGCTTCCATGTCTGAGGGATTATTTTAACCTAATAGTGGAAAACAGAAAAGGTGTGCGTGTGAAATTGAAAATAACACCTAAGCATGTGGGAATAAGGTTGCCTTCATTCTGCCAGCTATGCTGCCTTCCTAGGCTATTTGACCTGAACATTCGGTCAAAGCGATGTTGTCACTGGGGCAATGCTGGCTGCTACTGGGAACTGGAATAGTTGGCCCCAGCGGAAGTAATTATCTCTTGTACTGTTTCTCATGTGTGCATTTTCCATTGTTTTTCCTTTGAAGAAACTCTACAGTTGAGGGACTGTGTGAATGTTTAATGTGTGGTGATATTGATGTCATATACAACTTCAGCACTTGCTGCAGGACTCTCTCCCTTGGCATGGAAAAATTGTTTTCGTTTTTGAAAGTGGTGGGTGTTTTTCACCAGGGGAGCAAAACTCTCACAGTTAAGAATAGAGCAAGCAAGTTTTAGCTAGGGTGTTTTGAATAGGAAGATGAAACTGGAGAAGAAGGGGACTAATTCGGTTGCATGAAACAGAAATATATGAAGATATATGTGTGAGAAGATAATGGTTTGTGTGTGGTAGCAGTGCTATGTTTCATTACTCTACAGTGCCTATTTTGAAGAAAAAATAGTTCTGAGATGTGCAGCTTTTGCACTGTTCACTGTGGTGTAAATAAGGTTGCTTGCACAGAAGTGAACAAATGTACCTGCAAACTGGAGATACAGCTACTGCAGCTGAAGATTCATGAATCCACTACAGGGAAATAACTGCTTAGAGACTGCAGTTAAAGGCAGGGGGAGGAGGGCTGCAGCAAAAGAATATCAGCTGAGATGCGTGCCTTCTATTGCAGCTTAGTGACTTAACCTTGTGTTGGAAGTGATGTGTGCCCGTGCTTAACAGCATTCACTCTTGGAAGACATTCATTCTAATACGGTGTTGCATGCCACGGTCAGGATTGATATTGTATGGTAATAGGGCTTGCTGAGAAGGCAAATTTGAAAAGCATGTTTTTGTGAAGTCAGAGTTCCTGATGCCTTTCAAGATGCTGCCCAGGGCACCAGCTCCTCTGCCAGATGACTTAATGTGTCTGGAACTTGCCCACTTACTCAATAAAGGAAAAGTCTCTGCAGAGTGGTAAAATCCAGGAAATACTAATTCATTAAGCAGAGTCCTACTTTTAAATTAGAAATAGTTTCAATGAAGAAAAACAGGATCTCTCAGTGCAAATGTAATATGGAAAGTAAAGGTCATTTTGGACACTCGTTTCTCACTAGAGTTAAAGCTGATGCAAACCATGCAAGCTGGCCACACTGGCACAGCAAGCCCAGGACTAAAAGTTACAATTTGTTTCCTAAATTATGGGGCCAGGACCGTTTTTGTATACCAGTTCTGACATCCAAAGGGAGATGCTGAAACTGAGCAAAGCACCAAACCTGTAGTGATTGACAGGCGTGCTTTGGCTAGAATATGTGGTGTGATCTGCTGGTGACCTTTTTATTATCCTCACTCTCACGGAGGCCTTTGTGTGGATTTCATGGCTCTTTGATTTTAGTTTGATGCGGCTTTTCCTGGAACATCTCTGAATTAATTTGGCTGTCTGATAAGATTTTTTCGAGTAGTTCTTATCCCATTTTCAAAATCTGTTCTGGCACTTCTAGAAGAAAGAAAAAAAGTAGTGCAATTTTCTCAGTAAGGTCCCCCCTAATTTACAGAGAATCAGACTTGCTATAGATACTGCTTACAGACCACCTACAGCTCTGGTAGTTTAACCCTTCAACTATCTCAGCTGGTGACAACTCACAAAGGCTGAGGGTCAACTGGGTGTCCTTGACTGAACATGATGAGTATGCAATTTTCTCTTCCCGAGTGTCCAGCACCAAAGTGGGGCTTAGGACAGAGCTTATGATAGCTAAGAAAGAGCCTGGGTTTGAGAACGGTGTGCAGGTGGGGTGCTTTTGAGCTTTCCCTGCTGGATAGGACTGTGCAGGACTCTGAAGCGTGAGAGGACTTGGGGACCAGGTTTTGTCTTACTGGGGTGATCAGAGGAGGTACTGAAGGGGAAAGCATCAAGGTTCTCCGGCCTCCTCACTCGCCTTATTGAAGATGAGAAGGTCTCACTCTCTGCTAAGTAGCAGTAACAGTAGCCTTCTACTGTTCTAAACTAGCAATTTTGTGCGAGTTTTCCCATTGCCTTTGTAGCAAACTTCGAAGATGTTACCCTTGTCTCTAATGGCACAGGATGATCAGATTTGTTTTTCGTTGGAGTTTTGCCAGTCAGAGGGGAAGGAGGCAGCAAGGTGTTTTGAAAGCTAGGTGAGCTAAATTAACAAGCAAGAGAAGGCAGTTATGTGGTGTAGAGTTGCTCTGTTTCGAAGCCTGTGTGATTAGGTAATCTAGCTTTTGTGGAATTGGTTTGATATGTTACTGTATTGCTGAAGTAGAATGTGTCCTTTCCCTTAACTTGTTATTAAAAGTCTGCAAAAGCCTGCTGCTTCTGTGCAGTGGAAGGTCATCCTCTGCTGTACTGCCAGCACCGGGATTTTGCTGGTGGTGCTGGCAGCATTTTATGCCTGGAGGTTGACTAGCTCAAAATGTGTCTTTGCAAATCCCTGGCCCCTTGATGGCAGAGTCCTTGACCCTGTCATTAGCAATGGAGACTGTGGTCCAGGAAAAGCAGTAAAAAATATTAGCTTATTTGGCCAATTTGGTACCGTGGCTTTTATTTATTTAGTTAGTTAGTTTTGATTTTTGGTACTTCTCAGACCTTTCGACACTCTGGAAAACAGCCACTCCATTTATTGTCTGACAGTGACAGAATCCATAGAGAGGTCTTGATGCTGATTAGCTGTGTAAGACAAGAATAAAACAGCAAGAGGAAACCTAAAGGCTTAAAGCTGCTGCTTCTTCCACAGAAGTAACAGCAAGGGAGTATTTTGTACAGTGCCACATCAGCAGACATTGACACAGGTGTGTAGCCAGGTTGATTGGTCACTTTGCTGCTCCTGTTCACAGGAACTGTGTGACAGTTCACCAAATGAAGACAGTCAGAGTGATTTCAGGACTGTATTTTACATTAGAAGTTCTCTTTACCAAGCCCGGTCAGAGCTCTGGACTGCTGTCATCATGACCAATGTGAACGACTTCCTAGGAAAAAGCTGGAAGTGGAGGACCTGAAATGGGCCCTGGGGGAGTTTAGCTATAATCTTTTCAGTGGGCATTGTTTATTTATTAAGTCTGTGTGAAAGCAAAGGGTGAAGAAACACCTGACTCCCATGCTATACTGCACTGTATCACTTCCTCTTCGAACAAATAGGGAAACCGGCTTGAAATATGAGACAGTGAATTTCATGAAGCTCTGCAGGGTGTCATTCTGTTACTGGGTCACTTGAGGGCCAAGGGTCTGAGGCATTTTTGGATGAAAAAGAGAAGAGGAAATCCTGTGGAAAGGGAGGAGGACTTGTCAGAGTTTGAATCATGCTGTGTTTGGAGAGAGAGATTTCTTCCTGTAGAAACCCACATTTTTGCAGATTAGAATGCCGTGAAGATGAACAGAACACACTGTAGCTCTAACTCTGTATTATACGAGGTTGTGCAGAGCCCTTTTAATGCACTACTTTTATTGCCATGAAGAGGAGAAATGGCAAGAACTCGATGGGATAAGTTTGGGATGCCTGCCTTAAATATTGACTTTTCCTAATGTCAGCCTGTGGATAAATCTGGTAACTCCTTTCACATATAATGATTCATATGAGTGGTACTGTCTATATTTCTTCTTCCAGCTTCCAGCACCCCTTGTATTCATTATGCAATGCAAGCCCCATGAGAAGGAAGGGAACATCTGGGTTTCTGGATAGATATTCACCGTGATAGACATTACAGGCATGATTTTCTGTTTTATTGGCAGCAGTGTAGAATGGGGATTGCTACTTCACGTTCACTGCTTTAGCTGTCAAGAATTGGTGGACACTGGTTTTAGTTCATAAGGACTCTTAAAATACTGTAGGCAGAAGTCAAATGCAGCCAGATTGCCATCTGGAATATGTCAGCAGGGAGGCACTGCCTGCTTCATGTCCTTTACCAGCAACTTTGATCCAGCTATGTATACAACAAAATACAGCCCAGAGGGAGTCCCCTTGCTTAAAGGTAGACAGAGATTTAAACACTCTTGGAGGTAATGGGATTTAAGTCACTGTCCATAAACTCAGAAAAAGCAGCCCCTGTGGTAAACCTGCATTAGTGAAGATGTACCTGTGAATGCCAGATAAGCCTGAATGAAAACCATACATCTTAGCAGTGACATTCTGTATATTCTGCTGCTGCATTTGCTGCATTTTAGTAGCCGGTGATGTGGGGATTAAGTCCTTATTTTTACCTGAAGAAGTCAGCTAGATTGAGTGCATTTAGAGGCAATACAGACCTGTCCAGGGTGGAACAGACTGTGAGATAAACACGGTGGTTTCTGTTTTCTCCTTCTCCAATGCACTCTCTCGTTTGTCACATTTCCAGTTCTCTGCAGAGCCTCCATCCTGCTCTGGCACCTCATATATGCACCAGCGAGGCTGTGCCTCACTGTTTATGTTAATGTATGAAGTTCTGGAGCAGGACAGAAACTGTAATGCAGAACTCCGAGTCATAGTGCCAACAAATAATGCTGGTATTTACTTCTTGGATCTCTTTTGTCTGATCCTTGAAACCTTTAGCACATGAGGTCTTTCATTTTGCTGTCAGGGGCATCCAAATCATGAAGACTGAAGAACATGACAAGAGGCAGGAGGTGTCAAGGCCACTGTAGCATGTGATACATGTTGGGGGGGCACTTTTGTTCTCAGCTAACTTCTGCCTGTATTGTCTGCAGTTCTGGGTCCCACAAATTAACAAGGTTTTTAAGGTAGTTGAGTGCATCCAGAGGAGGGCAACAAAGCTGGTGAGATGGCTGGAAGGAATATACTCTGAAGAGTGGCTAAGGACCTCGGTTTTTTCAGTGTTGGGTGTTTTTTTGTTTTGGTTTGGTTTGTTTTGGTTTTTGTTTTTTGGGTTTTTTTTCCTCTTTGGAGATAAGAAGGCTGAGGGGTCACCTCATTGCTCTCTACAGATTCTTGAGGAGGGGAAGTGGTGAAGGAGGTGCTGATCTCTTCTTCCTGGGATCCAGTGACAGGATGCAGGAACCTGGGATAGGTGGCCTATCCGATGGATACGTTTTTCACAAGGAATGATGTTATAGGTTTTTTTTTTTTTTTTTTTATCTATACTGCTGGCAAAGAGATTTTCTTTGAGAAATTTGATTGAGTGTAATCATGATGTCTGTTGCCAAGACAAAGATAGAAAGGAAAATGACGTGTAGGTGTCTCAGTGCTTCCACAAAAACAAAACAGAAATGCTGTTCAAGGCTGATGAATCTGTATCAGCCTTGAGTCTTCTTTTTTAATTTATTTGATGCCAGATCCTACAATGTCACCTATAGGGCTTAATTTGTTCTTCAGGAATTCCCCTTAACACCAAGGAGCAAGATGTCTTCCAAGGAGTTATTGCTGTTCAGATGATAGCAATGAAACAACTACAGTGATGGTCAGATGACTTATTCCATCCATGACCCAGACCAGGAGGTGAAAAACTAGCCAGGTCCTTTCTTCCCACTCCTTTTTTGAGAAACCTGCCTTCTATATTTGTCTGCCTCTGTTGGGTCTGTTGCTCTTAGAATCATACAAATGCTCTCAGCTGTGTCTGCTGGGATCTTACTTATGTTTGTCTTACTTGCAAGCAGGCACTGAGAGCAGAGTTGCTTATTTAGTATCCTTGGAGGAAATGTGCTACCTTCAGCTGATTGTAGAGGTGTGCCACAAAGGGCTTAACTAAGATTTCTCCTGCTGAGCCTCTGCTTGCTGAAAGCCTGCTTGGAGTAGAGTGACAGGGATGAGCAGGAAGTTTCCTGTCTCAGAGAGGGAGAAATAAGGGAATTAAACCTATATTAAGTAGTTTGTCTAGGATTCCTTCATGGCAGAGAAAAGATGCTTCTCCTTGGTTTTCTATCCACTTCGAAGGAAGTTCTGCATCCTTTTGATTTTAATATCTGTTGCTGTACACCAGAATTTTCTGACTTGCTTTCTTCACTTTCCGTAATTGAAGCAGAGAAAAGTGGTAGTTTCTTGCCAGCTGCATGACTTTGGCACAAATAGAGTTTGTCGGTGCTGAAATTTTGGCTTGTGTTGCATAGGAAATGCTCTCTGCTGCAGTGGATTTGGAGCCAGAAAGGAGTCTAGTGAATGATGCATTACAGTTAATTCAAATCTTCCTAGTGAAATGGGATGCTGAAAATATAAGCTACTGGTTTGCCTTTGTATTGGTTCTTAAGGAGAAGGAAGTTCAGAATGTAGTTCAGTTGTTAGTTGTGGAGATCTATGTGCTTGCTCATATGCTAGTGAAGGACAGACTTTAGAGAAGAGTGATATACAGGAATGCTGATGTACTAGGAGGGCTTTGTTCTCTGACTAGCAGTGAAAGGTTTGAATTCACAAAGCTGTGAAATCAAATCCATCAGGGCTGTCTGGGTTCACCACTGCAGTAAAGGGCTCCAAAAGTGACTCTGCAAAGGCTCTCCATTAAGGGAAGACAGGCATCCTGCCTTCACGAAAGACAGGAATGTCTCTTTCATTCTGAGGCACACCCCAAGGCCACCAGCACAAAAATCCATCCTAGCAGCAAGATGGTTGCATGAGACATTGCATGTGGCAGATGCACGGAGTTAAGAACTTCTCCATCAGTTTTTGAAGTCCACAAAATTGTTGAGGAGGCCTGGAAGAGGAATGGCAATAAGCAAGAAAGGCCGGCAGAAGGAAAGGGATAGATCTCTAACGTGCTGCCACTGGCTTGTCTCATGTCACAGGGTAACATGCAAATGTATGTGCTTGCCCTTCTGTTTGAAGGCCAAGGTACCCTCTCTGCACATTATGTGATAGTGCTCAGAGAAGAAAGAGAGGGAGTAGAGGCTGGTGCTGACACCCAGAGACCAGTACAGGGTCTGGTGTTATCTAGGGTGAGAATTCATAGTTTTTCGGGCCCTTGGAGAGGGGATATGGCTCGGAAGGTGGTAACTGGGACATTAATCCCTCAAAGCTGCAGTTTCTACTCTCATTTCCAACAGCTGCGGATGCAGAATGCTAAGGGCTCTTCCAAGTTTACTGATTCTCCTCTTTCAGAAGTGGGACAGAAAGTACTCTACCATAGCCTTGGGTGTGCCTCTTTTTGACGTTGCACCTCTGCAGGGCTTCTGTATTCTCATTCTGTGCGCTGAAATCAAGTGCTTGATCAGGGCAATGCAGAACCTTAAACATTTTCTAACTTACTGCTTTAAGCACTATGCTGGTTGCCATCATAGTTTCTCACCTACAGTTTGATTTTGAGAGCTTGGATAAAGTCAGTTACGTTTCTTTCAGGTTAGTTTTTTTGGTGGCTGCAGTACATGTTTCTTGATGTAGAACATTGCTGAGAAGGCTGAAAGTTTCCACAGCTTGCTGAGCAGGTGATCATGTAGGTTGCTAAAGGGTAACACCTGCAATTACAGACATGGCCAAGGTTACTAGTGATCTGTCAATGGTACAAGTCACAGTGCATATTAGAAATAAAATACTCCAAACAAATTGTGTCTCTCTCCTAGGCGTAGATCAATGATCACCCTGCGCAGTTTGAGGATTGATTTTTTTTCTCTCCTGTATTTTTAAATAAGCTGCTTGCAAGGTGGATGGATGCTGTCACTGCAGAAGTGCATTAATACAAACAACAAATTTAATCTGATGACTTTGTGCATCTTTTTCGCAATTTGAATTTGCTTTTACTTCTAAGAATGAAGCTGCTTAGTAGCTACCTACGTTTTTTGCAGCATGATTTGAGTCTTGTGGCTTGTTTGCAGTGATACTGACCTTGAAGGAATGTCAAACATACAACATCATCAACAGAAATTTGGGATTCAAATGGCTGTGAATTACCTTCTGTAGAAAACAAGTGAAGAAACAAAAAACCAAAAAAAAAAAAACAACTCGGGAATGGGGGAGCTATTTTGATGACTCCAGTCTCCTGAGGGAATTGGAGAAATGAAGGGGAAGGCAAACAACAACTAAAGGAAAAGGGAAGAGAAAGAAATGTGTGTCAATGCCTAGGAAAATAGCTGAGCTGCCATATCTCTGTGTCCCTGCATCTATCACTTGGTTTTTTTGCTGATGAGCTCAGGCAAAGTTGACTGGCAGAAAAGAAGTCTGAACCTTCTATTTAAGGTAACTGAGTGTAATATGGTTGTCTCAACTGCTGGCCTTGTCTGTGGGAGAACCCTGGGTATGCTTGGGAAAGACACTTGATCTCTAGGTTAGATGGTGTCTCTCCCAGTCCCCGTGCCTAAAAAGCAGGGATCCCTTATCCCAAGAACAGGACAGAGTCAACGAGACTGAAAGACTGCATGAGACTAAGACATCGTGTCTAAACCCGTGTATTTTTAACCTCTGACAGTAATTTATTTTATGCTGCAGTTAAGTGTATGTGTGCTAGTCTTCCCTGAACCTTTGTTCTTTGTGAATGAATCAATTTCTCTTTGCAGTTTCCTTTGGATTTATGTTTTCATTAAAAAAAGGAAGCTTTATTTTAAAAACCCGAACAGAATACACTTAAAAAAAAAAAAAAAAAAAACCTGAAGAGAAGGAGAAAATATTTTGCCAGTACATCTATATAGTTGCTGCTGTGCACAGTTCTAGCTGGGAATAAAAGTGTGTGGGAGAGTGTTAAGAAAAAATCTGGGGTCCATTAGAAACACAAGTCTTTTTAAATTTTTTGTTGTTGTTGTTGGTTTTTTGTTTTGGGGTTTTTTGTTTGTTTGGTTGGTTGGTTTGGTATTTTAATTCAATTTGTATATTTAAAACACTTTTCTTGTGCCTATTGCAACTTCCTGCTCTGTATTTTTCTTTAAATATCAGAAGTTTTTGTTCCATGTCAGCCAAGCTGCAAAAATGACAGATTAAAAGGAGCATGAGAAAGGAAATTTATAATTACATGGAGATACATTAAAATGATGAGGAAGAAGGTTAAGGAGAGACACCACTACTGTGTCTAAATACATAAGAGAGGTGAACACTGCAGTGAAGGAAGAACTACTTAAAGTGAAGGACAATATTAGTAAAAGAATAACGTGAATAAATTGGCCATGAGCATCCTTGAGTCAGTAATTAGAGTCTCTGACTAGTGGGAGAGGAGAGAGGTGCTGTCTCTGGGGGAGCCTGCAGCTGGCCAAGCAGGGAGAAATGGAAACTGGGTCTTGGGTGGGTTTCAAATAATTGTAAATGCCCAGAGGGATAGGGCCAGTGAGGCAGGAAATAATTTTTGATCCTGAGTACCTCTATAGAAAGCTGACATCTTTGAGTCTGCCCTTGTAAGACTGTCTATAATAACAAAATTGTCCTTAAAACTGGTTTAGATACACTAAATTTTGATTTTGTTCAAATACATGATAATTTCCGATGAGGACCAGAAGTCAAACCTAGCTTAGTGGGAAGCAGCATTATGACCCTCTGGGTGAGTTTGTTACAGAACTGCGATTAATTTTACCTTTTCTGAAAACATTTTAGCCCTTTTGTGTTTGTATGACAGGAGAAGAGGTCTGCCAACTATTGGATCTCGATGTTCCAAGGAAGATCTGAGATCAACTATTGGATTCAGATTGAAAGTGATCTTATTTCAAAGGACTTAGTAGATTTACAGAATAATTTCTAGAGTAGTTGGCTACACTGGAAATTTTTCCAACTGTAGTGTTTCAGCCCAGGCAAGGATTTTGAGTTGCATATAATAAGTGCAGCTTGAAATCCCTGCCATGATATCTACCTGCAATCTACATGGAAGCAGCTCTTTTAAATGCATTTGGTAATTTTTTTTGTTTTACGCTACAGTTAAGAAATAAATAATTTAAGAACTAGATGTTTCTCTCGAATATCTTCCCAGTTTTGAACTGTTGTCTGAGAACAAGCTATTTTATCTTCCTCAATACCGGTATTTGTTATTCTGCTTGTGCTGGCAGATTGTTAGACTCTGTTTATACTCCTCATTTAATGCTTCTACTGTTTCCCATCAGTATTCTGGTCTCAGGCTCAAATTACAGTATTAGTTAGACCTCTTTCCTACAATTTTGGAGGGTGATTTGTGCTGGCCTAGCACTCAGGAAAAGATGCTTTTTAAAAGATGTTTTATATGCAGGACTGGATCTCTTGGGCTCAAATGTTTCTCACTGTGAGGCTCCTTCGCCAGGAATGGTAACTTTTCACCCAGGTCACCTTAAAACTGCCTGATTGCTTCAGGGGTCCAAAGGAAAGCAAGGGCACAAAGGCAAGTGGCAGGACACCAAATCACTGCCATAGTGGGATGTTGGCTTCTGGAAGAGAAGAGGAATGTGCCATCCCTGTCTACTGACCGCGCATCTTCTTGTGCTGCCCGTGAGCACTCTGCCAGGCAGAGATCCCACTGCAGTTCACGTCTCTCTGAACACCATGTCAAGCTGTTCTTTAACACCTTTTTGGTCATGTGGTCTGAGTTCTACCGTCATGGAGACAATGACTTGCCTTCTGGCCAAGGTTCTTGATTGGGACTTCTGGTTTTGCTTTTCAAATGTCACCTGGCAGACCTGTTCAGGTAGTACTCCTTCTGGCTGGAGCTCAGTGCCTCTCCTCCAAAATAGGGTACATGTGCTCCTGCTATGCTGGCAGCTGCACTAACAGCTGCTTAAAGTAGCTGAGTGAAACACGTCCTCTCAACCACGGCCACAGACAAGAGTGTTCTGCTTCCACATGGGCTAAGATGAAGTCAAAGCTGCTACATTTTTACTTTGCTTCACATCTTTAGTCCTCTCCCTTAATGTAGAGTATTTTAGTTTCAGTGTTGTTTTTGCTCCAGTCAGCTATTGTGAATTGGCTCCCCTGATTTAAAACCACCAACTACTTTTTTTCCTCTCTGTTATAGGCATGCTGCCTTATTGCTGGTTCTTATGTGGTTATTTGTCTGACATTTATTTAGGACTCACTTTAATGTGTATTTTGCTATGTACTGTAGAATGTTCTGTGCTTGGTCCTTTCTATGTGCTAAAAAATTAGTTCTAATTAAAAGACAGCAATTGAGATAATATAGCCCAGCATAGACAAGCTCTGGATGACAAGTGAAACTCAGTGCTTGATTATGGACAGTAAGGTCCTGAGCCCTCATGTGCACTGCTTTGACACAGCATAATGTAATTTACAAATTTCAGCTGTCCTAAACATGTCTTTTTTGACAGAGATGCATCAATCTACAGCAGCTGAAAAACAGCATTTCTAGTAATTTCTTGCAGATGCAAGGAAAATAATCACAGAGTTTGTTTGGTTTTTTTTTTTTACCCTTCTCTTTAAAAACTCACAAAAATCTCCTCAGAATCTTGTGGGTTTGAATATTCCTTTTTTCACACAGTCTGAAAAGGATAAGTCAGATCTGCCACCTTCAATGCTGGATGTGCATGGAAGAGGCTTTTATGGCATATTATTAGGGAGGGTCTGGCTAACCTAGGGATGGCATTAGTTACATAAGATCTCAAACATACCTCAAGAACAGCATGGATGCTGTAGAGTGAAGCAATTATCTATTTTGCTGTCCTAAGAACAGAGTGACCTAGATTCTCCTTTTTTTCTTTTTTTTTCTTTTTCTCCTTTTTCTTTTTTTTTTTTTCCCCTGCCTTTTTCCTCACGGGGTGGCCCACTTAGTTGATTAAACTGCAACTCAATTATAACTGGTTGTGTTACAGTTGGGAATAAAGCAGATGTAAGGGGACTGAAGCTGATAAAGTAATTTATTTTTTGCCTTATTTGTTAACTGAAAATTATGATTAGGATTAAGTGACAAACACTGATTTTTGTAGCTTTTGAATGACAGAAATCTTGCAATAGCCTTGCCTGGCAGCAGGGAATGCAAAAGTGATTTAAAGAAAAGTTGTATATTTCATGGTAAAAAAAAAAAAAGGTAATGGTCTAGTTCATAAAAGATTTGAAATAACCTTTAAATCCAAAATAAGCCCAAAGTCAGCAATGCAGGGACAGCGTGGTTCATATTTTGTTTGAAGTAAATACATAAAACACATTGAATCTTGTGCATTATTCTAACTTCTGTGCACCTGCAAATTCTCTAATAAACCATCAGAGGCATTAGGAAGGTGAATAAATGATCCAGGTAGAGTTTGCCAAGGAGGTGACCAAACTCCATCCTACAGTCTTTGCTAACAGAATTATCCTTCAGGTTGAGGACGTGACAGTCAGGTAGCATGTGGTCCATGCTAAAAAATACCGTATTTAATGGAAGCTGACATTAGCTTAGTGTCATATTTGTTTCCTTATCTATTGTCTCCTCTCACTTATTGCTCAGGGAACAGAACAAAAGCAAATCCATTCATTGCGGGGCAACCTGGAAAATGAAATTCCTCTTCCCATGAAGTTCAGGGAGGAAAAGTATCCAATAAGAACTCGTGATCCCTGAAGACATGTAGAATCAATTACGTTCCTAGGCAGGTATCTCTGGGGAGATATCTGCATCAGGGCTGAAGCTGGGGATGGAACCCAGCATCAGATTTATGCTTGGCCTCCAAGTGCTGGGAGGAGTGCCTTCTGTGTCTTTGGGCTGGATGCTTAGCATGGCTTCTTGCTGTGTTACTGCATCACCTGAAGCTGAGCAATGCGCCTTCACACTGTTGCTACCTTCACATTCAAGCAAGACAACTTTGCCAGGTGAAAAAGCGACTGGAATTCAGTGCTGTCTCTGACAGTGTGGAAATACGTTTTTCTGTAATTTACAATTCTGTAAATATGTTTTTTGATGGCAGGACAGAGGGAGCCAATCAATTCCTCCTCTGAAAAGTCCCATTGCCCAATTTCAGCAGCAGTGTCCTGTCCTGCTGTTCACTTACTACTTCAGTTTTCAAAAGTGGTCTCAGAGCTACAAAGTCTGTTCTATACAGTGTAAGGTGGACTGCCCAGACTATCCTTTGGGTTCAGCAACACGTGAAAAAATTATCCATCCATATTAATTTGTCTTTGATATTTTGGGGCTTGAAGAACTTCCTCAGAGATTAGAGAAGAGCTCGGGGAGAAGGGCCTGCGAAAATTGTCCTTCCTGCATTTGTGCTGAACTTCCCTATCAGGAAGGAGTGGGTTGGTAAGGATGCAGTATGCAGATATTGTGGGAGACAGTGTATGAAGCTATGGCTGAGCTCATTGGTTATGGCAAGGGCCAGATCTGCTCCAAGTGCAGCTCACTTAGAGCAAAAGAGAAAGATAACCCTGCCTTCAAACGTTTTGAAGAATGAATTCATCTTCGTTGCAAAATTTTCCTCCATTGGGAAGGATTAATCAGAGGTACCATGGAAGATAATAGTCATGTAATTTGGGGACCTTGAAGTCTCTAGAAGGCCTCGACTTAAAGGGGGCTGACATCATGTAGAAGGCCACTCTTAATTTCAAATGGTCTGACTGTCATTTGAAATTTGAAACCATCTAAGACGCACACATGATTTCAGATTATTTTCTGCACCTCCTCTATTTGTGCTTTTGTAGTGACTTTAATGGTTAATTTTCTTTCCTCTCAGTAGCTAACATGCACTGACATGGACATTGGCTTGTCTTTCAGTCTTCTTTTTTTCCCTCATTCCATGAACCCTCCTGTCAGAATGTTATCTTTGTTCACTTTTGTGCTAAGATAGCAGCACAATTACTTAACAGGAGAGCTTAGGAACAGTCTCTTGAGATGTTTCCACCAGGATCAGACTACCTGTGTGGTATTTCTCATCTAAGATGCAGTGCCTGGCAGAAGGATCTCATTGGCATCCCTTGTCACAGCTACTTCAGGGTTGCTGCAGTGTCCTGAGAAGGCACAGAGAGGATCTGTTTATTTAGTCATGCCCAGGATCAGGAATCCTTTACATATTTCATATGAGATAGACAGGCAGGCCTTAACACTAATAGTGCTTTCTTGCCTATCTTCCTTGTCACACAAGCTCTGGTCTAGCCACTCTCCAAAGGCACCTGGTGATTCATGCTCATGTTACCACCTTGCACAGAGCAGTAAATCACCCTTGTCTGTCTCTGTGGCACTGTTGGGCATCCCTTTCTCATGTAGTCCTTAGGAACAGACATTTTTTGATGGCGCAGCTGGTGGGGAGGTAACAACACGGATGTACTGACATTTTGCTGGTGCTGTTTGGTCTGAACTTCTTTCTGTACTTCATGGAAATGCTGGGGTCTGTTCTTCCTGGTGATCTACCAGGACCATCACAATGATGGAAGGAGGGGAATGAAACAATAATTCTTGTTCAAGGGCTCAGCTGCTGAGTTATGCACCAGCAAACCTGTTACCCTTCTTTGGACTGCTGCAGTTTTTTCCCTGCAACCCTGTGCCTAGATTCTGGTGCTTGCCACTATTTACAGCCAGCTGCTTGTTGGCCTCAGCAATGAGGACAAAGACAAATAAATGACAGCTGTGAATTTACACAGCTCAGCAGTCTGGGTTGCAGTGCTAATATTCAGATGGTGCTGCTGAAAGAGCTGGTGCAACTGCCGGTGGAGCATATGTGTAGGGGTCTACACATCCTATCAGAGACCTTCCTCCAGTGAGATTTGGTTCTGGCTGTGCTTTGTGAGGACATGGTAATTTTGTGGTGAATTGGAATCATGGTGGAATTGTAGCCATTTATGCTGGGGCAATGTATGTGCAGCTTTTCCTGAGAAAGTCGTGGCCTTGTTTTTAATGAGAAAGCATGGTGGTCTTTGGCAGAAATGTGCATCCTGATTGTGATGGGGAGAGGATGGCCTCCTTTATGCATGGGGCTTGCTTCAGAGCTTCTGGCAGTAATTGCAGGAATTTGTTCCTGTGGTGGCAAGTTACCCTGTGCCTCTGCTGGGTGTACTGCACCATGGACCACAGCTGGTGGAGTCTGCTCAGAACCTCAGTTCCAGCATATCTCTCCTCCCAGAATGCCCATGGCATCCTTTGAAGAGCCATTCTGTGCTGAAGAGTACACTTCCTCTCCACTTTTGAGATGCCTTGCTGAGAATGTGACATGTCTGTTCCTCCTACTAATATGCACAGAGTAACTGCAGAATACCAGTGTTGTACAGGACATTGAATATTAGCAATAAGAAGCCCTTCCTTGACTTTATTGATTATATAAGAACACTAGACTCAGTGATAGGAGAATAATCTCTGTTCTTCCTTGTTCCCTATGATATTCTTTCCACATGCAGTGTGTACCAGTGAATCAAGGAGACTTGCCATGATTATATCACTGATGGTCTCTAAGTAGTTAAATTCAGTTCAGGGCTCAAGGAGAGAGACCTGAGGTTCCTTATGTTCTGTCAAATTCTCACTGTTCATGTTTGCTAACCTTTTAATTAGAGAACCAAATAGAGAAAGTTATAAGAGGTAACTGTCTTGAAATGCAAAATGCTCAGTAGAGCTTTATTTTAACAAGGTTCCTATTCCCAGTCTCTTTAACTACAAAGCCTTTATAGGGGAATCAGCTCATGAATCAGTCTTCATTAAGACATGTATTAAAACTGGCAGTAACTACCCTTTAAAAAATAATAAATTAGTTGTGTTGAGCAGAGCAGGGTTTGGCTGGGATTTTTTCTTCTCATTTGAATCCACTTCCATCCTCTCAAAACCAAAACAAGAAGTGCACCCTGGGGCAGTGAGAGGAGAGAAGAGCACTGGCATGGGTTGCCTGCTCCTTGGAGAAGCTGGCAGCCTTAGTTGCTCAAGGATAGAGAGCAAGACACATACAATCAGCCACTCAGAGACCCGGCTCACTTTCATCTGACTCTGCAGTCATGAGCCTATGCCAGTATGGTAAATGAGACAGAACTGTCTATCCACATATTTTTCTTTCTTTCTGGATTACATAGGATTACATAATTTTTCGTGGGAGATACGGAAAGTCCTGTCTGGACGTGGGCGTATTCTGAGGCCCTGAAGGACATTGGGGGAACAGAAGCTGTGAGCCAAGAACTTTTTTCTCTCTGCCCAACATCTGCTTAGTGCACCATCAGAAGCAGAGATAATTCTTTAGCTCTCATTCCTGACACAGCATTGAGTTCTGGTCCTGAATGGCAGTCAGTTATTAGACATTTTCTCAACACTGTCCATGAACTGTCATCAGGCCTCTGGGTTTTGAGAAGCTCAATCTGTTTGAAACCTACACTGGCCTTTTTGTGCACTAGTATGGCTATGTTTAGTTATTTGAAGAGGGCAGAATGTTTGCCTGAACCCAACATGACTTGCTCCTGAGATTGTGCCTCTTAACAACAAATGTGTGAGAGTTGGACAGGCAGTGATGCTGTTACTGCTTTTTGGGGCAAGGCCTTTAGTGTTCCAGTGCAGTGTCATGGCACAAGTATGTTGGACATCAGCTGTGATGGTCTGTCTGAAAAACAAAGGTGTTATGGTTTCACTGCTTCATGGTCTGTGCAAGACAGGTAAGCATGAGCACAGATACATGGCTGTGTGCTACAAACCAGTTAGCCACACAACATCAAAGGATGCACAGATTTGAACTGGTTTTGGTGGAAGGATGTATTTGTCATGAAAAGCTATTCATTGTTATCTCAGCTTCAGCTTAATTAACTTCTGACAGATTTGTCTGTGTAACATTCCAGTTGAAGTTCCTGGCCAAGCTGATTACAGAGCTCAAATGGATAGACCAGTTTGACAATGGAGAGTAACACAAATCATTTTAACTAGAGACTATTTCTTTATTTAACATTTAAAAACCGTATCTTTCTCAAGCAGATCTCAGCGCCTCTGGGGGACATTTACATCTTCTTATGAGTAAGCATGTGTTCCTTCTCTGACCTCAAAGGTGATAATGAAGTCTTTAACAGGATCTGTGGTAGTTCTTTACTAGAGAAAGATGAAATACAGCATTGGCATATATTCTAGCCACTAATGAAAAAAACAGTGTTAAGGTCATTTGAACATTTTCATCAGAACAGAATCACTCAGAACACTGAAAAGATTTTCTGCCTTAAACACCCTGTGTCAGGATGAGAGAGAGCTGCATTTAGTGGCTCTTATCTTTAATCTGCAATATAAGATATTTCCTGGCATATTGCATTGATTTTCATCTCATTGTGATCTTCTTATAATTGGAGAGGCAGGACAAATGTAATCTCATGTATTCTATGCCTTAGCTGTGACAGTAATTTAGATATCTGCCATCTCCTTTTCAGCAGACCTACCAGTGAGTCCCTTTTAGGAAGTATTCATGTACTTGTGCACTTTAATATTCCTCTTTTAGTAGACAACTTTCCTTTTACACCTTGTCTGTTTCATTCCATTATTTGAGAGGACTTGTAACGCTAATTCTGCCCTGTAAGGCAGCCCCCTTTTGCTTGCCATAATCCAGATACAGAACTAAAGAAAGCCTTGTTTGCTTGAAAGCTGCTCTTTTTTTTTTTTTTTTTTCCCCAGGCAATACAAATTATTCTCTTAAAAAGCCATGAATCTGTTACTTTTTTACATCACCCAGTTTACACTTTACTCTGGTGCTGCAATGGGATAAGTGTCCATGTTGTCATTCAAGCAATTAATTAAGATGAAGGGTAGACCTTGCAGAACACTCTACCTGCCACACATCCTTCCAACCTGACAGCAAATCAATTGTGCATCAGCTTCCAGACTTGACAAATAAATACAAGGGGTTTCCAGAAGCCTTTTTGTGGTTGGTTCTGCAAACATATGGATGGATACAACCAACAGAGCTAACTGACAGATTTTGAGGCTCTCTCAAAGAGGCAATAGTAACTGATGTTCCGAGGGACTTCCGAGAGGCAATGGCTTCCCTTCAGGTGATTGGAGAGAACACAGGCAATGTTCCTTAACCATAGGAACCTTTACCATCCATGCTGGATGCCCATATTAGCTGAGATGGCTCCCATTAGGATTTTCTTCCTGGGAGAAAGTCACAGCTACGAACCCAATTTAGATTGGCTCGGAATATTTGCAAAAAGAACACCTGTACTCGCTTTCAGATCTGCTAACCAACAGTCAGCTTAGTTGCTTCATTTCAGTGGTTTACTCTTTTATTCCTTTGCTTGCTCCTGTGAAAGTTTGGTAGGCAAATGGAACAAAGAAAGGTAATGTGAGACTAGGGAAGGTTTTGAGTAGAATGAGGAGGTATCCTGCCAGCAGAATATGCTGTCTGACAGGTCTTGTATTATTAGTTGCCTCAGAGCAGTGGGTAACCTGGAACTGAGACCTGCCCCAATCTAGAATTTATATAATAATGATGGCAAAGCATCTGTGAGGTTTGTGATTGGTCTTCCCCTGTAACCAATAAAACAAGTTGTTATCTGTGTTATGTCTTCTAAAATTTTGCATTCTTTACGTGTGCAAGGAAGAGGTTATTGCTTGTTAGCACTGTGCTATTGCCTCTCTCCATGTGCTCTGCAGTCTGGTTTGATGGATGTTCGTCCCTTTTGGAGCAAACTGAAACCTTCCATCAGTATGAGAGTCCTCTTAAAGGAGTATTCTCTTCATATTAGAGTAGGAGAGCATCTGAGACTTAAATCAGTGTGCAAGAGGCAGTATGCATAATATATAAGCATTTTGGGAACATTACTTTGTATTTTGATGGAAAGGAAGGCATAAGGAGCATAAACCATATCTGTGTGCTGTGGCTTCCTTGTCAGAATCAACAAGAGGCTGATCTTAAACAGGGGTGATATAATGAAAACGAGAGGTGAGGATGTGGGGGAAAATACCTGAGACTGCCATGTTCACAAGAAGAGAAGCATGGTTTACAGGAGCTGAAAAAGGAGTGCAGTGTCTTGTACTGGGAATAGGTCCCTTGAACAGCTACCTGAGGCTGCTGTGGGTAAGATATGCTGCCTCTCGTTCTGACTATCCAAGGCAGTTGTACTTTTCTTGAACAGGAGTAACTGGCATAAATTTATAAGTGACATGCATTTTGAATATGCCTACCTGTCTAACAACACTTCATGTTTCCAGCCTAAAGAAGCAAACAGATCTTCTTAATTCTGTCTTCCATTCTATTAAAAAAAAAAAAAAAAAGGCATCTAAACCCATGGCAATCTTCAGATGTGCTAATTTGGGACTGTGTTTTTTTCATGCTTGCTCTTAGGAGGAGGTGTGATTTCCCGGTAGCTGTGGCCAGTGTAGTGACCCCTTGTGTGTAGGTTTCCTGCATGGTGGTGGGAAGAATTCTTTCTGTACTGGAGAACAATGCACTGAGTTCACAAAATGGGTTAACCCATTTTGTTGTACAGCTGGAAGTTTCTTGGTGGTGAAGAAACAGAATGGAAGTGACTTAAAGATTTAACAGATTATCCTGTTTGCAGTGGTAGTCATAGTTGAGGTAAGACATCAAGAAAAAGGTTTACATCAAGAGCATTCAAATTTTTCTCTGTTAGTGGTCATCCCTCTTTTTCATTGTGTTTGAAGCATGGACTTTGTTTTAGCCTCTAAGCAAAAACAATGCTTCAAAGAGCTATTTTGGTGCTGCTACCTGTTCCCCAGCTCTCCCCATCTCTCCATCTGTCACTGTCTGTCACTAATTCACTGTCTGTCAACCTTGCTACAGACCCAAAAGGAGTGAAAAAACCCCATGAGCTTTTAACAGTTGCATTGGTTCTTGCCTCAACAGTGTAAGATTTTACTCAGTGTTGAGGCATGACTTTTTTTACAGCTGAAAAATTGGGATGTTTAGCACAAGAAGATGTAGATTAATGGGATTGCTGTGATCCCAGGTAATGATTTTTAGCTTTAATCTGGAAATGCAATAAATGATGGTCAGTAATGTAAAAAGCATGGGCTAAAATTAAGCATGTGTGTAGCCCCTTTGCTAGTTTGGGGCTCTATCTTCTGCACACAATGAGGAAAGTAGAATTTGCCAAGTCTTTATAGTTGCTCTTTCTTTGTTGTCTTGGCTTAGAATGAGATCTGTGCATGACAGAAAGCTGAACATGAGTGCACAGCTGCTGAGAGCTGGCAAGAACATCAGTGAGAACCATGATGTGTTGAGACTTGTAAGGAGATCCTGGCTACAGTCACCCCCCTTTATAAGAGTCTTTAGCCCTTGTTTCGTGCAGCCACTGGCATTTATTCTTGGCAGCAGAAAGCCCTGTTCACCCCTCATTTTAAATATTTGGTGTTTGGCCCATTTGAAGAGTATGCAATCACACATTATTGCAGCCATGCTTCTAGGTCATGTCCCATCTTCCTTTGCATTAGTTCTCTGTCTCCAATATTGCTTCAGATGCAGCTGTGCTTCTGGGTTCTTTTACATGGCAGATTTAAAATTGTGCTAAGCAGCTGCTGCTTGGAATTGTGGCTTAGGGTCTCATTAGCTCACAGAGACACTTACATTTTCATTTGCATTTTAGGGGAGCATGTGATACCCTGTAATTACAATGTCTGAAGGCTCTCCATCCTCCTGGGGCTGAGTAGCCACTGTTTTTTGGCTCATTTGATAAGTAGCAGCAATATTAACCATTTGTTTAGAAAGCAGCTAGATTTCTTACACTCCTGTCAGCCACAGAGGTGGATGAGGTAGGTGGATGTGGTAGGTAGGAGGTACCCTCCTCATCCCTCCTGCATGCACTGGAACATCTTTTCAGTATTAACAGTGGGTCCTGCTTCTTTTGAGCTGCTAGACTGTAAGTTATTTTCCAAAGAATGGAAATGTCTTTACTGTTTTTCACAGAAGAGTGAATTAAAGCTCAAAGTAAAGCCCTGTCACTGGGATGTGAACTGGGTGAATATGCCATCCTGACTGAGGTCCAGCTGAATCCCCAGTGCTCATCTGTCCTGTTGAGTGTGTGCAGTGACAAAAGGTTGACACAGGTGTCACATGACAGTGCCAGTGCCCTGGAAGGACTCACATCAACAGTCTACAGAATTAACACTCTTTACGAATGAAACTGTGAAAGGTTAAGGTTCAAGAACTGCCGGTGATAGTATCTGACTCCAAAAATATATTTAAAGCAATACACTAATTCAAAGCAATATGCTAACAGGCTCTAATCCCCAGTAAAAGCTAGCTTGAGATAATCAATCAGTGCACATAGAGGTTCTTACCCAGTAGGCATCCCATGGGGTGGAGAGAACAGTTTCCGCCTGTTGACAGATGATAGAGTCTTCCCCTCAATATCTACCCAATTTTTAACCCAATTTTTAACTCATTTTTATACTATTTCTTTATGTTTAGGAAGAGCTTGAGGGACTTAAGTCATACACACATTCTAGTATCTATTTTCCTACCCCATTTAGTGGTGCTTGCTGTTTCACTGGTCCTTGAAGTCCTGAGGAGTAGAGCTTTGATCTGGTTGAGAGGGGTGGTTGAATCATCAGTGTTGAGAATCCTTCACCAAGTTCTCAGAATCACAGAATGTTCTGCATTTGAAGGGAGTTTCAAACATCATCTATTTTCAGTGCCTCTGCCTTCTACTAGATGAGGTTTCTTCAAGCCCCATCCAAGTTGACTTTGAGCACTTGTAATGGTGGAGCATCCTCACCTTCTCTGGGCAACCTGTTGGTATCACAAAATTACCAAAAGGAAGTAAATACTTATGATCATTACCTTTTTATCAGAGGTTTTGCCACCAAACTGTTTGCAGGGGTGGGGCTAATCAGTGGTGGAAAAGGGTCTCTTCATAAGTGATTCACATCATGAAGTTTGGAGTCATCCAGGCTGTTAATTTTGGTATAGTTTTGGTGTAGACACACAAGTGAATATAGGACCTTATTTTCATCATTACAGTTTCTTTATTCCGCCAGCAATACCTTATCAAGTATGTCTCAGCTTCTGAAGAGCTTATCAGGAATATTGTGGGCTCCATGGGAATATCTTGAACTCCTGATGAGTTCACCAGAATGTTGAGCTCATCAGGGAGGTTGGGGTGGAGAGCCCCTGGCTAAGTAGTTACCCATCTTTGTGTGGTCACTTTTATGGCTGGTCACATCAGCTCTTCTGTACAGCATCCTGTGTTTCCACTTCTCAAGGCCCTTCTGTTTTCTCATAAAATATGCTAAATTATACTGAAGTCATAGATTCACAAAATAACTGCCTGCTCCAACCACCTTTTTATAAATTATGATTCTACTCTAGACAGATAAGAAAGAGTAAGCAAAATTAGCTATGACCATCTGGTCATTAGAAAAACTGCTATTAAAGATAAACCAAACATAACTGTAACTACGAGAGGGTCAAACCACTTCAAATGAGGAAGGCCAGGCAAGCCAGAGGTCTTGAGGACTCACACTGTCATTATTGCAAATGGATTGAGCAGTTACAAATCATTAGCCAGGATAAAGCAGTACATATAATCTCTGAGCGTTGTGACTGCCTGCCAGACTCTTACTTTCCACCTGGAGGGCTTGGACCTGTTTGTTTTCTCAGTTTTGCTGTCACCAACTGCACAGTGCAGACATCCTACTCTTGCATTGTCATTAACAGCTCTTTTTTCAGCTCTTTTGAGGGAAACTTTAGCTCTATCACAAATTTAATTTCATTTGCATTTTAATGACTTGACTTCTCTGTGCTGTGCTATCATTCATGCAGATAAAGATTACACCAAATGTACCTGTGATCTAGGGCTCAGAATTTTTAGGTTTTTTTTTTTTTTTTTGAACATGTCTTTTAATGCTTAACAATGCCACATTGGAAATGTTCCGTGATTTCCATAATCAACAGCACCTTGAATTGCCAGTATTTGTTACCAAGACCTTCCTACAGAAACCTTCCTGGCGCCAGCACAAATAAGTGGTGTAACACTACACTGAGTTCTGTAGCCTTTGGAGGATTCTGTAATTGTTGTATTAAACAAAATGTGTGTGTTGCATTGTCTTGCTGTTGTAATTTGTTTTCATGTGAGATGCAGCAGAACCTCATCCCTCATGGTAGGGACTTCTACAGCAGCTTGCTAGGGATTTGAGAGAGGGACCGACTTGCATGTGGAAACTTAAGAGTACTTAAGAGAAAAAGAACTTGAGAGAAAAAACTTAAGAGAAAAAAAAATGGGGGGGTATTAAAAAAGGAAATAATGGCATCTTGATCAAAAACTGAATATATTAATAGTCAGCCACAACCAGTTCCAAAGTTTTATGAGACAAGGATACATGTCTGAAGATAGGTTTTTTTCCCAGTGGATGAGCTGCAATTTTGACTTTCACTGTGCATGTAGGTTACCCATCATGCACTTCTGACTTGCACCAAAATAGCTTGCAGGTCTCTAATCACCAGGGCATATTCTTCATTGATACTGACTTCACAGAGTTGTAGGCTAGTTCACATAATGTAAGAGCTCGGCTTTTACCTTCATCTCTCACAAGCAGCACCTTCTGTGTCCCCCTTACGCACATTCACTTAGTGGTGATGCAAGCTGCCTAATCTATATGGGAGAAGATTACTGCAGTACACATACTGTATCTGAAAATGATGAAAGGTTGCAAATGGTTTGAATGTGCTCTGTACTCTAAGTTAGAAATATAAAGACAGAATAAATTACACAGGAATAGAATTTCTGCCTTGCAGTGAGTGGGAGCAATTTTTGGTATTTGGCATAGCAGGCCTATGGGAAAGCATTTGTTATAAATAGACTTAGGATGAACACAGAGGGGATCCTGATAGGAAGTGAAGAAGTGCTGAGCAAGAAAGATACCACCTTGTGGCACTCAGCGCTGCTCAGTATGCAGCGGGATTGGCCTGGTTCATTGAAACCAACACAGTTCCAATCATGTAAGCTGAAAATCTTCACTATAAATCCTGCTGGAGTAAGCACTGGGCAGGCAAATCTTAATGCAGCAAATTCTGTTTCTGTGCCCTAGCTCATGTTACTTCCTAGGAGCTGCTTTGCACCTACCATTGCTGAAATTCCCTCAAGATTCAACTCCTATTGAACTCCCTGATGCTGTATCCTTCCTATTGAATAGTGGGTGCACCAGAAATATGTGTAATATATTTCACTGTTTAGAGTCAATTAAAAAACTTACTAGATGGCAGGACTCTAGCAGATCAAGTGAAAGGACCATCTAGCTCAGTGTTGCCTCCAGCAATGAATGTGGTGGGAAGGCAGCAACTGGGTAAGTGCAGTGGGGATCTATCCCAGAACAGTGCCCAGCCTGCAGTAGCTGTGGCTTTCAAGTCCATACATATTACCTCTGTACATATTTGATAAACATGAGGGTTCTTTTTTTGGGTGCAAGGGAGGATTTATATCAAAAATTAATTTGATATGGGATTTGAATAGGGACAAAAATTTGATATTCATCGGTTTTGTAAAACTGCATATCCACCCCCAAACTTGCATTTTGTATTGAATTGCATTTGTCATTCAAAACAAACAAAGCTCTGCTGTTTTATAAGCTGTCCAAAGTGAGAGGAGAGCTTAAAAGGCTGTGAAAGTAATTGTGTGCAACATGCCGTGCCTTTTGCTCCTGTACGTCCCAATCAGAGACTCAAAGACATTGGATGGAAAGCCTGGGCGCTGTGTGATTTGGGGTGAATAAAGAATTTTGACATATATTTTCTCTTCTGATAATGATGGGTGAGAGCTATTAGCATAAAATTGCTATAAATCATGCTCATTGTAAAGATAAGGGTGTTGATTGCAGTCAGCACTGAAATCTCTAGCTCATTTCCTGTAAATCGCTCACTTCCAAGGTAGCATTAAAAGATCTTGTGCTAGGCAGGCTTTACTGGGGAATTTGCAACTCCTTGGCTGTCCATTTGTGTAATTAGGATACATAATATTTAGAAAATCTTACCAAGAAGCTGTTGCCTACTGTCATTTAGATGTTAGCTTTGGCTGTCCTTTTCTTCAAAGAGGTGGGCAGATTTCTGCCTACATCTTGCACCACTGAAGTTAGTGTGTAGGTTTTTTTAAGTTCTGAAAAGGCTGAGGAGAGAAACATAGACCTTTCTGATCCTGTGTGTGGTGTGGGCAGCTCACACTGTTTGTTTCACCAGAGTCTCACATCATCTGCTCACAGTAGGGCCTTTTTACTGTTCCGGGATCCAATACTCCAGGAAGGTTTATAGGAGAGCAGGTCGACACTGTGTCAAACCAATGGTCTGTATCTTTCAGCATCCTGCCTCCAGTACTGGCCAAAGGTGTATATTTCATGAAAGTCTAAGTATAAGGCAAAACAGTAACTTCCCCTAATATTTTCTCATGTCTCTCATTCTCTATTTTTAGTTCAGTGGCTTCCTGGGACATGAGTAAGTTTTCTGTATTTAACGATCCTCAGTGGAATTACCCACCATGAGCCCAGCCTATCCTTGAACCTGTGGAACCTTCTAGTTTCCACAGCACTTCATGCAGGTGTTCCACCAGTGTGCTAGCTGTTGCCTGAAGATCCGTTTCTTCCTGAGGGTTTTGGATCCTGCTCCTTATACCTTCACTTGATCTTTCAGTTGATTTTCAGGAATTAAAGTCAGAATGGGGAAATACGCTTTTCGGCGGCGAGGAGGTCTGCTGTCCCACGACCTCACACCTAAAGGAATTCTTCTGAGGTGTGTGATTCCCTGTGCACATCTCAAGCATTCAAGGACCTGTTATTGAAGACAATTACATAATCAAAAGTGGAAATCGCACCCTCACGGACAGAATACACATTGTCTTCTAGCAGTCTGAGAGTACTTGTGAAAAAGAAAGGGTACATTGCTGTGCCATTGGACCAGACTTGCAAAGACTCTTGAAAGACTCTTGTAGGAAAAGGGACTCTTGAAAGCTCTAGCTCTGATCCTGAGCAATAATTGAATCTGATCAACAAAGAGCACAGACTCTGTACAGTTTTCTTGCTAAACGAGGCTTGCTCAGCCTTCATAAATGAATGTAATTTATTTATTTACTTGCCAGAAACCTTTCTATTTCTGCAGAGGTGCCTCTAAATATTCAGTAGGTCAGTTAAGGAGCAATAGAAAATGCTCAGGGACCTAAGCAAATAATTATTTTTCTCATGTAAGAAAGAAGCAGCAGTGTGAGTTCTGAAAGCTTCATCACTTGCCAATCATCTGTCCATGGTCTGCTGGCAAAGTGAAGAATTAATAGCAGCACCCCCAGATATTATAAACAAGATTGAGTGATGCTGATAATTTTGCAGCCAAATAAGAATGTATTGGGAATAATTAGTTTAGGGCTCACTTGTTTGTTCTTTCCCTGAGTTACTCAGGTAGGATGACTTGATTTTATAGAAGTCTAAGTCTGATGTGAGACAGGAACCCAGGTCACAACCCCATCTGTTTGGTTGGAAAGAAGTTGCTTGAAGAAGAACAGGAAAGAAAACAGATTAGCTATCTGTGGTTTTTTTTTGCTTTTGGATGAAAGGGACAGTTCCTTCTTGGTAATTTCAAACTATTATTGCTGTTGTTATTTTTATTGTAACTGTTGTTCTTTACAGTTTTTAAGTTAGTCTGAAAAATTAGCATCAATGAAAAACAGCGGAGAAAAATGATCTTGTGCTGATAGCAGAAAGATAATTCATATGTTTTAGCCTGAGGAGGGAAAGTGTTTACATAAGAGCAGAACCACCTCTTTGGATCAGACTTCGGCATGAAGGAGTGCTTGGCTTTGCAGGGGTAGCATGGGCTAACTGACATTCCATTTGCTTTCCTACAGTATACCCCAGTGCAGAGTGTGTTACCTTGCCTAAGAGCTGAACCCCAGTGTGTTAACTTGCCTAAGAGCTGAAATTCTGTGCCATTCATAGTTTTGAGTCCAAATGACTGCAGTGCTACAGGTAGTTGCTGTGAAATACTACCTCTCTCAGATGGTAAAACCAGACTAATGGCTATGTACTAGTATCATGTTGGTGGCCATGAGACATAATGAAGTTCCAAGACACTTTGCAGTTGGCTAAATCATGACTTAAACCATCGAACACTTTCATGGGCTGGGAATTCAGGCTTCTATTACCCAACTCAGTGTAATAATTTTAGTACAAGCTGTTTGTAAAATGTTCAGCATAAGAATGGACCTCGGGATGTATCAAGTCTTGGTGATTTTTTTTTTGACGTGAGCTGACAGTAAGAATGCTTTTGACATTAAAAATGAAAAAAATCTGTCTATAAGTATCTAATGCACAGGTGCTTTTTTTTGTCTGTCTGTTTTTTGTGTTTTCTGTGGTTTGTTTTTTTTTTTTTCACGTGAGTCTTTATTTTGTGCAGGTTCTAGAACTTGCTTCTCTTGCCTTCCACTACCCAAGGTAATTTTGCCTTGCAAGAGTTTTGCCTTATACCTGTAGCCAAGGTATAATAAGGTATATTAGAAAGAGTTTCCCAGGATGGTAGTCATCCTGCTATTGGAAACAGAAGTATTTCATTGTAAATTAATTTCATGGGTTTAAACTTGTAAGATGATTCCATGGAGTTAAATTTGCCATTTCCGTGTGTACCATGAAGAAGTTGCAAGGCAAAATTTTGTTCATTAGGGATGCCAGTGTACTTCTGTGGTGTAAGCACTGATGGTTTTTGCCTATAGAACAGCCACAGTCTGTAGCTTACAGTTCTCCTTGTCAAACTGTTGGAGAGTCTCAGGGAAGCTGTGTTGGCTGTACCTTCCAGTTTGGTATTGTTCTCCAAAGAAAATCCCATTAGTAACACATTGTTCTGCAGGCCTCAGTGCCCTGTGTAACAGCAAAAAAATAATTTCTGTGTCTTCTGGTTCTTTGGAAGCAGAGAAGTTCCAGCTTCTGCCTTAATATTTTGTCTGTGCATATGAGTTCTGGCAGTTGAAATTATTGGGAGTACTCTTTCAGCTATTGCCCTTATCTGAGTGGTTTTGGGGGAAGAACTGTTAGTTTGACTTTCATAAAATGGTGCTATAGCATGTTTGATGGGATGCTTTGATAGAATAAACAGTGTCAGTTTACTGTTCAATTTACCAGGGTGCAAGGGAAAGATCACATGAGTTAGGTTTGATGTTCAGGAGGAGTGAGTAGGATCATAAAGAGGATAAGAGATTTGAGGAAACGTAAGTATCCAGCTTTTTATGGCTTCCCAGCACACAAATTATCCTGACCTACAACTTTTTATGTGTCATCCCTAGGAAAATTTTTGCATACACAGTGAATTCAAATCCCTTTCTGATATTTAGACACTTAATGTGCTCATAATTCACTGTGGTAAGAGAAGAATATATCTACAGGAAGGCAAGGAATAAAATAGGAGTAGAAAAGAGAAATATTGCTTTTGTTTGGTTGTTTTTTTTTTTTTTTTTTTTAGTTGTTCGTGGTAACTAATCTGTCCTAAAGTGCACCTGAAACTGGGAAAACAACCTGAAGAGTGGATGCCTTGGAAGCTTTAGTTGTTATTACAGGCACACAGCAAACAGCAAGCTGTTATTTGTGAGACAACTAACAGTCCAGAATTTCCTCAGCGCTCAGGGAAAGGCTCTGTGGTTCTTTCTTTGTCCTTCAGTGGCTCTTGTCTTTTTGTCTTTTCAGCTCTGAGCACAGCTGTCCTCTGGGTCACATGCTATGTTCATTTTGGGAGGTGGGGTGTCACAGCAGTGACAGCACAGTCCCTTGCTCTAGAAGTGGACATGGAGATGACAGTTGCCTTTTAGAGCTCAGTTTTTGCTTGCATACCATCACAATATCTTGTACTGAGGCAGATTCCTGGAAGAGCTGTCTCTATGAATACATAGAGAAAGATCTGTCTGACAGAGCTGGTCATAACTGTGAGAAAATGAGAAGTAATAAAGTCTTCAGTAGCTTTTTTTTCCGTTCCAGAAAAGCACAGTGCTCTGCCTTGGACCAAACCTTTACCTTTACCTGAAGTATAGTGCCTTCTGGTTTGAATCTTAATTCCTAAAAGAAGTACTTTCAGAACCACAGCATAGAAGAAGTTGAAAGGGACCTCTTGAGATCTTTGACTCTCCTGCTTAAGGAGAGTCAGGTTGAAATACCCATGACTTTGCAGTCAGGCTTGAAACATCTCAATATTTACTACTGAGGGAAGAGATAAACTGTTCTCCATGCTGACTTAGGGAGTGGCAGGGGGAAAGTGGACAGGGTTCAAATGGCTGGTAGAGTGGGAATGGGCTGTGGTAGAACTTCTTCCTCTGAAAAATTGACAACAGGTGAAAAAACAGTCCATCAGATAAAGTGATGCAGAAGCAGCTTTCTAGTCATGGTGGGAGAATGGAGTGTTTGATTTCTTTGGGATTTTTCCAGCCCTATTTCCCATAGTTGTTTTTCCCTGACAAAATTCTACTGAATTATTGCTTTAATGAGGAGCAAAGATTTCTCATTTTAGGTTGTGATAAATTATTACAGTATTAATTAGGACTTGCATAGCCAATTTCATTTTTTCAGAGCTTTTAAAAAGATGTTAATTACTTCATTAGTAATAATTAACTTGTTCTTTGGGAATTGTAGAACTTATTTTTTTCCGGTTGTTTGTTTGCCATTGATTTTTTTTCCCTTTCAAATATGTTTGTTTTTCTCACTGTGCGCTTTGGATGATGTATTTTCACCTGGTTCAAGGTGTGCTCAATTTCTTCCTCTGACCCTTTTGTTTCTGATAAGATGGGTCGTGGGTGCAAGAAGGGGTACCCAGCTATGATGATGGATCTATGAGGAGCTGACTGTTAAAATGAGGCATGACTTCTAAATATCGCTCTAAGAGCCCTGTGAGAGGGAACTCTCGCTCTGACTGTAGAACTCTGCCTGAGTTCTGCAGTACAGTGCACCTGGTGTTGCATGTTTTTGTTATCTTTAAGTGTGCTTACGAAGAATTTCAGGGCTTTGGGGAAGGGGTGATGGTTTTTTCCCTTGATAGATGGTTATTCTGCTGGAATGGTTGCAGTGTTCTGCAATTTGATTTGGCATGTCATCTCCAAGGCCTTTGAGTGCCCAGTATTTAGATGCACTGCCAGGGTTGTTCAGTGAAGTTTGGTAAGTCATCATGGTGTGAAATCAGGAGTCCAGCTTGGCTCCTACTGCAGCTGTTTCCGTGGCAGTGAGTGAAATTAATACCCACAAGGGCTGGGATGATGGCCTTTACTGTCCAAGAGGCAATGATCAGAAGATCAGTCAGCCTTTTTTTAGCCACCAACGCTGACCATACAGATGGGCAGTATAGGAAAGAACCAAGGAAATGGTGGAGTGGGAACAAAGAGGATATGAAAAGT
This sequence comes from Myiozetetes cayanensis, assembly GCF_022539395.1. Taxonomy (NCBI): domain Eukaryota; kingdom Metazoa; phylum Chordata; class Aves; order Passeriformes; family Tyrannidae; genus Myiozetetes; species Myiozetetes cayanensis. Next base: position 7,178,855 of record NW_026087631.1, on the reverse strand, counting down.
AGCTGAGTTGCTGTTAGAAAGCTAGTGCTCCTGATGGCCTGCTCCATCTAATCTGCTTGCAACTGGAAAACAGGGCTGAAACTGTGCATGTCCCCCCCTGTCACTGGGAGGGCAGAAGGAGGGTTGGTGTGGCACAGGTGTATAACACAGGGTGGTGTCATATTAATAATCTTCCAAGGAAGCTAGCTTCAAAGTCAGGGAAAAAGCAAACAAAACACTAAACCAAAAGATGCAGAGAGTACTATAGTTGATGTTTTTTTTTCTGAGGAGCTGAAGATGACCTATGCAGCCCTACTGAGGGATGTCTTTCAGAGAAAGACAATGCTCCAAATATTCCAGAGATTTTCACTGAGTATGAACTGGATTTTGACTGCTTCTCAGGATTCCCCTGAAAAGTAATGCTTTTATAGCAAGTAATCACTTGAATATGGAGGAGAAAGCCTGTAGATGTATAAACCAGCTGGTTTGTGAATATCTTATTAAGGAATGCTGATTGAAATATTATTATTTTTGCTTATTATTTGTGTTACTGTATTTTGGTAACCAGGACCTTGCCACAGTTCTGAACATCTGGATATACAGAAATATTTTATTATTAAATTGCAAAGCTTTCCTTATTACTCTTACAGCTTGCTCTCTTTCTCTTTTAAAGTGGAGAAAAGCAAATTGTCTCTGCTAGTTTGAATTAAGTTAGTTTTTTTTCTTGGCCTGTTCAGATCTGATTTCCATAGTGGGAGAGACTGAAATTAAAGTAGGGAGATAATGAGAAAAGCACCTCAAGGCCTCCCAGCCTAACCAGGGAATCACCTGATCTTGCTGCAATCTTCAAGCTTGGTGAGTAGGTTCACTGAATTACAGCCATCACAGCCTTCATGCCATGGAGAAATTTAAGAACTGCCAGACTATCACTTCTTTTTTTCCAAAGTTCAAAGAGAAACTACATTTCATCAAAGGCCCAAGTTCCCAGCCTGTATGCATGATCAGAGAAATAAAGAATAATTTTTACCAGTTACAAAATTTGCAGAGTTCATCTTCTCCATGGTTTGTTTCTTTCATCAGAAAACTGACAGGCTCCCAAGACCAGACTTGATTTGTTGTTGTGCACGATGCTGTGCTCCTGTCTTACCAGTCACTTTCAGAGGCACAGAATTTCACTTTGGTGGATAAGTTCTTCCACTGATACAAAATAGTTTTTGTTCCCAAATCCTCTGAAGACCTGGGCTGAACCTGTCTGTTGGTGGGAAAGAGAAGATCCAACTGTGATGTACATGCTTGCTCTTGAAGATTAACACAAGCTATTAGAAGAACAGCCACCCGAGAACACTATTTTGCTTGAGGTGTAGGAGGTGGGGAGAATAAATGCCTCATTTGAAAGACGTGTGTGACTTCTGTTATGTGGAGGCAGAAAAAGTGTCAGATATGTTGCCCAGCTAATAAGCCAGAGAGCAGCACTGGCATCCACTTCAAAACAGCACGTCACAACAGCATTGAAGTCTCTTCTTGTCTGCGCTAATGAACAAATGAGTTTCTACTAAACTAGTTGCCTGCCTTCTGCTTGTGTGTGTACTTCTTTATATAGGGAGAGATTGCTGTAGTAAATTGCTATTTACTTGACAAGCCTCTATCAGCCTTCTGTGCTTGGAAATCTTGCAGGAAGTGCTGGTTGCAACCTCCAGTGACAGTACTGGCTCAAGCTCTTACAGCTGGTTTCTGTAATGAGCCATAAGAGCCTACAGGCAAACAGAGTTAATGTCATACCTGGGTCACTTTGTCCTCTATTGAAATAGAAGTAATTGGTGGTCAGGACTTTTATGTGAGGTAGAAACATATCTGCATTCATTTATGCTCACTCTAGTGTGGGCACTGCTCTGCTCAGCCCCTTGTGCTGCGCTCTAGAGTCCAGATGACCTCTGCCAATGCTAAGCACTCAAATGAGTTCTACCTTCCCACCATTTTCTAATCTTTTGAAAAATTTAGAGGATCTTCTTTCTGATCTTGAAGGGAGGTGTGCTGAGAGAGAACAGAGGTGTTATGGACCTGCTTGCTTGGCAACTAAGGGAACACATAGGTCCTTGCTGCAAAATGATAGTGCGATGCTCATCTCTTACCATCTCTTTGATCAGCACAGGACACTCCAAAGGCAAGCATTTTCTGAAAAGCCTTTTTCTCTGGATCAAAGATCCTGTGAGATCTTCTATTGATAAATGTGCAGCTTGTTCTCACTTTGGCCTTGCATCTATCTAGGATTTCAAAGCCAGGATGTAAATCCCATGTGTTTAGACGACTAAGTGGTGCAAGTATGGATAAGGCCACTGTGCTGACTGACACCTTAAGCCTTGTACAGGCTAGGCTGATCCACTCAGCTTACTTGGTGGATAAGTGTATGAGACATTGATACAGGCCCAGTTGGCAGACTGAAAGCTTGGACTTAGATATTCTCACTTTTTCTTTGCATTTTCTCCCTGCTTGTCATGGGCAGAATGGGAGCTGCAGACAAAGTTGATTAGAGAAGCCCTCCTATTTAGTCACAAGGTGCAGAAAGGACCCTCTTGCTTTCTAAACTCCTTCTCAGGGAGGAGTCTAGGTGCTGCTGCATCCAGCCTTAGCCCCAGGCCTTGTTAATGGTTTGAGTCTAAAGGATTATATAGGTGTAATTGAATCTTTATACAACTTTGTCCTGCAGGATTAGGGATGGCAAGCCGGATATATTTATATAAATATAAATTATTTATTATGATAATGATTAAACTAAGAGACCTTAATCAGAATTACTTACTACACAGTATAGGTAGCTGTAACAACTAGTAAAGTATAGCCCACTATTTTTGAAGCAGTATTGAAGCAATTATATTAAAGCAATTATATGGAAGCAATTATATTAAAATTAGCAAACCCAATTATTAAGTAGAGATTGATGTCACTCACCCATACTAATGACCATGGGTAATCTCTTTTGCTCAGCCTTGAGGAGTAACCTTGAGGGGTGTTCCCACTCAGGGAAGGAATCTCAGCACACACTCCGGAAAGGTCATGTTAGAAGAACTTGCCATTAAAGTGGGACTGAGCTTTTACAGTATAAACTGATTGACTGTCAGTCATTTGGCTCTAGGCCAGCTATGTCAGCTCTGCATCTTTAGATAAGTTATCATTATTCTCACTTGTTTGTTCCTTTTCTAGGTCCTTTACCAGGTCTGCCACATCTAAATCTCACTATCAGGATGTTTTATTTAGGGATTGATGGGCCAAATTAACTTCAGTATTATGCAACACCAATAGTAACATGATGTCCCCTTCTCCATTCACCACTGCTGGAGGCTGTTCTGTCATTATTTGTGTAGCAAAATCTGCATAGCCTTCAGTCATACCCCTGGATGCTACGAAATAAAGAAGTGAGAGTAGCAGAAGGAAAATATGGGGACATGAGTGACTTGAGACAAAAACTGCTCTCCTAGGCAGGACTCTCTTCACTCTGTGTGCTCTGAGAGCTTCAAGAATTCCTTTTGATGCTTTACTGCTGGTGGCCAAATTGAAGAGGCCAGAGACTGCTGCAGTGCCATGCCCCCTGTCAGTAGATCTTTTGAACTGCCAGGTCTGAGATGAAGGTTTGTATGGGTTTTACCTGGCTGTAAAGCAGTCTTTGCAGAGCAGTGAATGCTGTAAGGATGGGAGATGTGGTTAGCCTGATGAACCCTTCCTACACCTGCAAGATTTCTGGATGGCTCCTCGTACAGAGCAGAAATCCTTATGTGTTTTAGAAGTTTGGCTCTAGCTGTGTTGAAAATGGTTTGCTGACCTCTACATTAGCAAGGCCTGCTTTGCAGCAGAAAGAAGACACATGTGAGGGGTGGAAGGTAGGAATTCTGCCTGTTACTATCTCCCTAGCATTTTAAAAGCTTAGTCCTTTCTTAGAATCCCACTGAAGCTGTGGAAGAAATAGCATCAATGTGATAGAAGACCTGAAATGAGCTTGTGGGAACTTTCTCTTCGTAATCTGTGATGCAATGTGGAGTTAACTTCTTTTTCAGACATTCTTTCTTAGAAACTACACAAGAAAATGTCATATTTCCTTGGAAAGTTGCAGGGAACAAGCCTTTGGTAGTGCACAGAATCACTCTTGTATGGACCATGAAATAATGAGAGCTTTTAGAAGTCCAGTGAAACACAGAACAGATTTTGGCTAAGTAGAACTCCAGCAAATTTAATGCAGAGATATGTCTAATGGTTTTCTGGGTTTTTAAGGATTAGTTCTTCAGTGTCTGGTATGATATTTAGTTTAAGAGCTTATGCATAAGAGCTGTGTGATATAACAGAAGGAAAAAACAGCAACCCCCAGCAATCTTGTAAGTTGCTCAGGATTTCTCCTGTTTCTTTAAAAAGAATCAACTAAAATATTCTTACTTTATCCTTCTAGGGTACATTGGGTCTTAAAATGGGAAGAAAATCTGACTGAGGATCTTGCTATGATTCTATACTTTGGTCAGGGATGTTAGAAGCCTTGATACTGGAGAATACCAGACAGAATCCAGAATAGTGGATCAGGAAGGTGCTTTGCCCTCCACTTACTTTGGGTGGGCAAGCATCCTCTGAAAGCTTTTATGATCGTTGCTCTTCTTCATTTAGAAAATCACTTTAAAAGGAGAGGCTGTGGTATCTCTCTGCGTGGAGATTTCTGAAATGTGAGTAGGCAAGGCTATAGACAGTCTCATTTAACTTTGTAGCTAGTCTTGCTTAGTGAAGGCTTTTGCTAAACACCCCTAGAGATCCCATCCAGCTTGAAATGTTCTGTGATTTAGCCATAGAAGAGGAGTGTTGGTCACATCATAGAAAGGTACTCTGGACTTTTTCCTGTGTCTTTTACTCCTAGATGTCATGCTTGCAAAGCCCTGGTTTTCCTCATGAATATCATTCTCAATTTAAAAAAAAAAAAAGAATGAATCAGTGGATCTGCAGTGGTGGTGAAACTCCCAAAATACAGTAGGGGATTACTCAAAGGCAGCTTGTCTCATATCACCACTGAACTGAAATACTTAGCACAGAACAAAGAGACAAGTTGCAGAGCACTGTACAAACTGTACCTTTGTCCTTGGTGGAAAGCTGATGTTAGCAGGTAAGGCGGGCAGAGAAAAAGAACATGGGTTTGGATTTATGTTTTAGGAAAGATTCATTTCTCAAAAGGCAGCAGAAAGTCAAGGGATGCAGAGGTTTATCAGTCTCAAACTGAAAAACCTTGATGATCTAATCTGCGCTTGGCATTAGAAACTGAAGGTATCAATCATTAACTGAGATTTCCAAAAACCCCAGTGTCATTAAAATGTTCTGGGATGTGATGAGATTTTCTGCTAATGTCTTCTGTACTGAGTGTGAAATCTCAGCCTCTGTCCTTGAGATGCGTGAAGTAAAATGGTCGAGCTGGGATATAGATGAGAAATAGTGCAATTAAAACCAAGTTGGGGAGCTCATCAAGACTTCTTTGCAGCCAGTGTGACTCTGGTTGTGCATACAGCATAATCCCCCCTAGAGATCCCAAATGTTCAACATAACAGCCAAAAGATGCTAGACTAATGCTTGAGGTGCTTCAGGCCTAATTCTTTCAGTTAATGATCCAGACCTCAGCTTTATCAGCCCTCCCTGTGCAAATCCTGTGGTAGGACAGATCAGAAGTTAGTCTTGAGCAGACAGTGTGCATGGGAGAGCTGGCCCTGGGATTCCTACCAAAACCCCTCTCACCAAAATCCTAGTGAATTTTGTGGTGTATGAGCAAAACAGAACGACCTAGCGTAGAAAGGGAAAGTCAACTCATGCCAAGGGAGGCTTGAAGAATTATCAAGCAGGCAAAGATTTACACCTGATTACCTCAATGACAGCTGAGCTGCTGCGTGTTCTGCGCAAGAACAAATGCATTCTGTTGGTATTTTTACTGGAACAAATGGTACAATCGCAATGCATGAAACTGGGGAAACTCTTCTATCCCAGGAAGATGAGAGCTTTTGCAAAATTTCAAAATTGCTGCCCAGGGAAATATCTGAAAAAGTAAGATTGTGTTTTCCTGGTAAGTTGTTTGAATTCTATGGGAAGTCCAGAAGAAAACTGATGTGACTTCCACAGTTAATTGTTGAAAGGGGAAGAAGATGACCCAACTTCACCTGTATCTGAAAAAATCAAGAGAATGCCTGACATAAAGAAGGTAAGTGCTTCCTTCAGTTTGTATGATTTAATCAGTGCCAGTCAACACACATTTTCTTGAAAGTGCATCACGTCATACTAAGCCAAATCCATCTGGAAATGAGATGACGTGCAAGGCGGAGTTGTAGTATTGGTGATACAATACCTTGGTTTCTGAAAGATGTGAAGGTGGACAATGCATGCCATCAAAGCTGAGTCCTAGATCAGACTCAGAATATCCTTTTAAGCAAAAGCCATGGGTTTACTATGGGTGCACTGTTAGGTGACTGGCAAGGCAAGAGCTGTTGAGTCTATGCTGAACTGACAAAAAAGTAGATGCACCACCCTGCTGGTTTTCCAGCTTGGCCCATGACCCTGAATGGTGCCACAGACACCATAAAAAATCTGCCTTGTTGTGGTGGCACACTGATGCCAGGTACTAAGCAATGGCTTTCAGAGAGAATTAAGGCTGCTTGCACGCAGATTTGCCAAGACTGCCCATTTTATCTGCAATATCCTTTCCAAATGCATGATGCCCAATTGCTTTTTAGCTAGTCTTTTCAACGCATGAATTAGCCAGGAAAGGTTTTGCAGCTTTGCTAGGATGTAGCAAGTACAAAGACACAGAATTTGGGAGTGGTGCGTAGTAAAGTCCTTAACAGAAGGCTCAGATTCTGTGTCCATATTCATGTATTTATCTTACTGTTGGTGGAGTGGACTGATTGCCCAGCCTAGGAAAGATGGGAGACCTGTATCCTATCTCCCAGTTTCTCCTTGGATGTTTGGAAGAGGCAGCAAAATGATCACTCTCTAGTGATGGACCAGGATGGACTATAACTATGTACTTGATAATGACAACTTAGACAGGCCTAGCATTCTTCCCAAGGGAGAACTGTAGCCAGTGGCCTGCCTGTGCTTTGTGGTAGAAACAACTGATTTTTGTATTCAAATAAAGATGTAAACTCACAAGCCTCTTTTAAAATGAGACTGTACTTCCAGCATGTTCAGAACAGGACAGCAGATAAGCATTCCTCGTCTGCCTTTATGTCCTTACTCATCTCTGTGCAGCATTAGAATGAAAATGTGTTTTGAACACTATGACAGTAAATATTCTTTCTATGCTTTGGGCTCGCTGTAAGGTGGGAGAGTCCATACAAGTGTGTAAGAAGGGATCTCCTTTCCTTGCTTATCCTGGATATCGCAAGAACTACTAGACTCAGACCAGATATTTTTTCAAGGTACCTGAAGAAAGGTGCCTTTCACAGGAAAGGCTGGAAATTTTGGTGGAATCTAGGGCCTCTGTGAAAAGAAGCTGTGCTTTGGATATTGTGAGCTACAGCCCAGCTAGTGGTAGATCAGTCTGCACCAGGCTACTGCAGTTCATTGACTGATGCCTCGAATTCAGCTTCAAACCCGGAAAGAGGATGATGTTTAGAGCTATTATGACAGTTAATTTACAGTTACAAATGTTGATAAGTTCATTGCATGGATTTTTGAGCTTGATATGTAAGCTCCTGTACCAATAAATTAGTTTCTGGCAACATCAAATTAATATTCAGAGTAGATTTCTCTGATGGCTGCATGCAAATCTTACCTTACCTACACTGTAAATAAAGCTCTTTTAAAGTCTATCTTAGACTTTGCTCATATTTTGTATTATGGACAAGAAAAATGACAGAGTGAAAAAGCAAGCTGACAATGGAGGGAGATCAGCAGAAAGTCTGATGGAGCTTGGCAGCTAAATTAAATGATCCAGAACTGATGTTTATTTGGTAAAAAAAATATCTTGAGCAAATCAGGGGCAATCCCTTCATTTCACAGTTTAGGCAAGAAGAAAGGTTTTGATTTTTCATGAATTTGTTAAGAACAAATACATTTTGAGATGTGTCAGTGAATGACAAAAAGAGACAGTATATGAAGCCAAGAAGATGTTCAAGGTTTCATGTATTTTTCTAGCAGCAAATGAGATGGAACACAAGAATAGTGTTGATCTGCTTGAGGGTAGGAAGGCTCTGCAGCGAGTTCTGGGCAGGGCTGAGTCCAAGTGTATGAGGGTCCCAAACTTGGGCCACAATAACCCCACACAGTGCTGCAGGCTGGGGATGGAGTGGCTGGAAATGGCCCAGTGGAGAAGGACCTGGGGGTGCTGGTCAACAGCCATCTGAACATGAACCAGCAGTGAACCTGGGTGGCCAAGAAGGCCGATGGTATCCTGACCTGTGTCAGCAATAGTGAGACCAGCAGGACGTGGCACTGGTGAGAACTCGAGTTCTGTGTCCAGTTCTTGGCCCCTGACTGCAAGAAAGACATTGAGGTGCTGGACCGAGTCCAGAGAAGGGCAGCGGAGATGGTGAAGAGTATGGAGCACACGACTGATGAGGAGAGGCTGATGGAGCTGAGGTTATTTAGTCTGAAGAAGAGGAGACTCAGGGGAGACCTTACTGCTCTCTACAGCTGCCTGAAAGGAGGTTGTAGTCAGGTGGGCCAAGTCTCTTGTCCCGGGTAACAAGGGACAGGGCAAGGAGAAATGTCCTCAAGTTGTGCCAGGGAAGGTTTAGTTTGGATGTTAGGAAAAATTTGGTCACCAAAATGGTTTTCAGATATTGGAACAAACTGGAACAGTGAAGTGGTAGAGTCATCATCCCTGGAGGTATGTAAAAGGCATGTGAATGTGTCTCTTAGGGACATGCTTTAGTGGTAGACTTGACAGTGTTGGGTTAGTGGTTGGACTCAATGATCTTAAAGATCTTTTCTAACCTGAATGATTCTATGATTCTATAGAAAAAAATCTATGGAAGGACTGGAAATTGTCCAGAGAAGGACCCAAAGATGATCAAAGGACAGAGGAACCTGCTATATAAGGAAAGGCTGAAAGAGTTGTCTTTGTTCAGTCTTGAGAAAAGAAAGCTTAGGGGAGACCTTATCGCCATGTTCCAGTATTTAAAGTGTGACTCGAAAGAAGATGGAGACTCCCTTTTTATAAGGAGTCACATGGAAAAGACAGAGAAGGGAATGAGTTACTCCTGGTGAGATTCCAATTGGCCACAAGAGGAAAATTTTCCACAATGGGAACAATCAGCAATTTCAGTAATTTCCCCAGGGTAGTGATGGGTTCCCTAGCATTGGAGACTTTTTTAAGATTCATCTAGACGGGATGCTGGCCCATCTTGCTTTTGTCAAGAAAGTTTTGGACCAAATGGTATTTGAAGTTACTTCCAACCTGGTATTCTGTAATCCTATAAAAAGCAAAAGACAGAACAGTACAGAGCATGTATGCTGTGTTAACCGAGAAACTAGTTTGAAGAAACTCTTTCTGTAAGTCAAATTCCATGTTACATGTTAGTCTGAAGGTTACTGTTCTCCCTAGTGAATAATTAGAGGGCTGGGAAACCTGTGAAGGGACAGTGTTCCCAAGGCAAGAGGCACTATCTCCAAAGGTTTAGAGGAAAATTCAACAGTGACAGCTTCTGCACTGGAAAAATGATGTAGTCTAACACAAAAATTGTGGCAGGAGAAGTTAGCAAATGGAAGTACATGGGTCTAAATGAAGCAGAGGTATGTTCAGAGATGTGGCGCTTCAGACTGCAGTCACCGTGTATGTGTGTATGTGTGGCTGCACTTCTGTTTCCTCTCAGAATTCCATTCAGCTGATAAGACATCATACACACTAGGATTCCTGTGATTAGTAAGTCCCTTGTTTTAGTAATGCTCACAGATAGAGTCTGCTCCACCATGCACTGAAGCCAGTGAGTGTCTCTTTACTTTTTTTTTACAACTTTTTCTTCAGCATGAGCCAGAGTTTCACTAGCCTGCATATCCGCTCTGGCCTGCACAGGTTAACAAGCTGCATTGCTTTTTCTGAAGATTACCCCAGTACATCACAAAAATCCTGATTCTTCTGTCTGTTCTGACCTTCCTTAAACGAAGGTCTTCTGTGAGACACTATCTCTGCAAACCCTGCTGTTGTACAGACATTCTACTGTTCATATTTCCATTTTGGAGAAGATTACATGTTTTCCCCTTGATTAGTCTGGCAAGGATAAAGACACAGCTAGTTGTGAAAAATCTTTGCTTGATAGTCTTTAATGATCTAGCTGGAGCTGGGAAGAATGTGCTGCCAGGAATGGTCTGTGGTGCTACTGGCACCAAGACTGGATGCTCCATTATGGAGCAGTCTTATGGAATAATTCATCCTTTTTGTGGCTGTTAGTGGTGGTTTTGGTGCCTGGGTCAGCAGGAAGTCATTATATCTAGCAACTCTAGTAACTCTGCTTGAGAATAATCACTTAGTACTAACCTAGAGTCTCCTATTATTGTTACCTGGACTATACAGTAAAGGTAATTCAAGTCTATTATTAGGAAACTGTAGTTTGTATAGTCCTAGTACTCTTGGCAATGTGGTGTCAAATAAAAATTGCTTGAGGAATATCAGAGGACAACAATATAATTACTGAATTTTATGTTTGCGTAATTATGCTGGTATTATGATTGCATTCAAAGACACAATCAGCCTTTGTATGAAAGTGCCTTTCATACAACCTGGTCTTTTCTTGGCCTGGGATCGAGTAACAGTGGACTGAAGACTCGTTTATACTAGTGCCTGTTCCATGGTTAGGTTCCTTGTGCAGCTGAATATATTGAAGGCTCAGAAAAGTGGCATTTGGGCTGCTTCACTGACACTTGAGGCCTTGGAGACCAACCAGATTTCCTGATTTGGTTTCACAGAGTCACTCTGGATTGCAGTCACATGGCTGGCATTGGAGAATTTAGGAAGACAGCTTCTGGTAGGGAAAAGAAGAGACAGGAATTAATGTCTGAGCGTAATGAGTCCTAGCAACATGTATGTGGTCTGTACACAGCAAAGAGGTTTGCTTTTTAAAGACACACCAAGAGCTTAATTGTCTATGGATTGCTGAGGGTTTTGAAAAGAATTGTCTAGTTGTATGTTCAGCCTCGTGTTGTGAAGCCAATAACACAGTCTGTGGTTCCATGAATGGTAGATGGCAACAATTTCTTCTGTTGTGGGTTCCCATCAATAAAACCTTAAAATGGTTAGGTTTGTCAGGGACCTTGAAGATCATTTAGTTCCAACCCCCTGCCATGGGCAGGGATGCCATTCACTAAATCAGGTTGCTCAGTGCCCCATCCAACCCAGTCTGGAATGCTGCCAAGGATGGGGCATCCACAGCTTCTCACTGGTAATCTGTAACACTGCCTCACTACCCTCACAGTAAAGAATTTCTTTCTAACACCTAAACCTGCCCTCTCTCAGTTTTAAATTTTTAGTTTAATTGCCCTTTGTCCTGTCACTATCTGCCTGTATAGAAAGTCCCTCTCTCTCATTTTTTATGAGCCCCTGAAGGTACTGGAAAGCTGCAATGAGATCTCCTTGAAGCCTTCTCTTCAGGCTGAGCAACTCCAACTCTCAGCTTGTCTTAATAGGAGAAATGCTCCATCTCTCTGGTCGTCTTTGTGTCCCTTCTCTGGACCCACTCCAACAGGTCCACATCTTTCTTGTGTTGAGGACCCCAGACCTGGATGCAGTACTCCAATGGGGCCTCACAAGGGCAAAGTAGAGGGGCAGAATTAGCTCCCTCGACCCGCTGTCCACGCTGCTTTTGATGCAGCCAGGATGAGGCTGGCCTTCTGGACTAGGAGCACACAGTGTTGGCTCATGTCCAGCTTTTCATCAGTGAGAACCCCCCAGTCCTTCTCCTCAGGGCTGCTCCTGGTGACTTTTTCTCCAAGTCTGCACTCGTGTCTGGCATTTCCCTAATTCAAGTGCTGCACCTGGCACTTGGGCTTGTTGAACTTCATGAAATTCTTGTGGGCCTACTTCCCAAGTTTGTCCAGTCCCTCTGGATGGCATCCTTTCCTTCTGTTGTGTCAGCTGCACTGCTCAGCTTCGTGTCATCTGCACACTTGCTGAGGGTGCACTCGGTCCCACTGTCTGTGTCACCGATGAGGACACTGAAGAGCACTGGTCCCAATACAGAGCTCTGAGGGACACAACTTGTCACCAGCTTCCACCTGGATATAGAGCCATAGACCACAACTCTCTGGCTGCATCCTTCCAGTCAATGTCTTATCCACTGAATAGTGGATAAGAAATCAAATCCGTATCTCTCTAAATTAGAGGTATGGATGTCATGTGGGACCATATCAAGGCCTCACAGAAGTCTGGATAGGTTCTTTCCTTGCCATAATTCCATCATAGAAGGCCACTGGATTGGTCAGGCATGATTTGCTCATAGTAAAGCTATGTTGGCAATTTCTTGTCTTTTATAAGCCTTAGCATATCTTCAAGGAGGATCTGCTCCATGATATTCCCTGGCACAGAGGTGAGGCTGACTGATCTGTAGTTCCCTGGATTTTCCTGTCTCCCCTTTTTAAAAATGGAAGATGTTTCCCTTTTTTCCAGTCACTAGGGGCTTTGCCTTACTGCCATGACTTGTCAAATACGATGTAGTGTGGCTTGGCAACAACAGCCAGTTCCCTCATGCATGTCAGCAGATTCTCTAGACTTCTAGCTATTCATCTTCATTATGTGATCCTGAATGTGCTCTTCACTTACAGTAGGAGGAACTTCATTCCCCCAACACCCACTCAGAGGACCAAGGGCTTGAGAGAAGTGGGAAACTTGACTGCCAGTGATGACTGAGGGAGAGAACTCCCTGACTACCTCAGCCTTCTCCATATCAGTCTCCACCAGTTCAGGTTTCTTGCTTATCAGTGGGGGTACACTCTCCTTTGTCCTTATCTGACCTATACACTTAGAGAATCCCTTCTTGTTCTTCTTCATGCCCGTCACCAAATCTTGTTCCGATATTGCTTTGGCTTTCTTGACACCATCCCTGCACATTTCAGCTGTATCCCTATACTCTCCCCATGTCCCTGCTTCCACTGGGTGTACATTTCTTCGTATTTCTCAGGCTGAGGAGTAGATCCTTGCTCAGGCATGTGTGTTTCCAGCCGACCCTGCTTGAATTCCTGTGCATCAGGATGGAGAGCTCTTGCGCTCTAGGAAAAGTGGCTTTAAAAAGTTGCCAGTTCTAGTCAGCTCCTCTATTCTTAGGGACAGTTTCCCAGGGGATCTCATCCACTAGCACTTTAAACATTTTCCAAGGTTCAGATTCCTGATTTAGCTCTTTGCCACGCTCACATTCCTTGAGATCCTGGACTCAACCAGGGCGTAGTCACTACAGCCCAGTCTGTTTCCAGCCTTAACCCCTTTAGTGAGCTTCTCCAGGTCCAGTAACATCTCACCTCTGGTTGGCTTGTCTAAGGCCTGGACCAGCAAGTTGTCCTCTACACACTCCAGGAGTCTTCAGGATTGTTCACAGCCAGCTCTCCCAGCAGGTGACTGGGTGGTTGAAACCCCCATCAGGATAAGAGTTTGCGAGCATGATGCTCCCTGTATCTGAAGCAAGCAGGCTTTGTTGACAGGCTCCCCCTGATCAGGTAGCCTCCCATTTTCAGGGAAGCTCTGCAAAGATTTACACAGGGACATTTGGGATTACAGTGTAAGAATGGAATAAGAGGAATGAATTGGGAGGATGGAAATGCTTAATCCAGCTCTGTGACTGAAGGCAAAATCTCAACTGGCATGTATAATTTGATGAATAACAAGAGAAATTTTTACTCTGGCAGGAGATTCTTTACCTGTTCACCCCCCTATGCCTTCAAAAATGAAGGTTTTGGGCATCAGGCCCACTCTGTCATGGCAAGTGGTTCTACATCCATATACCTCAACTACACTGCAGTGCAGCATTCAGTACAAAAGTATGATGCACAGGGACATGATGGAATGCCGAAATAAAATATAAAATATAAATTTCCTGAGTGTGCACATTTCCCTTCTTCCCTCTTCAAGGAAGAGTCTACTAACTATAAATACCTCTTTGAAGAGAGTTTGTATTAGATAAATAGCTCCACAAAATTTGCAATTCAAATCAGAAGTACTCGTGTCAGTGTTTGACAAAGCATGACCAGTGGGGCGCCCTGTAGTTCTGTCACTGAGCAGATGGGGAGATAAAGGATTATTGCTTGCTGTACTTCATATAGACAGCACACTGTACATCACAAATGAACCCTCACAGCTGAAGTTTGACAACTGCTAATGGAAAAATACTGATGAAGTAAAATGTGGTCCATTGAAATGGTAGGCTTACATGATGAGATTTTGTTTTTTTTAATGGAACTGTTTTCAAACTTCTGGACTTCATGGGTTTAAAGAAGATACATTTATGCTCTTGCAAAAGAATGGAGTTGTAATGAATAAGCAACTTACCTTTTTTCTGGTCAAGTATAAGTCTATTTTTATGGATGAACAAAGAGTTTGATGACTGACTTGCAATGATCTTGTTGTCTGCTACAAGTTTTGATGGCATACTTAATTTCTACTTAATTTCTATTGTGACCTTCAGTTCTACACTGAAGAACAGTGCTAGTCTGTGGGTTGAATTCCAAAAGCCTGAAGCAATCTTGGATATCTTGTTGATCTAGTTACTTCAAAACTCCCTGTTTGATAGAAGGACATTTGTCATGTAGCAGAGAAAGTCAATGTGTTAACTCCCAAGGCAAAAGAAAATTATATGAACTTGTAAAATGGCTCTATTTGGTAGGGGGGATATTATGTCCCAGACACCTACCTCTCCTGAGTGCCTATGTTGCTTTTACACTTGAATTATTAGGAAAAACAAATAACAAAATGCTTACTTTGAATGTCTGTAACCAAGGAGCTGATGACTTTGAGCAGTATGCTTATCTTCTTAAACTCATAAATCAATACCCAGACACACTCCACCTTTTAAAGCACAATAATATTTTCGGTCTAGCTCTGTTTTTATCCTTCACTGATAGTTATGTGACTATTACATAGTTTAGACTCATTTCTTGTCCTCACATGCTGTTCATTTATGTGAAGAAGAAAGAAAGAGAGCTGGAAGCTTATTTTCATCATCCTGAAAAGACGGGATCCATCTCAGCTATGTCAATACATCTTCCTCACATTTTGCCTCTTTAGTGTTGGTTACAGTTGCTTCCTGAAGAGGAAGCACAAAAGCATCCCAATAGAAGTGGGTACATTTGAGGGATGAGAAGGGCTAGTTCCATTTTTAGCAAGAACCTTTTGTCTCAGTACTTAGTTCATCTGTGAAAGTGATGTCAGCAGGAGCTTAGGCATTCTTCCTTGACAGAGCCCATTCTTGTGGCCTGAAGGAATTTTTTCCCATCTATGAAAAAAACAGAAGCAAGTGTGTTATATTTAGTGAAATCTCCTCTTACTTACTGAAGGATCTTGCTTGTAAAACAGACTTGGAATGTCTAAGTGTTCTGATGTTAACAGCCCTTTTAAAACTTCCAAACACTAAAGAAATTATCCATGTCATGTAGTAACATTGTAAAATACTCACACAAACACCCACAGACTGCTTTCACTTTGGGGAATAAGAGGCAACAAAAAAAAATCATGTTTTGATGTGACATGGGGGAAGATGATGTGCCTCAGCTTCCAGAAACTGTAATAGAATTTGTAACATTTTTTTTTTTTTAATTTCTTTCTTTTTTTTTTCAGGACTCTAGCACAAAGGCTGTGATTTCCATTCATCCCCCTGCCCCCAACTTGAAGCCAAATAACCTATAGATATAAATTCCAATTCTGCCTTAATCCTAATGGAGGCTGGAACAGGAGTCCAACAGGATCAAAACACAGGTCACTTGAGCTCCCCACCCTGCTGCTCAGAGTGACAGCTATAAGTATAGAGGAAGTTTAGAATGCTGTTTCCCAAAATATTTTCCCAGCTTCCAACCATTCTGGTTCAGGAACTTCTTGAACAGAAACTAGGTTTTTTATATTTAGCAGCCCTCTTTTTTATTCTTGAGCTTCTCTGTTCTTCCCTCCATGCCATGAAAATTTATTGGCATGGACTTTCATGGATTAGTTACTTACTTTAAGAACAACCACATGCTTCTGTTTCTTCAGAGTTTTCCTAAGACTAACTACTTAAAATTTGCTTCCTCCTTAGGTCCTGCTTCTCCCTTTCATTTAAAAAGACAGTGAAGATTCATTCCTTCTCTCAGTCATATCCAATTCTGAAGAGCTCCTGCAAAGCCTCTTTGTCACTGACTGAAAAGTTTCACTCCAAGTGAAAAGTTTTCACAGCCAAGCTGTCCCATACCTGTCATTCTTGATGTCTTCGTTTCTTGTCATCTCACTTACCTTGACGAGCTGGTTACAGTGCAAAAGGAGCCTAAATTACACATTTATGTGAATATGCACCTATTCATTACAGATGCTGGCTGCATGCACACCCCACAAAATGCACTGTGCTTCTCTTAGGTTACCACTTCAGGCTATTGTTATTAGTGAACAATGATAAACTTTGTTCCACTGCTAGAAGATATTTCTATACTTTGATTAGAATGTTTCTTTTGACTTAATTTAAAAGATGTTTACTGCCTATATACTTCCTATTCCTGAGAATATATTAGCTTTAAATATTTTTTAAAATAATTTTTCCCAATCACAGGGTGAATGGTCAGTATCTCAGAATTGCAGCCCATCTGTCTGCAAAAATGAGGTTGAATCCAGTTGCAGGTGTGCTTGCAGATGAATTGAAAATAACAGTCCCTCCTCCTGATTCTTCTGGAGAGCATTTGTTAAACATCTCAATGCTGAAAAACTGTCCTTTGGATATCCTCTCTTAGGTCTTCATTTCTGTCTTGTAAATGAGGATCCTAAATGTATTTATTTGGGTATTGGAGGGACCAGTGTTTGTTTCTCTGTGTAAAACTTTTCCCTTTTCCCCTGCATATATCTGTGTGTATGACTGCACCATTACATGTCAGGAGGTACAGCAGGCCACACACTGGAGTATGTTTTAAACAGCAAGCAAGGTATAGCCTTGAAGGGATTCCAATTGTGCTGTCATGTCAGCTTTGCTCCAGTGACCTTTGATTCCAGAGCTAGTACTAAGGGTACAAAAAAGTTACTGTGAACTCGTTTCCTCGTAGCAGATGATGTGCTGTGCTCGTCAGCTGAGTTTCACTGTGAAGTGTGGCATTACTGCATTGGTGACAGTGGAGTTAATGCCAGTCTCTTTTTGCAGTGTTGGCTTACCCAAGAAGCTTGAGGCCCTGGGGTCTCTGTATGCCAGCTTTGCTTGTTTCATGATGTAGGCTTTATACTTGGTCATTGAGCTCCCTTGAGAGTTGTGGGCATGGGGAATAGCAGGGGTGTAATAGCAGTAGTCACTCCAGGGATGAGGGGCTTCTAGAAGAGGGCAATTCCACATTCTGTCATAGAAAGTAGGTATTAAAAAGCCTGTTATTATCTCTCTTGGCCTGAGATAGGGATAGACAGCACTAGTAGTGTACCATAAACAGTCTGATTCTGGATGCTGCTGACTGCTTGGAGGATAGCCACAGTTGTATTGAGATGCTCAGGAATTACCCTGCTCTCTCTTGGAAGTCTTGGGTGGCAGTGGGCTCCCATCTGGCTGGGAATGCCTTGATTCAGCAGCACTGCTAACATGACCAAGAGACTGGAAAAGAGTGCGTTAGAGGCCCTACCTTGAATACCTCTTAGGTAGATTCATTTAAATGCATCAGCTACTATTATGAGCACACATCTAGGGCAGATAAAGGAGTGGCCACCAAAAATACTATCCTGATATTTGACAAAGTATTCTCTCCTCTTACCTGCTGCAAATACTTCAGTGCTCAGGCTCACAGCAAGGAGAGGTCAGTGTAGCTAATGCTCTGTCTGTGGATTCTCCCTGAGTCGAGAGGACAGGTGACAGAAAGACCAAGCAGGACCAAGCTCAGAGCTGTGGAATTTTCCATTCAGAGTCAGCTCTTGCTAAATTCTCATTTTTTCTTCCAGTTAGTAAATTCTTAAGTCTGCTTTACACTTTTTCTGGTTGCATTTTGGCAGTAATGACATATATTAAGTCATATTTATATTCAGTGTAGTCCCTAGGGGAAGGCCTGTGATAAAAAAATAGAATAGGAGAATTTGATAGTCATCTTTCCTCTAGTAATAGACCTCCCTGTGAGGCTTGCCTGACAGGATTAAGCCACTTGACAAACCACTGACTGTTGCACACTTGTTTAACAATTGGTTTGGTAATGGTTCAGGTGTGAATCTGTGAGTACAAGGGTCTAATGAAAAGACCGTACCTTGAAAGAATAACTATTTACCACAAGAAAAAAAAAGTGCAGCCTTTTCACATGATACTGGCATCTCAGATTATGAAGTCTTTTTATACAACAAGTGAATATGGTGCTCCTTTCTTCATGACTTCTTCATGAGGCATACCCCTACCTTAAAATGCTTAAAGAAGAGCAGGATGTAATCCCTCTTGATTGTTTTGGATTTGATCATAGGGTATTTAGAACTATATGCTATCCTCCCTGCCCAGGGTAAAACTATACCACAGTGTAGTATCAGGTTTTTGGGTCATGGCTGACCCTCAGAGTCATGGCTATCCCCTCTTTCAAACCCTGACTTTTCTGTTACTCAGGTAAGGCAACAGATGTAACCACGACACTGTGGCATGTAAAGACTTGTGGAGGACTGATTTGTACCCTCCTGCTGTACCTTCCACTGTGCAGGACAGCGAGAGGGACAAAGTGTGTCTGGAGAACAGGCTCAGTAGACTTACAACAATAGAGAGCAGGAAAAAAAAAGTTTCTTTGACCTATAGTTGTTGTCTGGGCAATGCTGACCATGATTTTTTCCACTAGAGCATGAGACAAGGTCATGTTCATGTAAGTAGTGAATGCAGGGTTAATGAAGCTGTGTTGCTTACACAGTCAGCTTTTCACATGTAAATCCAGATGAATTCAAGGAGTCAGAGCAACAGTCTTACAGAATGGCTTCCTTGTCTTTTTCGCTAGACAGACATTAAAAAAAATATATATTTTTTTGCTTTAGGACTGCATTTTTCTCTTTCAATTATGTAATATTTCTGTGAGTTAAGGTTAATGTAGAGTTGCAAGCCATTAAAATCTTGCTTTCCTCATCTTTCATCCCTAAATGAGGATATAAAGTCTCAAATGAGGCAGCATTTTAAAATCTTTCATAGAAAAGTTTTCAAAAAACATTTTCTTCTGGTTCAAGAGTGTTTTGTGCCCTTCAATTTTTTTTTGACTCTCCTGAAGAAAAAAGTAAAAGGTACAGAAATTACATCAGTTATTTTTCTTGCTCAATTATCTCCTGATCCCTTGAGCTTTTCTGAGTAATTCTATAGACTGAAGTAACTCCATACCATGCTGAAAAGTGCATGGATCAATAGAAGGCATGGCCTATATATTAAAAAGGGCGAGAGAAAAGAGCTACTGATGGAAGACTGAAAATAGAACAAGCACATCTTGTTCAATCAAAGCTACAAGGTGACTTGCGAAAGGGTTTTGCTCCCCAAGTGTTCAATGGCACAGTGGGGCTCTTGTCTCCTGAAGTAAATTATTGTAAAATTCTGCAAGAGAATTTATTTTCCTTCCTTTAAGAACATTTGCAGTAACATTTGCGTATTCAAATGGGATTGTGCATCTCTCACAGTTATGGAGGCTGAACAAGACACCAGCAAATGAAAGAGGCACCAAGAGTAAACCTGAAGCACAAACTTCAGTAATGTCAGGTAGCTAGAGTGACCTTAGATTTGTCAACAAGAGATAAAGCCTCCGTTAGGAACTGTGTCACAAATCTGTTTTTGTCCATATGAAAAGAAAGACCAGCTTTTGTTTTGAGGTTGCTACCCACAAGGGGTCTTGCAGGACCCAGAATCACAAATGCTGGGGTGAAAGGGAAGGCTTACCTCCAGGGTAGGAGCAAGTGCAACAGAAATGATGCATGTGTTGGTTTGGGAATAGAAGATACTTCTTGTTTTTTTTCCCAGGTATTTGAAGGAAATGGACTTTCTTAGTCCTGAGAGATGTTTTTTTTGCATGTCAGATTAGATTTACTGCTCAGAGTCTGTGAGGCAGTTTTTTTGTTGAGGTGCTCAAAGGTCTGAGTTGCAAACTGTGTAATGAGCTTCTTGAAAAGCGTTTCCTGGCAGTGGAAAAAGTGTGAAGCCACTTTGGAAGAAGGGAAGATAATGATGTGGAGTTCAGAGTTGTGTTAATCAACACCAAAGGCTAAACCAGTGTGGTGTGTCTGAAAAGAGATGATAGCCACCAGGCAAATATGGGAGCTGTGTTTACTGAGTAAGGGGTCATATGGATTCAGATTCTGACACTCTTAGCGACATAGTTGTGAAGGTGACTTCTTTTATGGAAGTTTATGGATACAGACTTCAAAGGACTTGCAGATCAAACATTTCATACTGAAGCTGCTTCTTGTCAGGACAAGGATTATAAGGTTTTCAGGTGAGAGACAATCATCACAGAATAACCAAACTATGATAGTTTTGAAAGTAACCTCACACATCTTACCTAATTATCAGACTTGAAGCAGGAACAACAGTTCAACAAACCTTTCCTATAAGTTAGACATTAAAAGAATTATGTCTCTTGTTTTATTTTTCATCTCTAGTTTTTAAAAATGTATTTTCAGCTTTCCATTTGAATTTCCAGTCTCCTATAATATGAAGCAATGTAATACCGTAATGACTGCTTTGTCATTGTGATTTTTCTTATTATTTTTTTACAAATAAATGCATGTGTCTTAGACTGAAAGAGACTTCAGTTATTTGCTTCTCATAGCAGAATTTGGGCATCTCAGATCTCTTGAAAGCTTTGAACTTACAAAGGACCAACTTCTCTAGCACTGCTTTTTGGATACTTTTCTCATTTTTGCAGCTTTCTAAAAATAATTCACTTAGTGGAGTATTAAATTTCAACGGAATAATTGAAAAAGCTGGGCAACCGTTTTGCTAAGTTCCATACTAGCAACCAGACCCGAGGCCGTTGGACAGGCAACAGCATTTAGAAAGCACTGGGCAGAATGTGCTAGTTCTTCCATGAACTGATTCTGTCTACAGTTGCTATTAGCCCTAAATCATAGAGACAGAAGAGCGTGTCTATCCATTGCAGGTCTGTCTCAGCAGATTTGGGTACTCAGTCCTGCATTCTTAAGCTTGCCTGCCAGTAGCAAGCACATTGTCAACTTGTTTCAGGAAAGCCTTGTCCTAAAATTTTGCTGTTGCTCCAGCGCAAAGGCTGTGAAGTCTACGAGGTATGTGCGTGTTTGTGGTGGGAGAGAAGGGAGACTGTGGCTTTTAAATTGTGTGTGAATCAAAGACTGGGGGAAGCGGGAGGTAAGAATTGTCTGGGAGCAGCTGCAGGGCTTCTTTGCCAGGACAAAGGTGGAGGTTATGACAGGGATGATTTCTGAAGAAGACATCTCAGAATTGGTGGGGATTTTTTTTTTTTTTTTTTTTTTTAAATTAGTTGAAGGTAATGGCTTTTGATATCTTCTGTTCTGAAAGTCCTGGAGGCACACTTTGCCTTTTACTGTCTGATTTTTTTCTTCCAGATAGATTTATCTGTTCCACCAGTGCTGCATCCTAGATGGAACTCCCACATGGAACTGAAATAACCCAAGCTGCAGAGAGAAGAGAGAGAGCTAGTCTGGCTAGCAGATACAATGTTTGTGTGTGTGTGATAGTGTATATGTTATGTTTCTGTCTGTGGGTGTATGAAGAAACTGCTGCGAGCAAACCAAATTTAAAGAGTTCTTCCTGGGTGTGATGTGTCTGCAATCATTGGTATTTCCTGACTATGGAAGTTCCACATCTTCTCATGAAAACCCTGTCTCCTTTACTCACAACCTGCCTACTGACCCTCATGCTTGAGAAAACATGACAAGTTACTGAAAGAAAATAAGTTAACGTTTCTTCAAGTAAAACTTGATTGTATTAAAAAAGATGAGGTTTACAAGCACCTAATTTGAGTAAAAGTACATTCCAATGAGCATTTTTCCCTGTCTGGTATAGTACCATCCCACTGAAGTCTCTGTAGCTGCCAAGAA
The DNA here is from genome assembly GCF_022539395.1 of Myiozetetes cayanensis. Taxonomy (NCBI): domain Eukaryota; kingdom Metazoa; phylum Chordata; class Aves; order Passeriformes; family Tyrannidae; genus Myiozetetes; species Myiozetetes cayanensis. The sequence continues at coordinate 7,156,720 of NW_026087631.1, read as the reverse complement.
GCACCACAGCACAGGTGTTATTACTGTGCTATGGCCAAGCATCCACATTTCTTGAAGTACACTAAGAAAATAAGTAAAGTGAATTATTTTTTTCTGATAGGCAAGTACCAGTTGAGCTCTATTGAAGCTTTTTAAACTTACTTGCTGATATGAAGAGTTCACAAAGATACTTCATCAGAAGAACTGAACTGCATGGGAAAGGGTCATTACGATTGTTTAAGATTTGACTGCACTCCCTTTAGAACTTTCCTGTATGAGGATGTTGTGTTTAAATGATGGTCTAGCTTATGACCAGGACCAGTGCCCTTATGCAGTGTCATTTCTTCCTACCAATAAACTAGACTCCTTCAAGGAGATGTGCCTTCAAGGAAATCTGCTAGGGCCAGGGGAAGAGTTTGCAATCTCCCACCCAGCCACTGAGGAAGCAACTGAGGCAGCCATAACATCTTGCTGAAATGTCTAGTCTTCTGCTTTTGTTTGTTGTTGGTAGTGGGTTTTTTGTTTTGTTTGGGTTTTTTAAATTAAAAAAGAAGTTTTCTTGCTTTTAGTACTATTCAACAAATTCATCTGGCTTTGGTGCTAGCATAATGTTTTGAAGTCGTCTGGTAAGGAATCACAGTTTGTTGGAAGAGACCTTTGAAAGGTCACCTAATCCACCCCTGGCTCAGATATAACCCAGATATAATATATGAGTAATTTGGAGCAGTAGTCCACGTAGGGAGCAGCATTTAATGTCCCTCCATGGCAGCAGAGATGGGTGACTTGCTTCCCACCAGAGGCAGAAGTCATGTTCTCCTGACTTCTTTGCTCTCACAGCTGTCTTTAGAGAGGTTTGAGCCTGCTACCAGTTGAGAAACAATCATGAATGTGTCACCGAAGTTACTGCTGTGGGGTGTTGCTCCAGTCTCTGTTAGCTTTTCTTTAAAAGGGTGGGGAAATTCCAGTCAGCGGGATTGTCTGACAGATTGATGTTTCTGGGCTTTCTGGATAGACTCATCATCCTTATCAGTCATAAACCATGGGGAAGACTGTAATTTTCCAAGGCAACAGAGAAGGTCTGGAATGTGTCACCAGGATTAATTTAGGAAATCTGTTAGAGCAGCAGAAATTTGCACAGTTAGCAATTTATTATTCAGCTGTTCTCTCTGTACCGAAGTGAATAATATCTGTGAAGCAGGGAAGTGGGACTGGAACAATCATAAATTCCAGGCAAATAAATACTGTGGCAAACAGATATGCTTTCATGATCTTTTTTTTCTGTTGGAACTATAAACTGCATGTGACTAGTGCCAGGATGCTTCAGTGCAGTTGGGCTCATATGAACAAGCACTAGGTTTTCTTCTCCATCAGTAGATACCTGATATAATCAGGCCAGCAAGTCCAGAGGACAATTCTCCTCCTAAATTAGGTGCTTCTACTTGGCCTGAAGAATCTTAACCCAAGATCTGTGAGTAGGTGGAGTAGATCTCCTTGGACTAGAAAGGGAACTTCTGCAGAGGTTATGTATAGCTGCATCCCGGCTGGGTCATAGGAGTCAGGAGGACAAGACAAGCATTTGCCAGTCATTATTTATCAGAACAGGAACTGCATTCATGTTATATAGAAAGCTGTTCCTGCTTGTGGGGTTACATGGAGTGTTGCCCTGAAAATGAGATTGCACCCTTCCACTGTAGGTAGAGCTTAAAAGTGCTTGCATCCAGAGGCTCTGTAATGCAGAACGTGAAGATCAACCGAATTATTGAGAAGGAGAAATGGGAGTTCTTGCCAAAGGTGCATAGAGCAGCTCTGGAGCAGAGGCAGCAGCAGAACCTTCTGTTATCTTAATCACTGTTAATCCTGTTGATCTTGACCTGTCTCTTAATCCGTTACTGAGTCATAAAAAGCATCATCTTGTCTTTTAGGGAAAAGATTTGTATAATAGTTCAAAGAACAATTCACACAGTGAATGATTTGCTATTTTCGTGGAGTGCATCTGATGCATACTGATACAGTATGTCTGAGGGCAAGGCAGAGTGTTTTCTTAACAAATATTGTACACACTTTGCAGTGTAAGTAAAAGACTGTGGCCTTCCAGGTATGTTGGAGTAATAATGATTTCTCCAAAAGAGTATTCAGGTTTGCACTCTTCAGCTGGCAGCTCAGTCTGATACACCAGAATCACTCCCCATCCCGTCCTCATCATTTTGATTTCTCCTCCTGTGCAAGCTGCCTGTAAACCATTGGGGGGCACAGTGGTTGAATATTCTCTTAGTGCTGGGTGCTGAAGACTGGTGGTTGCTTTTGTTTCCAGCTTTTTGCTTTTGCCTCCTGCTGCCTTGTAGCAGGATTTAACTGGCAGGAGTTAGGTGAAAGGAGTCTCGGGAACCTGCCTGCTGTGTGTGTGTTGGTTTCAGGAACAAAGATACCTCCTCCAGGCCCCTCCAATACAGAGCTGTAGGATCTTGAGGACTCATGACCCGGTGCTCTTCTGCAGTGGACACAGGCATCAGAGTGGGATGGGGAAGGGAGAATGTTCCTTCAAGGTACCTGTTTGTGAAAATGCCTGCGTCAAGTATTTGTGAGTGAAAGCCTAACTTCTACCTTTGGAGGGATCTGCACCAGGAGGGTAATGAGCTGGGTTTGTCTGATGGTGTGAACCCAGCTCAAGGCACGTTTTTGAGGCAGGCTAATCCAGACACACTGGCCCTGCTTATATGACCTTTGCATTATGACATATTTGTACTTGCAGGTGTGCTGCTTAAATACATATGCACACTGAAGTACAGCTTTGTGTAACAACACTGTAATATAAATTATGTTTGAAATATTGCAGAAAAATTCTGTTGTTTAAGCCAGTTTTCTGGTTTTATAAGACCTGCTCAGGTGAACTCACTACATTTCTGGACAATCTTATTTCCAGTCAATGGGATTATTACTTTTATGAGTGACTGAGGTAATAGCTTATTTTAAGGGCTTGTGCTTCTTCAATGACAGTGACAGAAGGGCTTAATTTTTTTTTTCCGTGTTTTAGAATGATGAGGAAACCAACCTCATACAGAATGTGAGATGTGTTTATGTGTGGAACTGAAACTAGGTTTCTCTCTGCTGCAAAGCCTTACCCACCTCTGGTCAGAGATAGCCTGATAACCTTCCCCCAGCTTCTGTCTTTGCAAGTTTCTGTTATACATTTGTCTCAATCATGTCATCATGTACCACCATCTTGTAGTTCTAAACATGAAAAGATGTCATACTATGATATTAATAGCTATTTGGCATACAGTATACTTATGTATCAGAAAATAATTGTTCATGCTCCTTCTAGGCTTCGTGAAAGGTTGCAGAGCAGAAAGAGAATGAATGAAGGTCCATCAGGAAATGTTAATGATTTTTCAACTAGGAAGTGTGCTTGCTTTTTTTTTTTTTTTTTTTTTTTTTTCAGCAGAGAAGGCTTGCAAAGCTAATGAATGAACTGAACATTTCACAGCTCAGAGATATCAACTATATGAAATCAAATGTGCATGGCACAGTAAGAGATAAGAAGAACACTGATGCATATAAATGAGATGGAACTGACAGGCCATCAAGAGTGTTTGACATCTTTCAGAAATTGATTATAAAATGTGGTAGCTGCTTCAACCTGGAAAAAAAGAGGGTCATTCTCAATATTACCCCAGTGGTGGTTTCCAGTTTGTCATGAAATGGAAACTGAGATCTCCTCAGTGCATGCCTGTTTTGCGTAAACCTCTCACTGCTTCCTTTGAAACCTGTAATTGAGAGGGGGAACTTCTGCAACATCCTCTGAGATCTGTGCACACACATACACAGGCATTTTGAAAGACAGGTACAGGGTGCTATTTTTTTGCAATGAGATTTGTGCAGGGGAAATTCTTTTGATTTCACTTGATTACCTTACCTGAAGCAATGGTGTGTGGAAATTTCCATCATCCTTTGCTTAATTAAGAATGCCTAAGATGTTCATATCTTTTGCTCTGTAAGCCATCCTTAGAAATTCTAATACTCTAACTTTTTCAACTTTGCCTGCCCTATTTAGGAGAGTTTTTTTTTTTTTTTTTTTTAAACAAGTAACAAATTCAACGCTGCTCCTGCAAGTTAATTCTGTATGTTAATGTTTTCTGTATGAAAGCTGGATTGATGTCAGTCAGCTATTGAAGGGTAGGTCATAGTTGGTGGTGCTCCTGCGACAGAGGTCAGGCAGTTAAAAAATTTATTTTTCTTCAGTTCAGATGCAGGAACTGTTTAGGTATGTGCTCTTCACCACCTTCCTTGCAAAATTCACTTCGGACATTTTCAGATACCATTTAAACCACTTACTTGAGAGGTCTCACAGGGTCACACAGAGTGACCAATATCTGAGGTTGGCAGTCATCTACAGGAGTTGTGTAGTCCAATCTCATTCTCAAACAGAGTTACCTACAGCGGGTTGCTCAGGGCTGTGACCTATGAAGTTTTAAATATTTCCACAGATGGAGGCTCCACAGCCACTTTCTTCAGCTCAGTTTGGTTTTTCTTACATTTAAATTGTGTTCCCTGTGTTTCAGTTTGCACACATGACCCTTTCTGTCACCGGGCACCAGTGAGAAGAGTCTGACTCCCTCTTTATTCATTCCCTTTCACTGGGTGTTTGTGGATACTTGCTGAGACCCCACTGAACCATTTTTTTCTCCAGCTTAAGCAGTCCCAGCTCTCCCAGCCTCCCCTTATATCAAAGATCGTTGAGTCTCCTCTTCAGGGCTTTCTCACTTCTTTGCTGTCTCATTCCAATAGTCCATCTCTCTTGTATCTTAAAGTGCAGAACTGGGCACATCACTCCAAATTTGGTCTCACCAAAGCCAAGTAGATGGGAAGGGTCCTTCAACCTTCTGACAACAGTGCTCCTAATGCAACCCAGAAGGCTGCTGACCTTCTCTACTGCAAGGACGCATTGTGGGCTCATGGCCAGCTTGTTGTTCACCAGGACCCCAAGGCCTTCACTGTAAAACTACTTTCCAGACAGGTGACCTACTTCTCATCTGTTTCACTGGGAAATGTCTCCCACATGTACCTGAACAACTGTATTACTGTTTTTCAGATGGCTGATGACAACTTAAACCAGCAAAACTCTCATGAAACCTTATGTTGTAACACCCAGCCAGCAACAACTCAGCTGCTTGCTCACTCCCCCACCAGCTAGAAAATGTGTGGGTTGAGATAAAGGCAGTTTAACAGGGAAAGCAAAAGCCATACATTCAAGCAAAGCAAAACAAGAGTTAATTCACTGCTTCCTGTGGACAGGCAGGTGTTCAGCCATCTCCAGGAGAGCAGGGCCCCATCACGTGTAACAGTTACTTGAGAAGACACATACCATAGCTCTTAACATCCTCCCCACCTTCCTCCTTCTTCCCTCCCACTTTATATATTGAGCATGATGTCATATGGTCTGGAATACCCCTTTGGTCAGCTGGGGTCACCTGTCCCAGCTGTGTCTGCTCCCAGTTTCCAATTCACCCCATCCTCCTTGCCAGTGTGTGTCCTTGTGAAAAGCAGAAAAGGCCTTGGCTCTGCATAAGCACTGCTCAGCAGTAATAAAAATTAATTTATCAGCACTGTGTTCAGCACAAATCCAAAACACAGCCTGTTACTAGTCACTGTGAAGAAAATTAACTCTACCTCAGCCAAACCAGCACATCACATCTGAGTGCCCTCACAGTATTTGGTCTAACACCTGATTGTCTAGCTATTTAGCCCATATGGGTCAAAGGCAGGACTATTACTTTGGAATAACTGCTGTGACACTTGTCGTCTAAACATGCCACCTCTGGCATGCTTTCCCTTATGGAAGTTTTTTTTTATTCTTTGCGGACTTTTTTTTATCCTTTGTTTATTGTAGCCAGAAAGGTGACAGCACATATTGTCCTGGAGCATTAGCCAGGACTGTTTTCTTCCTGTACCCTTGTCTAGATATATTAAAAATAATGTTGATTGAAACTCCTTACTGACTAGTGATTACTGTGGCAGTCTCTATTTTCTCTTTATGTCAAGGTAGATATCATGGATGCGATATGAAAGAAGACAAAAAGACCTAGGCTTATTATATGAATTCATTTGTATCCTTCCCTTCTGTTTCCCTGAAAGCTCCAAAAGTAGGCTTGAGGACAGAAAAACTTCTTTTTCCTTCTGCTTGTGCCTGTAATGGCAGCCCCTCAGTTGCACGTAGATCAGTTCTCTGGAGCATTCAGTATTGGGCTGCTAAGAACAGAAGCTGTTATCCAGAGAATGCTTATGACAAAGTCTGAAGTTTAGGATGAAGAACAAATGAGATGGAAAAAAGCGCTTTTCTTTACCAAAAGTAACAAAAGAGACCTTAGTTGAAGCGTAATGTAACATTTTACATAATACATTTCTTTACAATCAGTTAACAGTGATACCACAGTGCAGCGTTTTGTGCATTTAGAAAGTGACTTTGAAATCAGAGATGAATTAAAAGAGCCTGTGAGGATCCTGAAACTACATTCTTGTTCTTCTGAGTGTCCTGTGTGCTGAATAACTGCAAAATCAATGCTAAAGTATTTAAAATCATCATGTTGTCTAAGAGATAAAAGAAAGTTATGCAATTTCGTTTCTTACATGATGAGCTGAGCTGACATTATAGCTTAATGATAGCCTAGAATTAGTGCTTAGAGGGAAAAAATAATCTCTTTCTGCTGCTGAATTCTGTTTCCTAAGTAACTAGTGTTATTGTACTGTCTGAGAAGCTGCAGGAGGAGAGAAGCTAAAAAGAGATAAACTTGATAGATTATTGAACCAAAATCAGTTCCACTGATCATCAGTAGAAAATAATCTGTTCAGGGGGATCCAGGAGTTAGTGGCATTGGTGATTAATGATGTATACACAGTAAGGCTGCTTAGAGAGGTTCCTGCAGTAGGAATGTGTGACCCAGCAAGGCTGCATTTCCTTTGCACTTGCTCTGAAATTTTATCTTGCTTGCAATTTCAGTTAGCCTTCCTTGTGTTACAGGAAAAAAAATCACCAGATGGTCTGAGTAAATTTGCCCTCAATATGCAAGAGTTCCTGTACTATTCTGACCATGCAAAGAAGGATGCAAAATTTTAGTAGAGGAAGACTGACAGTAGATAGGGACTGTGAGTATTCCAGGTGGGGTTTGTTTGGGATCTCTGGGTATCTTTCTGTTTTTAGTGACAGATTTACCAACAGTGGAAGTGTCAACAAGCTTGTGGTTATCTAGCTAAATGGAGACAGTCATGTTTGCTGTTGTTATTATTTCTCACCTGACAAAAATCCCCTTGGGTATAACAGCCAGATCTTGTAAGGCTTAGAATTATCAGTTTCTCCGTGTTTATCCCCGTAGGAGATGCAAAGAGGGCATTTCTCTGCCACATTTCGGGGTATTTGGGGGTTGTTTTTGATTCAGGATTGCTTCCAGTTTAGAGCTCTGGGAAAACATGTGACCTCTGGGAAAAGAAATGTATAGAGAAAAAGGAATTGCATACCTCTTAAAAAGTTCTTGGTGTTTATTTGAAGCAATAATTAATCTGATAACTGCCATAACTCAGTTGTTTAGAGACAAGTGCTAATAACACTGAAGTTATGGGTTCAATCCCTGTATGGGCCACTGACTTAGGAGCTGGACTTAGTGATCCTTGTGGGTCCCTTCCAACTCAGAATGTTTCTGTACTTCTGTGATCCTGGGGCAATTCAAGAGAAATCATTCTGACAGGTTGCAGATGTTTCTCCCTTTAAGGACCAAGGTTTCAGCATCATTATCCTGAGAACTGATGTGGAAAGCAAGGACAAACACAGTCCTCCAAACAGAGTTGGCACACCAAAGAGGTAATTTGTAGGGGTTATGAAAACCTGTGATAATGTGAACAAACAATTATTTGGAAGGACTTTGATGGTGTCTTCTTCCAGCCTAAGCCTTTGTAAGACGAGAGATGTTAAATATGTATACATGCATGTCCGTGTGACTGTGTGTTACAACAAGGCTGTCTGAGATTAATTCAGTTAAGTCTCAGCCAGCAACGAGCCAATCTGGAGGTGTCCTGACTCAGCAAATAAGGACAGCAACTAACCAGCCACATTTTTCCAGGGTGAAGGAAACTCTTTTAGTAAATGATGCAGAGTGTTTTCCTGCTCCAGACAAGGTCCAATGTAGCTTCCAAAGGACATATGTCTTTACTTCATTCATGTAATCAGGCTTGATACTGCCACAATCCTAGTGCTCTGATGATGTAATATCATAGTACATGCTCCCCCCTTTCCCCAGCATACGCTTTCTTTCCCGGCTGGATGATTGACAGCCATTTGCTAATAGAAGTGTCTCTGAAATACAGGGTAAATGGATTTATGCAGCCCTGTAGGGACAGGGGGCATGCAGGAAGCCACTTTGTTTGAATGGTGGTGCAAGGGCTTTGTACAACAAAAAAAAGCTGGCTCAGGAACACACAGAAACTGAAAATCTGGGACCAGTGTGTATTCAGGGCTAGAGAGGACAAGGCAGAGCCAGGATCTCACTTAGTAATATACTAAGTATTAGAGGCGATGGTGTCCAAGGGCAGATAAGAGACCAGCAGAAATGCTGCTTCTTTCTGATCCACAGTAGGAGCCTAGAATTCATCAACAACTCTGAATGTTTGCTAATGCTGTGTGGTCGTACTTGCCATGGGGTGTGTAATTTCTGACAACCGTTAAGACTGTGATTACTCATCCCTGCAATCAAGATTTCAAATTCCTTTCCTAGCCCTGGTGTCATTTCATTCTGCAGGTATTACCTGCCTATTACATTAAAGACCCTTCAAAATCAATCTTCAACCACTTGACTGAACTGATGAAGTGAAAACATTGTGTGGGTGGCAGCTTGTCCCCTTGGGGACTGCAAACCAACTGTGCTGCCATCACGCAAGTCTACAGATGTAGTCTCTTCCTTTTGCTGCTGTGCTTCTCGTGGCATTGCCAGGTAACTCATCTGGTCAGGCCGAGTGCTTTGCCCACCTCCTGCCTCTGAGGGGGGAGTGTGCTGTCTCCTCAGTGAAAGGTGAAACCTTTCCAGATGCAGAGCGAGCCAAAGATGGTCCCGAGTGTGGGGAAGGAGAGAGCTGGCGTCACGGTGGTTTTCACTGCATTCTAACAAGGCTGATTTTCTTTTGTGCTTTCTCCAGGGGCTACCAAAGACATGGGGAAGATGCTGGGTGGAGATGAGGAGAAGGACCCGGATGCTGCCAAGAAAGAAGAGGAACGACAGGAAGCCCTCAGGCAACAAGAGGAAGAGAGGAAAGCCAAATATGCCAAGATGGAGGCTGAAAGAGAAGTTATGAGACAAGGGATTCGAGACAAGGTAGGTATCTGGCTTTCAGCACACACTGGTCAACTCAGTGCCCAGTGGAGAACAGCTTTTTCCAGTTGATTTGTGACTAGTTCCCTGAGCACCTGAATAGAGCCAGGTAATTACTCTGTCATACTGAACTTTCTGACCTCGTGCACTATTCCTTATGTCTGCACTGGGCCAAACTTTGACACAATCCTCACGATTCAGGATGGAAGCCTGAGTAGAAATGAATTTCTCTGGTGGCATAGTGCATCTTGCAAAGAGTTACTGAGAGTAGTTCTGCACATATGGAATTTGGGATTATGCTTCTAAGGAAAGAAAGGACTTGGAGGAAATTGTCTACCTGTGGCTCTGCCAGAGAAATGTATTCATATGATCATTTAAAAGAGGGTACTAGTTACAAGACAGACACATGCAGAAGCTCTACCTGGTCAAAATTTTGTTGTTTTATAATCATAGAACCATAGAATGGTGTGGGTTGGAAGGAACCTTAAAGATCATCTAGTTCCAAGCCCTCTGCCATAGGCAGGGATGACATTCACTAGATCAGGACCCTATCCAACCTGACCTTGAACACTTCCAGAGATGGGGCACCCACAGCTTCCCTGGGCAGCCTGTCCCAGTGCCTCACCACCCTCTGAGGAAAGAGTTTCTTCCTAATACCTAATCTAAATCCATCCTCTTTCAGTTTAGAACCGTTGCCCTTGTCCTGTCACTATGTGGCTGTATAAAATTTTCCTGTCCTCCCTTTTTATAAGTCACCTTAAGGAACGTAAGTTTGCAATGAGGTCTCCCCAGAGTCTTCTGTTCTCCAGGCTGAGCAACCCCAGCAATAATGTATTTAATGAATATATATCTAGAGAGTTGAGCATATTAGTATAAGCATATCAGTGTGTACCTATTATGTTTAATAGATGTTTAAAGGTGGAATTGTTTCTAAGTAATGACATAAGTCATGAGGGTGAGAGAAAAAGGAATGAGCCAGTGCTCTGTTTCCACTGGTCACCATCTCTTCTGCCAGACCATCGAAGTGTTCTCAGAGATAGATGGGGTTGCATTTTTCTTGCCACTGGGCAAACTGCTGCAAAAACATTTAAAAAGTCTGAGATGCACTCTGTTATAATTCCAAGGTGATCACATTCATGGGTAGGATGTATACAGCCTGAGCTGGAGTAAAGCATCCAGCCAGTGTGTATTTCCCTGTGATACTGGCAGCTATCTAGACTGTGATGAATTGGCTGAGTACTGGGTGGCAAAGTCTCTTGGAAATACACTGAATCCTTGAGCAATATGGCAAGGAGTTGGGTCTGCAGTGAGAGAAAGAACAAGAATACTTGCAGGAACATTATTTGGCCTCAGTCAAGGCTCTGGACTGCAGGTTTTCTAATGATGTGGTAGGCTACCTCTGAGATTATCATCAGAAAGTTCTGCTTTGGGCAGGACATCTAGATTGTGAAAACACAGGGGATCAGTTTCCTGTGGTTTTCGGTTTTCTTTCTCCTGTGAGTGACCTAGGCAGGTAGCATGCATTTGAAAAATGAAGGTGTTCTCTGCAGAATCAGAAAAGATGGATGAAGCTGTAAAAAGGAGATGTAGTTTTCTTTTCCTTTTTTTTTTAAACGTTTGAGAATTCATGAAAGAGAGATTACTTTGTCCTGACTAAGAGATGGATTTGATTATATCCAAGGCTCTGTCTTCAAGTACTGTCAATTGGTGGCTAGAAATATGAACCAAATGTTGAAAGAATTAAAGAAATAGCTTGATTATTTCCTCCATTAATTGATTATTTAGACCTTACCTTCCTTTTTTTCCCCAAATCCAGTGAAAGCAAAAATGCAGAAAAGGAGAAAACTGAAACAGAAATTTTGTCTGGTGTGTATATGTACACAAGTTCTTGTTAGCATGTATGAATTAAATCCAGGACATTTGAAGTTTTAGACAGGTCCGTGATGATATTTGCTGATTTCTTCCATGAAAGAGTGAGGAATGAGCAATTAAATTGAGTGAATGAGTAGGAACAGATTATTTACACAGAATACAAGTTTAAAAGTGTGTGTCCTAGGACACGAACCCACAGTCACAAAGTTAGTCCTTTAGTGCAGCTGGAGGATGTTGGGGAAACAAGCCAGGAAATCAGATTTTCACCAGTTAGTTAATAAGGTTTCTAGGTGAGGCTGACAGAAGGGACAGACTGATGATGTTTGCTGTTTTTGACTTTTTGCCTTGGCTTTGCAACAAATGTGATGAATGCGCTCTCTTGTTTAGGGCTTGTTTAGGAGCTATGGCAGAGCTTGAAAGGAATAATGACAAATGCCACAACCTGTGTTAGCTTCTGGTTTTAAATCCACTCTGTTAAATTGAGACACATATGCCCCTAGCCCGGCATGGCAGCTTGGCACAGAAGTGGCTTAGGGAAAGAATAGTATGAATTATGCAGAAATCAGATTTTTTTTTTCTTCAGTAAAAAATATGCCGCACTTTCATTTGGAAATTAATTTTAAAGAATGATATTTGCACATGACATCTTGAAATAACTGGACTACCACCTGTCTTAGTTTCCACCCAATATTCAAGTCCAGCACCTGATAGTGAAAATGGACTGACAGAATGTAAAGAACATAACTAGGGTATACTCCGGTTTCCTCCTACCCCAAGAGATGTGTATGCAGCTTGCCTTCTGATCTGATCTGTTCTTGGTCTTAACACTAATGCCTCACAGATCTTCTGGGCCCTGTTACAGCTGTTCCTGGGAAGAGGTGCCACACTTGACCAACGCAGGCAAGACTGCCAATAGGCCTTCAGTGCCCCTGTGTCTGGTGTGGGAGGCTCTGGATAGCTAATATCCCTGTTACCTTGCTAATACCAAGTACTGTCAGCTTGCTATGCTGCATCAGCTCTTGTTTCCAGGGCTCTTGGGTGGAATATGGCCTTCTATAAACAGATGAGCTTGTTTGTGTGTATGCACACCTGCAAACCTCAGCTAATTACCTTCTTCATGTAATAATCCGTACTTAGTTATTTACATAATTAATTATTTCCACCACTGTTGTAGAAGCCAGTCCCTAGGAAGCCCTAGCCAGTGCTTTGTAATTAACACTCAACCTGTCTTGGCTGTTAGTGAGACAGTATCCATAGTTTGGCTTCCTGAAAATCTCACGTATGTTTGGGCAGTCAGCACTGCTGAACCCATGCTGAAAAGCAGCAAGAAGTCTGGGCTATCGTCACAATGGTGGGGGTTTAAAAAAGGATGTGAGCATGGTCCTCTGTCCAAATACCTTGACTTCAAGACAGAATTTAGATTTTAATTTAGTCCATGTTTGGGGTGGAGCATGAGCTTCTTCAGTAGTTCAGTTCTCAGAGTGAGAGGGGAAAGTGTGTCTGGCCCATCGTGTCTTTGACCAGCCTTATGTGCTGCTCATGTGCTAAATAGAACATGGGTTTTGTTTATGTTCTATAAAGCAGAAAATTAGTTATATTAATAAGGATTTCTGTGCTTATATTATTAAGGATTCATGTGCTATATAAAGCAGAAGTTTAATTACATTAATAGAGATTCCCACCCTTCAACTGAAGCATGAAATCTGCATGAAAAGTATGGAAAGGTGTCACATGGAAAATTCTAATGCCGGAAGAATTAAGGTTGTCTCTACAGTTGTAATTGACTTTGTTGGGTGCTGGGTAAAGATTGTGGCATAGTGCATGATCATATTTTTATGCTTCTAGGAACCTTAGCTCTCCCATTGCACAAGACAAAGTCGATTGTTTTCTTAATAAGCAGATGCTTAGTATTTCATCTCTGCCGTGCCTTACAATGTGTGTTTCCCAGCTCATTTACTATGTAGCATTGAAATTCTGAGTGCAATATAATGAATTTGGAGATTTAATTCTCTGTTGCTATCATTATTATGCATTGACTAGCATAGCTAAGTTTATCCCAAGCATGGATTCTTCTGAGATTTATCAGGGTGGGGGATAAAGTTTTGTTTAGTGTTTTCTGGTTGCAAGGTATGAAAGCAGAAGGGTCATTATGTGACTCAAGCTTTTATGGCAGGAGAACTTATTGCATCAGTAATCCTCTGTGACACAGTAAGAAATGCTCAGGACTTGTTGTCCCCTTGTATGCAGTAGGGAATGGTGAAATCTGGGTTTAATGTTTGTTCCTGCAGGCAGCATATCACACAGCGGGGGAACGTGCAGTCCTTGTTCTGTTTAAGTGTAAGTCCTTCTGTCTCTGGATGTGAGCCACTAATTCTTCCCATTTTTCTTACTGTGCCATAAAATGTTTTCAGTGATTAGGCAGTAAGATTCTCTGCAGTATTTGGAGTTGTCCATAGAATCATAGAATGGTTTGGATTGGAAGGAGCCTTAAAGCCCCATGCAGTCAGGACCTGAATACTGCCGAGGATGGGGCATCCACACCTTCTATGAGCAGCCTGCTCCGATGCCTCACCACCCTCACGGTAAAGAATTTCTACCTGATATCTTATCTAAACCTGCTCTCTTTCCATTAAAAGACATTCCCCGTTGTCCTGTCAGTCCAGTCCCTTGTAAACAGTACCTTTAGGTACTGGAAGGCTGCTCTAAGTCTCCCTGGAGCCTTCTCTTCTCCAGGCTGAAGAACCCAAACCCCCTCAGCCTGTTTTCATAGGAGAGGTGCTTCGGCACTCATTTCATCTTCACGACCCTCCTCTGGACTTGCTCCAACAGGTCAGTGTCCTCCTCATGTTGGGGGCCCCAGAGCTGAAGACAGTACACTGTGTCCCAGAAAACCATGAAAAATATTCAGTTCTTTGTGGATATTTAAGACTTGTAATTTTCTGGCCTTCCATGGCTTAAGGTATTGGAATTTACTTCTAAGAAAGTAAGAACATTTGGGTTGCTGGCAATGGGAGCAGTCCTAAGCTAATGTCTTTATCTTCTCCAGTGGGAAAATGTTCTCATAATGAGCCCTTTTTTTTTTAAATCTGACTGCTGAACTTACTTTCAGAACTAAATCACTCAGACAAAAATGCAGTCGGGATTTATAGCTGCAGCCCTAGATTCTTATGGGAGATAACCAGCATGCAACATAATATAATTATTTAATCTTAATATTTCATTTGCATATTTCCTTATGTAACTGGTGCATAGCTGTTAAAATCCTGTCGTAGGGCAGGAAGGATAGAAAAAATGTGAATTGACTGTGTTCTTCAGCAATATCAGACCTTTGAAACTAAAAACTCCAAGCTCGGGAGTGCAAACTTGGGTTTGGTAAAACTTTGTTGCTATAGAATAGTTTCCCACTGTTATCTAAACATTCTTGCTTCACTCTTGTATACCTTCAGATTCAGATATTGCCAAGGGCTTTAAAAATACAAAGGATTGAAATTTTGCTGCCTGAAAATGCAATTTTGATGGTGCAGTTTTTCCTCATGAGGAAGAAATATATAGTACATTTTTTATTGGAGACTATAGAGAGATGGAAAAAGTGCAGAAATTGTATTGTTTGCATGCCACGATGAGAGATCTCAAAGAAAATATTTTCGTCAGCAATGAATCATGTTCTCTAATTCAAAAGATAAAATTCATGTCTCAATGAACACAAATATTCTGTCTGATCTCTTCCAGTTTAAATAATTGATGTTAAACCAGTGATGTGAGTTTTTATCCAGTGCTTGTGATCTAATGAAGATGTGGCTACTGTTCAGTGTGGGGGGCCTTAAAATAGATTTTCAGAGATCTATATATATTGCACAGATGGAGAGGTATCATTAACTGGACTCTTCTGCTTCTACAGTGGATTTTTATAATTCAGGATAAAAAAACAAAGAAAAAATATTCAGCTTAGTTTAGTTCAGTGCAGATTCTATTTGCAGTAAAGGCAGAAGTGTTTACAACTGGGTCACAGGCCCTCTAGCTATGATAAAGCAAAAGGCTTGGCTATGACACTCCCAGTGTGATGATTTGCAAGACAGGGATTACATTGTGCCTTCCGTGAAGTGGAATGGATGAGTGGGATGAGTGGGAACAGTCGTAATGGCACTAATGATGAAAATTGAAAAGAATTGCACTCTTTGCAGCAATTAAATCATGGGCTGCTCTGGGTGAGGAAGTTTGCAAGGGCAACATCCTGTGATGTTCTAGCCACATTTGACTCGTTGGTTATTGGAGACAGTAGAAGCTGTAGAAAGCCCAAGCAGATTCAGAAGAAAGAAACACATCTGCAGGGTGATTGAAGGGCATTGTAACCCCACAGATCATTTTCATATTGGTATTTGGAGGGTTCCAAGGGGGTTAAGTGATTTGAGCTGGACTAGACTTTAGTCCCCCTACCAGTTGTATATAGGGCTGTCCTGACTGGCCTGTGTTGTCTCTGAGCCAGATTCTTGAGTATCTGCTACCAGTTTTCTTCATAGCTTAGAGTACAGATCTTTAGCATCAAACTTGTTTCCAAACTACGGCCCCTCTCAATTTTACTAAGTCACCCCGTTCCCTAACACTTTCAACCTTTGGAAATTCCGGACAAGATTTAATTTTCTGCTCTGTATCTCCAAAGTCCCCTTGTGTGGAAGGCAGTCACTACTTTTGTGAAGGGGTGAACAAACTGGTCCCCTTCAGTAAGAGGAAGCACAACCAGAAAGTGAAAGGTTAATGATGTTATCTTGGTGTGCCTAAGTTCAGCAGTCTCTCTTGCAAGTTGAGAGAGAATGATGCCTTCCCAGATGTGCTTTTTAGCACAGAACAGGGATTGATGTTCCTGGTAAGGACCTCCAAGGCTGTTATTAAAGGTAGTCATCTTCAGAGTGATTGTAGAGACTCTGTTCCTACATAATCTAGTAGTTTTGTCTTTATATTCCCTTAGAAGTCCCAGGATATGCAACATGTCTTGGCCTATATGAATCCAACCACCTACAACTGCAGAGTTCTCTAGGTGGTCTGAATGAAACTGTGAGCCAGGCCTTATCTCTTGGCATGAAACTAACAGAACTTCACCGATGAGAAAAGCTGCATACATTCCTTCCTGTGATGTAGGCCTTTTTTTTTTTTTTTTTTTTTTTAATTCATAAAAGGAAGTCACCTTTAGCAAACCACTGGAGCTGGGAAGTAAACTGACATAGTTTACATGTGCTTCCATAATAGTTAGAGGTTCCATTATTTAGCAGAACCCAGAAGGTGCTGACTTCCCCTATTAGCTCCTTTGGGGCTCATTAATCTGCTGCTTTGTGCAGCTCTGCCTTGCTCTAACTTGGTTTCTCTGTTTCACGCTAGTCCAAATCTATGCCAGTAGATGTCACTTTGGATACTTGCTAACGAGATCCCACTGGGCGATGCTTCTGAAGTTACTGAAATGTCTCTTGAAGTACAGCCGTTCTTACTGTTGCTCACTGACTGGGGTGTCCTGTACAGTCATTCAGGCGAAATCCTCACTTAAATTTTGTTTTACTGACCTGACCGGCAAAACCTACACACGTTGCTGAGAGGGTTCACCCACTCAGGACTGGGATCAAAAGAAGCCCAAGCAGATGACTTACGGTTATGAGTGCTACAGTTTAACTAAGAGAGGTATCTGAATGGCGTCTCAAGCCTTGCTGGGTGTGACTCATTGAAACTCCATGCATTGGCTCATATAGAGACACAAAATATGGACCTCAGCAAATGGTCTTTTGCAAGTTCTTTTCCAGTACTATTGCTACTGGGAATTTACCTCTGAAATACCATTTAGCTTTGCTTCTGCCTTTTTGATGCCTCTTTGTGATTGTAAGAGTGGCTGAATGATGATCTTGCTCACGTCAGCTGGCACAACCAAGCTGCACAGGGGCAAGAGGTTTTCCTCAAGAGATCCCCAAAATGTAATCTTTAAAGACTATTATTTAGTTTAATTATTTATATTAAATATTTTACAGATTATTTATATAGATTCTATCCTGTACAATATTATATATATTATATTAACTATATAATTTAATTAATAATGTTGTTATTATTAATTTTTACTTAGCATTATTTTGTGTGATTTACAGGTGGAGAAATTGAGTGGCTTACCCAAAATCATGCCGTGTTTGACTAGGGAGTCAATTTCCTGAGCTGGAGGCTTAGGGGTATAGTCTAACCTTTGTGTAAATGGGGCTTCTTCTTTTCCTGAAAACCTGGACAACTCCACAGATAAGTAGACCATGACAGAAGTTAAGGACTTAGAAACGAAGGTCATCCCAGAGTCTTTATGACCCATATTCCCATTGTCACTGGTCTCTAGAAGTGGTTACCATGCCCACACCTGCCCATTTGGAATTTCTTTAGCCACTAGAGCTAGGGCCACATGGAATTTTTTCTTGGCTAAATCACAACAAGGGATGACATCAAGAAGCAGAGCAGCTGTGCTGCTTTGGGGAATAAAATATTGTTTCCTTGATGGAAAACAAACTTAGTCAGGATGGTATAAAATTTGACTAAGTGACTGGAGGAGCTCTGAGCTTTCTTCCAACACAACCACTCAAAATCTTTTGGTTCATCTTATCTTTAAAAGTAGACAGGTCTGTCCTTTGGATCCTTCTGGATCATGCTACTTGTGTCAGCCTCAAAATACAGACAATTATATGATAGTAATTTGATTAGTACCATTGCCTCTAATAAGTACAGCTATACCTTTTTTTCATGGAACATTTTTTTCCTTGCTTATAAATCAGATGCAAGGGGGAGGGCTTGTACTGTTGTTGATTCTTTTTTTAAGTTGAGCTGATTCAAGGACTGTGCAGGTCGCCAAACAGGATTTAAAGGTCTGTTCCATTTTTGCTACAGCCAAAGAGCTCCCATTACTGCTTAAAATCAGGTAATAGCTACATTATGTCTCTTCTATTGGCAGTTTGTTATCTGAGTCTTGAACAATCATATAACTCACCAGGAATTAATGAGGCCAGCGGAATTATGCCTGCTTAAGAATGCAGCCTGACGCCTTCGTGGCTCAGCTAATGGAGGCATCATTCTTTTCCTGTGAAAGTCATCAGAGGCAGGCTCAGCCTTTGAAATGCTGCTGCTTCCTTAGAACAAGCTGTGACTTTGTGCTGGCCTCACCATGAAGTTCTGCATCTGCTCTGGCATTGCTTTCAGTTTCATCAGCCTGGGATTTAAGGCTGTCAGAGAGAGTTAGTCACCTCATGCCTGAAAGAAGGGCTCATATAAGGCCATATCTGAGTTCAGGCATGGGACAAGGTGGTAAAGTTTAAGCATGCTTTGCTTGTCCTAGTTGTGTAGCCTTTGCCTGCCATGTGTCTTCATTCCCCATGGATGCTTCTTGCTTATGGTTAAGCTGGTAAAAGAAAGGATGGTTTGTATGCCCCATTTCTAGTGACTGGAAGTTCATATGGCCTTCCTGAGGGTCTCAGGAGTTCTCTTTCCTTCCCTCTTGGCTGGCTTTGAGGCAGTCATGAGTAGAGCTAACTTAGTCTTAGCAGATGCCAGTGCAAAGTGCCCTCTCTGGGGCTGCAGACCAGGACTGTCCTCTTGCTTGCTGATTGAGGAGGAAGGCTGTGGCCTTCCTTTGACCATATGAGAGTTTGAGGAAGAAAGGCTGGCTGCTGCTGGGAGAGGTGCAGGGAAACATTCGCCCTTTCATTATTTCCACTGGCTGTGGTTTTCTAGGGTTCCCTCCTTTCCCTTTCAGCACAACCTTGTCCCTCTGTCTACTCCTGCTGGGGTTATTCATTTGAGTGGGAGACTTCATGGAGGAATGCCTTTTCCTTGGTTGCAATGAAGGGAGGAAGAAGACAGCCTTTCAGCTCCAGGCCACCACACTCGGGTTCCCCATCCTTTCCTGGAACTGTTGACATGATCTTCACAAGACCATCAGCCTAAACCAAGTACTGTGGAACATGCACTGTGCTTTTATGCTTTTGGTCCCAAGCTAGGCCTCCCAGCAGCTCATTGGAAATTTAGGGTCATAAAACGGCTGATCTTACTTTTGAAACTGGCATCATGTAGTTCTGTAGGATCTCACTAGTAATTTTACAGCTGCTAGATTATTTCTGTCATGCTTATTTATAGGGATATATATTCTCCTTGTTGAACAGTCTGACTCTAAATTAGAGGAAGCATTCTTCAGCCAGAGATCAAAACACAAAGATAATCCAAGTAAATGCCTGATGTGGGAAAAGCAGCTGATAAACTTCCCCTTGAACAGTGCAGAAAGCACAGTGGGGCTTCTAGGTGTTTTTTAATCAGGACTTGCATGCCTGATTGAAAGTTTATTCCAGCTGCTGCCAAGTTGTTTTGGGGATAGAGGCATCCCAGCGTACCTCACTTGAAAATCCCTCAACTGTTCTCTCACATTCTGAGGTTTCTGTTGAATCACTGGTTGTTGACTTGTGGGTGGTGCTGAAAGCATTTCTTGTCCCTGTTTAATGAGTAGGTAAGATGCCATAGGCAGAATATACTAATTTAAACTGTAAACCTGGCCTGCAAAGGCAAAAGTGGAAAAACAGTGTTACAGAGAAGCGGAGGATCAGCTTCAATATCCGTGTGCTTGGTCCAGCTGCATATTGGGTTGGAATATTTTCTCACTTCCTGTCTTCTGATGTTCTAATCACAGATTTCCATGCACTGTAATTTACAGTGACTATTAGGTTTGTTTGGAAGGGAAGAAGCTAGTAAACTTCCTTCAGTGAGGTAAGGACAGCACCTCCGCTTTCTGCAGTCAGTCTCTTGTTGAATGACAAAGAAGGCTCTTCTGCCCCTGCCCACTTTGAGTTATTTTCATATAGCATGGGGTTTTACCTCAAGGTGGGAATTGAAATCTGTGGCTTAAATTTAGCACACTATGATCTGGAAGTGAGGCTGCAAGTTTTAGGAGAACAATTCTTCTGATACAGTCTCCATCCATACCTCATTCCTACTACTGCAACTCTTGTCTGCAGTGTTTTTGTTTCTGGTCAGCTCTGATAGGAGAGATGATTGAGCAGATTTAAAGCAGAAACAGAGAAACACGTTTTTGAGTCATGCTTGGATCTCCACAAAGCCTTGGACATGACAGCCTTCGGGAAATCTGCAAGAACAGTTCCTTGACTTAACACAGAGCCCTGACAGTCTGATGCTGTCTAAAAGAAGCAGACTTATTTTCGTTAACTCCTAAAAGATGGATGGTGCTTTGTAAGTCAAGAAGCACACCATCAATGCCTCCTACCTGTGATCTTGCAGCCTTTGCAAATCTGCCCATCCTATTACAGAGTCAGCTTTCACTCCTAACTTTCAATAAAATAGGCAATAACCTGTATGTGCTCTTGAAACAGTCTCCCAGTCTGATGTGTGCTTCTGCTCTTCATTTGCCTTTCTCCCTTGTCTTGAGAAAGAAGACAGATGCCAGAGGAGTAACTGAGGACCACAGGTCAATCTGGGAGCTACAAGGAAGGGAGGCTTTATGCTGAGCTCTTGCTAGAGGTAGTGGGTAGTGAGAAGGCTGTGTACTCACCTCTCTACAGGCATTTGAAAAATGGTCATCCCATCGCCCCAAAAAGGGTTTTCAGTGTGGGGGTGGGGTAAGTGTTGTATTTCTTACAAGTTGTTTCAAAGGAAAATAATGTGCTGTTGTCAAATTTCCGTGCATGGTTAAAGTGACTCTTCCTCCTTCACGAGGACTTAAGGACTTCCTCCTTGCTAGGGAAGGGTGATCTGCAAACAGAAACAAATGAAAAAGCTTTGGTCTGCTTCTGCATAAATGTCCACTCTTCTGTCATTCAGACTGGGTGTTTGGTAAGTGGTTGAGGGTAATTCTGCCCTGGCACGTGCTTTAGATGTGGACTTTAAGTAGAGACAGGTAGGGGGTGCTCCACGGCTTCACTTTGAACAGGTAGTGGGAGAATATCAAATAAGAAGCTGGCAAGCTATGCCTAGAGATAAGGATATCTCTGTTCCCGCAGGGCATCTGCCACTTTTAGGGAAGGAACAGGAATCTAACTGGCTCAGGACTACTCTGAAGGCTCTTTCCATAGAGAGGTGTGCGTGGTCCCTTGTTTAAGCATCAGTTTTCTCAAAGACTTAGCACTCAACTTTGTTTGACAGGCTCAGTGAGTGTCAAAGAGAAAGGTCTGTCACGCTACTCATAATCTGCCTCTCACTCTGATATGTCACATTAGAGCCTGCATAAAAGACATTCTGTATCCTCTGGGCTCTTTCAGAGACTGGAGTCACAGGTCTGATTACCAATATTTTTTTTTTAGGAATCTTTGAGTGAATTCGGTTGGCAAAAGCCATCACAGTGATAGGGCAGAAACAATCACAGATTATGGGAGAACTCAACAGACCAACATTTGTTTTAATTTTTCCTCTTCTGCCTTCTGGCTGTTCACTTGTGCTGTTCACATAAAATGGTCAATTCATGTCCCCAGCACTGCTTTTTGTCTCTGCTCGGCTCACAAATGCAAAATCAGATTTTAAACCAAACAAGATTGTGTTCCTTTCCTCCTACTGACTGGTCCTGGGTTTCCAACAGGCAGTTTTCCCCCTGCAAAATACAGTTATGTCTCAAGGGCAAATGTGGGAGTTTTGAATACTGAGAGCACTTACAGAGGCCCCAGGCAAAGGACAGAAGGCAAGGTGCTCTGCCTTCAATTCAGTGCTAACACACTGTGTCATAACTGTGAACTGACCTGTCTCTTCAGTTTAATGATCCACTTGAAAGCATGTATGTTAGAGGTACCACGTGACAAGTAATGAGCAAATACCTGACAGTACAGGCTATGAACCTATTAAAATAATTTAAATATGCTAGAGACAGTTATGAAACCATACCCTTGACAAAACTTCTTTGGTAAAAGGCTTTATGCTCAATGACATTATATTTATTAAGAAGTCTCACCACCTGGACAGTTTCGAGACATCAGTCCCAGTGATTTGGGCACTCCTTGCATTTTTCCTGTATTCTTTGTGTATCTTACTGAGTCAGACAAAAACAGTATTTGAAATCCTGGCAGGAGATGATAATTTGAAGCTCCTCCCTGCCTTTTTCTATGACATACATCTTGTCAAGTGTCTTAACCAAAGGGCAGCATGAATAAGAGCACTGGCACAACTACAATGGCTCTATGAAAGACTGTGATTTGTCATCTGCTTTTAGCAAGGGTGCCCAAAAATGAAAAATGTATACCTCAAGCTTAGTGAAATTATTTATTTGACTGTCATGGACTGTTTACCTCTAGTAGTGGGAGGTAGTTTAGACATAAATTTGAATTTTTGGTTCAAAACCTAAATGCAAAAATTCATCAATTTCTCCCAAATCTGATGTGACATAGAGTTGAGGAACTGGCTATCAATTTACGGAGGGTTGGGGTAGTTCAGGTGCAGAGGGACCATTAGAGGTGCTTTTTCTGCCCCGATGGCACCAAAAGGCATGAAATCAATTCCGTTATCTCACACATGCACCCTGCAAGCTTTTAACACAAAATGTAACTCTGTTTTTTTAGGAGAATTTCGTGACATTTTCTCAGTGATGACTCAGAAGCAGTGTGGTAAACCCTGCATTGTTGTGCACATATGAGTTAGTACATAATTCTGACAAAGAAATCTAAAATAAAAAATTCAAAGCTTAACTCTTGGTAAGCACAGCTTTGAAGCAGTTTGGAAAAAACCCACAGGACAAAACTGTAGCTCTTCCTAGTGTGGCTAACTCAAAACAGCATTGCACAGTTCCTGTTCTCCCAGTCGTCTGTAATCAGGGCATGATGACTGTGAAGTAAGGAAGTTGCTTAAAAGATACTAAAAATGTCACAGCTCCTCTAATTAAAATCAAACCTGAAAGCTCTGAAGTGTTAGCTAAGCAGAATAATAGTTATTAAGGCACCTGGGCCTTGGTAGGAGATGGCAGATTTCCCTGGCTTTACTGTTCTCAAGGGCACAGTGAACAACTTTCACAATATGAATAAAAAGTCAAACTGGAAGCTGCACAATAGGATGCCTGTGAAACAGACTGATTTATAAGTTGGTGCAGAGCTAACAAAAAGCTATGTTGGACTGCTTTATCATGACTTTGATAATAGAACACAACACTGTTTTCACTGATTACATAGGGTAATCTGTGCACTTTCTAGCAATTATGCTTTTTAATGCACCTCCCCTCCTTTCAAAGTCTCCAGTCTTGCATGCAGTATAGTCCTAATCATAGTGGCTAGAACTTCTGGTGGTTTCTGGTTTACAAAAGTAGAACTCAAAGATAAGAACCTCATTTGTAGTTATGGGTAGTGCCTGTGAAAATTCAGGAATTGCAGTGGCTTTAAAGTCTGGGAAAGGCAGTAAGTTCCACCCCAGTAAGCAGCCTCCCACTTTCCAAAATAGAAATTATGGTGGTACTTTTGTGGCAGGGTAAAAGGTAGATTAACACATAAGAATAAGGATAAATTCACTTCCAGTGCAGCTGGGAGGCAGAACATTTTGGGAAGATGATACTACAGTGAAGAGAAAAGTACTGTGTAATGGGGAAGTGTTGTTAATCATTCTGGTATGGATTGCTATCCTAATAATGACAGCAGAACTTATATTTGTTATGCTTCCTATCACCTGTGCTGCACTGTTCCTTTAGGGAGACATCCCACTGTGAAGACCATCACAGAGCATAGCAGGACACATACAAGCTTCTTCTGACTCCATGTCCCTTATCAAATTTGGATTCCACACCACCCCCAGAGCAGAAAGAAAAAAAAAATAAAAAAAATTCCAATTAATTCAAAATCACAGCAGGTTGATGATTATAAGCTTAAACAGGATAAAGCATGCATAGATATTTTTACACTTAAATAAAGCCAACCCCAGATCAAAATATTAGCTACAATTCAAAATAACTGACAATTTTATTTATAATTTTATTTAGAAACTGCAGAGAAATGTCCTGCGGTATTTAACTTGTTTAAATGCAAATTTACAGATTAATACAGGAACAATGGTATTGTTATGCTAATCCCAACATTTTTAGTCTTCTCTATTTAAAACCTGGTTTTCCTTTCTTTTCCATCTGTGAGAGCTGGTGTGCTCTGATTCTTTGTTCTGAACCAGTAGAAGTATTCTCTGGGGAAAAGTGCAGGGTTGTTTTGCCATGAATATTGCACATACTGCAAAGGAGGAAGCTTTGCAATGATTTCTGTGTGGATAGTTAAACTTGTTTTGTTTCTGTTTGTATTTAACTGTGGGATGGTTTTGGTTAATCTGACACAAGGTATTTATCAGCCTGTCTGCTCTGTGATTGCTTTTCATGCAGCCTGGAGGTGTTTCTTCTTTCCTGAGACAATACCACCAAGTGTCATCTAATAATAAAATGTCATAACCTGATATCATGTATCTTCTTACATGATTGACGTTTGCTATATATTAAATAGTGTTGAAAATATTTTCTTTGTCCTTCAACTATTTAAGTCATGACAAATTTTGCCCAACTTATGTCATTAACTTATGCAAGAAACTTCAATGTGAGTGCAAATGGCAGTAGGCCCCTTCCACTTGTTCCTGAAGCAAATAGTGCAGCTGGTGATCTCTCCTGGTCCTCAGCATGTTTCTGAACAGCAGAAACTGTGTCTGTCAGGAGCTGCTGGATTCTGACAGGTGCAGAAATGGAGTGCTATCAGCAGAGCTTCAACACAACAGAGGCTGTAGTTACATATCTCAGCCTTGCAATCCTGAGACGTAAATATCCTACAGCTGTACGTCAGGCCATGGGCATGATACCATGGTCTCCTTTAGTCCATAGAAAGTTTCAGAGCATGAGCTGGTTCCATGGTTTTGCATGGAACCTGGCTGGCAGTGAGCAATTCCTGTCTCTCCTTTGTGCTCTGTATAGTAACAGTGCTTATAAACTAATGTAAAAACAGTGCTCTGCCAAACACCCCTGTCCTGGGTTGGCCAGGGAATTTCCACTCTGCCTGGTCCCTGTCTGTGGTTCTCTCCATACCGATGTCCACACTGCTCCAGTGCAAGAAAGCAGCTTGGACAACGTGCCTCCAGCTTTCTGTACGTGTTACCCAGGTGGCCTGGGAATAGAAACATTATTTAGTAGTGGGTGGAAAGCCTGTCAGGTTAAACTTTGGTCAGGCCCTCCCCGGCACGGTATGCTGAGTTCCACACCCTTCCTCTGACATGGTGAAGTTGCCTGTGTTTTATAAGGCAGCTCTGAGGCGAATTATCCCAAATATCTTTGAAATGGTACTCTCATGCTTCTCATACAGGATGGGCTGTGTCTGCTGTGGCTAACTATGCTGCAACACAAAAAAAAGTGTTTTTCACGGGAGACTTCAACTAAAATGAAATTTGTTGCATACCTGCTACTGCAGGACTAAAAACATCCTTGGAAATATTTTTCCTAGCTCAAGAGGTGTTGCTTTCCCAAGGAAATTCTATCTTAAGACTTCATCTTGATGGATGAGTAGGAATCCGTCTCAATACTTAAGGGTGAATGATTCTCAGGTGCAAGGGATTATGTTTGCAAAGCTAAGGTTTAATAAGCAGGTAACAATTATTTGGTATTTCTGATGGGTGGCTGTAGAAAGTTCAAAACAATATTGGGCTAAATGAGCTAGAAGATCATATTTAACTATAAAACATAATTAACAATTTGAAACTGTTGAACAAATTTTATCACATGAACGCCCACATTATACAAAAAATCGTGATAGTCTTGGAGGAAAAAAAAAAGTCAGCATTAAAAATAGAAAATACACTGAAATGAAGGATATGTGAAAGAATAGTATGCTCAAGATCATAAAATGTACCAGAATTTGTAAAGGAAGAAAAAGAGCAGAAGCAGAACTTTAGAACTAGCAGAATTAAAGGCAATAAGATGTTTGTTTAAAAAAAAATGCCCTAAGAAACAATATTTCCAATAACATTAATCAGCTATTAAATGAGTTCTGCACAACTCTTAATAGCGCTGAAAGCTTTTTCCAGGTGCAGAAGATAAACAATGCATCTGAGGTGAGAATTGTACAGTCGTTCACATTCAAAGATGATGCTATATAACAGCACTGACGTGAAAAGAGGGAACCTAGGTGACCTGTACTGTAGATAGTAGATATTGGGCCAGTTGGGTGGACACATCAAAAAAAGAAATATAGATAGATTAGTACCAGTGAGCCTGGGTTTAAAAATCTGATGCTGGAAGAATTGATTCTTGTACAAGGTTAGAAGTTTGGTTCATAATATAACAAGACATTCTCAGACTTGGCATGTTATCACTTCTTAATTCTTAGCCTTAAATACATGTTAAAGGGATAAAGGTTTTGCCAACAGAATCCTTGTCAAATAGGTAGCTTTTAAGTCTTAGTTAGGTCCTTAGACCTAACTAATTTTTTATTAGGAGATAGACTGTTGTCTAAAGAAAGGGCAGAAAATCTATTTTCTTTTCTACAGGATAGGCTAAAAGCAAGTAATAACATCCCATGAAAAATCCATGTGAATCATCATGATGTGACAATAACAATGCTGTGAATTTCATTTCAGCCATCAAGCCTGTGGTTTGGTGGTGGAAATAAAGGCAGATCCAATTCTTTTAAAAATTGCAGCTTTACTGAGAACCATTGTTGAACCTCATTAAAATGATATATCCTTTTAAAAAGAAAGAAAAGGGGGAAAAAGGCATTTGATGATAAAAATCTACTGCTGGAAATTGTCTGGCATTAAATACTTACTTGTGTTTTGGGTGATGTTAGGGTAGGAGCACAGCTCTGCTTGCTAATGACTCCCCTTCACTTAGTCACCCCTAAGCCATTGATGCTATCAGAATTGAATTACTGAGTTTATGAAATCCGAGTGGGTTTCAGGTTGCTTTTCCCCTTTCTTCCTATGAATGAGAAGAGGAAAGGGAGTAAAAGCTTGCAGCCCCACCTTGACCAAATTCTTCCTTCTCCTAGAGGAAGAGACAGGTACAGGATGAATTTTAGACAAATTTAGACTGACTGCCTGAAGTGTACCTCAGTTCTGGTCAAAGGAGCATTATAGACCTGAAGCAAAATCACTGTTCAGCAAAAAGAATGTGTGCTGTGGGTAGCTCTGAAAGTCCCATCATACCTCTGTCAGAGAAGAAAATATTGCTGAAAACACTGAAGCTGAAGACCTTTGAAGAAAATACATCAATTTGAAAGAGATTTGATCTAGCTAAGGAAGAACTGAATGTTTGTGGCCTCATGATACAGGCCTATCTCAGGAGTAAGTTTTCTTTAACATTGAAATAGCTCTTTAGATGAGGACTTATTGACAGCAAGTAAAAAGTGGAATGTCTTGATTTTACTAGAACAGATCAATTCAGCCTCTGTTTAGAATTCTTTTTTTTTTTTTTTAAATAAAGAAGAATTTCAGTGAAGAAGAAAAAGATCAGATGTGGAAAGTTTCTTCCAAAGCAAAAAAAGCATTTTGCCCTTTGAGTTTTTGTTAAAGCCAATAGCAGAGCTACTACTTTTGACTTCTGTGGTGCAAGAGAAGATCAAAAAAGTTGATCATAAAGAGCTCAGGATAGCTGAGAGAAGACAAAGAACATGGAGACAAAGTGAGTTAAGTGACATCATCAGAATGACACAGCAGTTTAGTGGCAAAGCTGGAAAAAATCCATGTTCCTTGAATCCCTGTGTCGGCTTAACTGTATGGCTTTTCAGCGTGAGAAGGTAATCCCACTGATTTCCAATACTGTAAGAAGAGAAAAAATCCAATTGAGACACTACTCATGTGGTATGGAGAAAAGCAAAGAGACTCGTGTGCATTAGATCCTCAGCAGAGTAGGCAGAACAGACTGCCTTGTGCAAATGCTCTGAAGAGATTAGCACAGTAATATTTGTGAAAATTATTCAATTTATTAGAGATGAGAAGAAGAAATAAAACAGTCCCAAGCCTGAACCGCTGCTCAGAGAAATCACTGAGAGACTTTAATTAATGTTAATTGGAATGGATTGATCTTTTTTGGAGCATTAAGTTAGCTTGGAATCACAGTTGAAAATGCAAGCTTATATTAAGAAATAAAAGTTTGTATTACTATCAGAGGACACAAAGTAATAAATAAAATATGGCCCCAGTGCCTTTAATATTTTTAAAATGCAAATTGGGAAACGGCATTGATGAAATTACCTCAGAAAGGAATAAGCATAGCAACTAGAAATAAATACATCTACTAAATTAGAAAGTCGGTTCCGAGCAGTGTCTTTAGACCAGTAAAGTCTACTATGACAACACTTAACTGAATCATAAAGAACAATATGGTAAATATACAGGATATATTTTATGTTTATCTGGTACGTATTTCATGAGGGGTCAAGAACTTTTTTTATTCTCCAAATACACAGTTCCAAAATGTAACAAAGAGCTGGTGAGTTTCTTTGGTTGGTTTACCAATTGCAAATTACCAGTAGTCATGACATGCACACACTGGAAAACCATTCATAGCACATTTAAGTTTTGCCTAAAAAAGAGGCACAGAAGACAAATGAGGGATTGTAAAGAACTGATTTCACTAAATACCGAAGAGTCACTTGATTTTTCAAAAAGCTTTAAAAGTTGAAAACACACAGAATGGGAAGCCTGTGCACCGAAATGTTTCTCTAAGCGTACGCTGTCCCAGCTCTGCACTATAGCTTTGAACAAGAGAAACCAGGTAGCATGCATTTCCTCCAGGACTCAGAGTTTTTTTTCTGAATTTGAATAAAAGTAGAACTCAGTTTTCCATGTGCCTGTAGAGGCTGTATTCATATGTATTTGAATGAATGTTACGAAGTATTCGCAGAGTATCTAAGCATTCTAAATTTGGTTGAATAATAATTTTTTTTAGCGAACAAGTGGTCCTTCAGACTAAAGAATGACCAGGTGCACCCACAGCACTCACTCTCTCTTTCATGCTCTCTGGAATTTAATCTTAATGCAGTAGTTCAGTGTCTAGCTGTGTCTGAAAGAGCACCTGAGGTGGGATGCTGCGGCATGGCAGCTCAGACTAATGTATGCATCTTCTCAGCAAATTTGCACAGAGATGCCCAGTAAGAGATGTCCACCAGAGAAGGAGAAGGGATGTAAGATTTTGCAGGGCTTGTGAAATCCTTGTCACAGCTTCAGGTGTGTTGCAGTGCTCTATCTGCAGTCTGCATCCATTTTCAAGCATCATGTACGCAGTCTTTCAACAGACTTGGAACAAAAAATATAACAGGATTAGAAAAGAAGAAACGTTACACGTGGAGAAGAGCTAAATGTAAATGCAAACTTGTTTTCACAATGTCCCTAAATTGCTGATAGTTGAAAGTAGTTGCCTGAGACAGGATCATTTAATATTACCCTAATTCTTCCAGTCCTTCTCAGAGCAGCAACTTCTGGCTATCTAACTGGACCCTTGATCTAACAGAGCATTACAGTTCTTCTGTGCCACTGCATTCCTGACACTAATTTTGATCTGTGGCTTTTTTTCCTCCTTTCTTTTCCTTATAAATCTAGACTATGACTTATCTATACTACTGAAGAAGAGAGCAAGTCTGGGCTGTTAACACTGGTGACTATGTCTCCCCTCCCCTCCTCTGCTCTCATCTCTTGGTGGGCACAGAAATCACTTTACTACAAATCCATATTTTCTGCTTAAACCTCATTCTGATTCATCCTGACTCTAGATGATATATCTGGGCCTTATGTTACACTGTGAGGCAGAAAGAAAAGAGCCACTCTTCAAACCACAGCACAACTGTTCTGCTCAAAGCTTGGCAGAAGATGATGTTATGATTTTAATTTTCTGCAGTGAAGGAAACTGTTCCTGGGGGAGTGGGACTGGGAAGAACTTGGGACACTGGGATAGAGCTTTGGAAACTTGGATGTATTTTCTGGAAGACAAACAAAGTCACTGGAGTTTTCTAGATACTACATACCAGAAGAACACTGAGTGGATAGTATTTTTACCCAGCATTGTGCTCTCTCCTCCTTTCACTTGACTCTGACAACTGTGGACCTCCACACACTGTGCCAAAGGCTCCTTTCTCTTCCAGTCAGGCCTGTTCTTTCCCTATCTCTGCTGCAAGAAACAGACATGATGTTCAGTTTCACATATTGTCCCAACACACACCTACTGGCATTTCTTCAGACTGTCATAAAGTGATACCTGATGCAATTTCGTTCTTGTAGCAAAATTTTAATTCTCCCCAGAAGCAGAAAATTTTCTCCAAAACTCCGACTGGCCAATGAGATTTAAATACCCTGCAACCACTCAAAGCTCAAGACATGGATCTTAATCTCCCATAAAGAGGTCAGTCTGGAGGAGCCTCAGATTGTTGGAGAGTAGTGGTGGCAAAGAGAAGAGATGCTGGGAGATGACCCTTACTGCACTGTGGCTCTAGATGCACAGAGAAAAGCAGGCCAGGCTTGATCCTCAACGTTTTCCTGGCAGGAACTATCCAGCTTAGCAGCACCACTGCTAAAGGTCTGTAGACTATGTAGGGAAAAAGGGATATTTAGTGAGTGGGTCATCAGCCTTGATATGAGAGGACCTCATCTATACCTGATGTGCATTCCCCTGTTTAAATTATCATTTGGGGCATGATGTCTTAATTGAGGTGCAGGTAAAGAACATTATCATCCTGACTGGGCACCCATTAACTCTGTGGAAGGTCTTTCATATTAGTCAGCAGAGATAGTGAAACTGATCTTTAGTTTACTCAAAGGCATAGGCTCCACTTTTAAAAAGAGCTAGGGTCTCCTATGCAACAAAAATGTCTTCTTGTAGGGAAATGAGAATTGCAGGAAGACTGTCCTGAAACTGCATTTAAACTGAATCCATATTTGAGAAAGCCAAGACGTGTATTCGATCAGCACTAAATTAAAGTAGTTTGGCCTCAGTTTTTAAAGACTCTTTTTCTTTGTGCTAGATGTTAGCTGTGGAATGATACTGTGTGACATGATGTTCACTGGAACTAATTGGGATATGTTACAGTAAATCTTGCAGCTATTACCAGCTTTCATTAACAGAACCCAAATTTATTCCCAGGTTGTTTCCATTTCTGCAGAAGGAATTGATTGTGCATAAAAGAAGAGAGATTGAGAGAGAGAGAGAGAGCTGGAGAAAAAGGAAGAAGAACCTCGGTGCTTTCTAATTTTAGTGAATCAGTCAGAATGAGAATGGGTAGTTAAGTCTCTGTTTTTTAAAAAAAAAAATTAAAGAACTTCACAATGGGCACCTACACAATTCCAAGTGAGAGAGAGAGAAACTCAGATGAGGAGGAAGCCTTGGGAATATCTGATGTCATTTTAGGGATAGCCAGGTTCATGAATGAGTTTGCCTTATCAAGCTTTAGCTGTCAAACTGTTCATTGCCTCCACCTGAACTGGTGGTCAATTGTTCCTTGGTGCTCAGTAGTGAGAAATGCAGACCTCAAAGGCTGATATCCCAGGTGCATGCCTTAGAAGGGGATGTATTTGCTGTCTAACTAGAAGAGCTCTAAGCAGATGCTTAACTTGTAACTATCAAACTATGAGTAAGTGCTCACTCATGAGGAGCTCCTTCTATTACCACGTTCATTGCAAAGCCTTTGTGGAGAGGAGTGCCCAAAGCAGGAGAACATCGTGTGAATCACTGTATTAGTTACTCTTAATCAGAGCCTTAAACCAGTTTTCAGTCCATGTCTCCCTCCAGAGCTGGAGGTGGCTGTGCCTGGCACAGGGCAG
This sequence comes from Myiozetetes cayanensis, assembly GCF_022539395.1. Taxonomy (NCBI): domain Eukaryota; kingdom Metazoa; phylum Chordata; class Aves; order Passeriformes; family Tyrannidae; genus Myiozetetes; species Myiozetetes cayanensis. The sequence continues at coordinate 7,124,783 of NW_026087631.1, read as the reverse complement.
CCCCAGGACTCATCACAGAGGACACCTCTCTTAGGCCCCAGCTGTCAGCACCTGAACATATAGACCCATTATTGTGTGGCTTCCCAGACTTTGTCTTTTGTACTGTAGAAATGCCCTGCACTTTTAAGGCATGGTTCAAAGGAAAGTTGTTCTAGTGTCTGGAGTTTTTATTTTTTTGTTTTCAATATACTTCTTAGATGATATCCCAGCAGAAAAAGCCACTAAGCAAAGTGGAAAAAATATTGTTAATGTCTTCTAATTAAATTCATTGAAGCAAATCATCTTTCTACTTACTACATCCTTCACTGTCTGCAGTGTTGCTTTGTTTCCTCTGGCATGAGCTGGCACCTTCTTCTCTTGGGAGCCCCACACCTGCTCTGATAAAGGCTGATGAATTTAGCACCCCAGAAAAGTAATTTTCCAAACACAAGCACGAACAGCCAGGCAAATAACATTTTCACACAGCATTACTGAACAATAACACAGTGTTCTCAGGCTTACAGTGGCTGTGCTGGGAAGCAGGTGTGTGGTGGAATATTTATGGGTAATCCAGACAGCAAAGCAGGTGCTTTTAGAGCCAGCTACTATAATGCTGTCAGTGAGTTGTTCTTGTCTTCCTACAATCAGAGACCGTTATGTCTCTAAGGCTCATGCTTTTTCCTCCTGGCACATGTGTGGGAGGGGCTAGCTTCTTTCCATGGAGAGAACAAAGTCAAACGAGCAGGAACTGGGGCTGAGTGAGCTGCCACATTGGGAAAGTGACAGGCAAGCTGTTACCAGTAAGGATGCCCAGAATGTATGAATATATAAATAAGAGGGAATTTTTCTATCAGCGAAAAAATGCACACCATATTTCCCACTCTCCTTGAAAGTGCTCCATAATCAGAAGCTTGTGCCCAGCTTAAAAATCTGCACCCAGTTCTTCTGCCAATGTGCAAACTCCCTATCCTCCCACACTCCACAAATCCCTTTGACAAAAATCCTGCAGATGATGGATTTTCACCCTCAAAGTACATCAGGTCAAGGGCAAGAAGTGCCAGAACTCACATATGTCAGCATCTGCTAAGCAAGATCTGAAAGGTAATCACAGGGTGATATACTTGCTTGACCTGTTGACGTGGTGCCAGGAGTTGTCCATGAGGGGAAATGAAACAACATCTCCTTTCGCTCCTGAGCCAGCTCAGACACAGAGCAACATTTCTGTTTTTCCTATTTGTTCGTTCTGCCCTGGCTCTGGATTGGGCTGAGTTTGTTGGTGGCTTCTCTATTCTGCACACAAGGAGCTCTTTCTTTCAGGTACTTCTCAAAGGTGACAGTATTTCTTCTCTCAGTATCAAAGTTTCTGGTTGTGTCGCTGCATTTGTGCTAGCTGCTTCTCTGTGTACTTGCAATGGTGCATGGTAGGAATTTTTTAAGTACTCTTCTATTAGTAAAAGTCACACTTCCACTAACACAGGACTTCTCTTGTGGCAGCAAACACTGAGATTTGAAATGTTTTTTCTCTTAGCTTCTCAGCAAAAGCTATTACATGAAAAGGATCCAGATTGTAGCAGCAATTTGTGTAAGTAGGGCCTTTACCAAAATAGGCTGAGGATTTGGCCAAAAATCCCAACAAGCTGATCCAAAAAAGCTCACATGATTCAAAAAAAAGCTCAGTGAAGTGATTAATTGATCTTTTTAATTACTCTTTTTATACATCTGAAGAATAACTGTTCATTAATGGGCTGAAGTGATGGAAATTTCTGAAGTAATAGGATTCCTACTTGTTCACGGCTTTGTTAGGCATGCAGAGGTATTTTATGATGGAAGATAGTGGTCAGGGCATAGAACAGCATGATCAGCTGAGCGTGATGTTAATGTGCATGGTTACACTTACCTGCAGGCTCAGTTACTGATGTGTTTTCTTCCAACACTCCCCTGCAACTTGGTGTCATACAAGATGAGATTTAAAGTCTCTGTCTGCCTTATCCTCTGCCTCCCACCCTTCCCACCTGGCTACTGAAAGTCTCATTAATGATGTCAAAATGCTCAGACAATATAAAATTAAAATAGAGAGCCAGCCTTCATTTGCCTAGCTTGAGGATGAGCACAGCTGGGTATCAATTAGCCCATAAGTAAGAGCTTCGAGCTGCTGCTTTTTGACATGGACACAACAAAAAAACCAACATGTTCTGGAAAAGATCCCATTCTTTGCTGTATCAGAGCAAAGGCACCCAGTTAGTTCAAGACAGAGGGAAAGAAAATGGTGGGCTTGTTACTCTTGTTTTGACTCACTGTCTGGAGGATGAATGCTTCCAACCAGAAGGAGGTTAACCCTTCAGCTGTTCCATACCCTCTGATCTGAATTGCTATGAGGGCCTGCCTATATGGATGGAGAGGGCAAGAAAAACTGCAGGTCCCAACTAAGACCTCAAGAACCTATGAAAATTATTATAGCAACTGTTCTCCCCTGTAAAGGCTCCTTTCATTACTTCAGTAATTGAAGCTGGTAGGAGTTAAAAGCAGTGCCTTTGTCTTGCTTCCATACAGCAAAGGCATACCTAAGAAAAATGGGCAATAGAGATAGCAAGCCCTTCTTCACAAGGTTCATCTCTCTATTTTGCTGTATAGCTCTTAGCTTGATGTGGGTTGTGAGTTTCATGAGATCTGCCCCTGCTAAACATATCAGTGACAATGCTAAGCATTTGTTCTCTGACCACGGCCGGTCAAGAGAAATGATGAGAAAAGGTCAACAGCTCATCTCTAGCGTGGGTTTTGAGCAATCAGCCCAAACTGGTTGCTTGTGGTCTGAGTTTTTTTCTGCAATGGCTGTTTACAGGTGAAAGCAGTTCTCTGTACTTGTAATAGCAACCCAGCCTTGCAGCACTGCATAGCCTGAGTGGGTCCTTCTAGCACTGTAACACCATTATTGCTGTTTGGTTGGACTGTTAAGATGAACCAGATATTTTCCTTTGCCAGCTTTCATTCACTACAGACATGACTTCTCCAGTCTCTTGGGAAGTAAAAAAACTGTCTAGAATTACATAAGGAAGAGGCTGGTGTGTCAGATCAAAAAGGGCTAGGGAAAAATAAGCGACTTGTCCTTCATTTTTTCATGTCCCTCTAAAGAGCTACAGCATATGAATAAACACTCATAATTTCCTACTTGCTCTTTTTGGATGTCAAAAGTGTCCTTCCTATATTTAAAGCATTTTGATGTCAGTTCTCATCTCTGTTGCCAGTTAAGGGGACTGAAAAGTACTTTTTGTACTTCAGAGGGAAGCATATGTCAAAAGTTTGGAACTAATTGATTAACTATCTTTGATTTTACTGAGTCTTGGCTCTGAGCTTGTGACAATACCTTGGTCTCCACAGACGTACTAGCAGGGTGGGTGTGCTAATTAGATCCTAACTGCAATGGGGCATGGCAGGATTTATTCCACACAGAAGAATCCTCAAGGAATTGATGACAACAATTAAATACTTGCAAAGCAAGGACTAAAGATAATCACCTAACTAATCTTTCCCGAGCTCTTACTATTGCTGAATTACATTATCTTGTGCTGCCAACAAAGTCAGCGTTTAAAAATTTTGATGCAGGTTACGGAAAGAAAAAGAATTCTACTGAAAAGTTTGAGGCAGTTTATTGTCCTGTCAAATTCATCCTATCAATCTAGGGGAGTTACTGAGGACAGAATAACTTAAGAAAATAGCGTGGAAGGAACTTATTATATTTCAGTGCAGCCTCATTTTAAGCAATGACTATGTTTCAGAGCAGACTCACCGCAGCCCCTTTAGAAGGGTAAATCTTATTTAAATTCTCTGTTCACGATGAAAAAATTAATTGTCTCCCATATTGGTCTCACAGAAAGCTGAGAAAAATTGCAGATGCATACCTAAATGTTGGTCTAGGGGACTAACTTCCAGGGTAGTCTTCAGGATTCTCAGCAGGAGTTATATGAGTGCTGCTTTTATATCTGGGACTGTTAGTTGGCTCTATTCTAATTATTTTTTTTTTCTTATGTAACAATTAAACTATGTTTCTGTCAACTATGTTGACTTTGTTTAGTAGAATTTAATCTTTTTTTTTCCCTCAAATTCGCTGTCTAATAGAAGGCTACAGTTAAATGCAGCTGTCCCTCACAGTGCTGAATTACAGTAAATTACAAGGAACATAAATTTAGCTGGAGCACACTTTCAGTCGTGTACAGGGGTATCACTTCCAGAATTCTAAGTTCTTAATCGATCTGCTGCGATGAGCTCTGTTACCTGCCACTTTTCTTTGCAGATAATACAGTTCTGCATGGGCAAGAGCACTTTTTAGTGTACTACAAAATGCCAAGGAGGACCTAAAGTTTCATAACAGCGGGAGCTGACATGTGCACAAAGAAATGAATGCAACATTCTAGAAACAAAACTGGCACTTGGAAACTGTTGGATTTTTTAAAAAATCTGCCATTAGTGGCTTCTAGGGATTTACAAAGAGATGAGATGCAGAGAGCTCACGTAGTTTATCTGCCAAGAGCTGAACTTTAAACGTATGAGCCATTTAGGGTTGAATTTTCATCTGTCTTAAAGCTCAAGTCTGCCAAAGTGCTCGTGATCAATAAGGCAATGAAGTGCTGAACCCTACAAAGCACAAATCTAGAAAAGCATTATTATAATAATAATTTCTAAGCCTCATGAGCAAACCATGAGTTCCCTATTCCCCTGGAGAGAACAAACCATATTTCTTTTGGGAATTATCTGCATGTCCAGCTAGCTTTGAATTGTAAGGAAAAAAAAAAGACTCCTTATCCTGCAGTAAACCACTCCCTATCCAGTGGAGCACTTCTGTAAGGTTCTTGTAGAGACAAAGTGACTGGACTAGAGCTTTCAAATGAGATTAAACAATGTGAAAATAAAAATAAACCCCAAAAACCTAAAGCAAACAAAAAACACAACAACAACAACAACAACAACAAAGAGTTTTCACATATAGTGAACAGAGGCTATGGAAAAGAAATAGTTATGTCTAATCTAAATTACTTCAGTGTTCTGAGGAAACAATTTTACCAGCCTTGTACTAAAAGAACGGTTTTCCCCTGGCAAAGCAAAATATTGCAGGAGGTAGGAAGAAGGATGAGCAGCTCATACTCCATGTTCTCATCTTGTGAAGTGTGCACATAAGCAGAGACATAATCTGTGGATTTATTTATGCTGTCAGATACACAGCCATAACATAAATACTTTTAAACTTATACAGGCAACTGCACTTGTGCATTTCCAGGTCTCTGCCATTGGCTTCTGTAGAAAACTAAGTGCAGACTTTGGAAACCATAGGAATCATAACCTGCTTTGGCTAGCAGCATACCTGCTCTACATCACCGAAAAATCCTCAGTTCTCATGGGAACCCCATCCTGGTGATCATGGAGCAAAACTGTATTTTCACTGTAACTTATGAGCAATTAAACTATAATTGTTACTGTGTAATATGTAACTTTTCTTTCTTCTTACCCTGCTTTAGCTGCTTTGAAGAATATAATTGACCCAGATTTTCTCAACTGAAGCTGCAAGTTGGGTTCTGGGGGAGAGATTTTCCACAGGACCTAACAGGCTTAGGAGTACAATATAAACTGTACTTATCTTGGGCCCTGTGGTCATGAGTCAGTGCACTGATTTCAGTCAACTCTCCAGGTACCTAAAATCAGTATTTTGGAGCCTCTGATCCTATGCTCTTCTTCATAAGTCAGACATTCTCTGCTTACTCTGGAGAGTCTTCTCTGATTACAAGATGGAAGACTTTGCTAGTCAGTAGTAATTTGATTATCTGCATTCCTGAAACTTTCAAAACCTCATTTCTCTCACTGAGGCTGACTGTATTGCTGTAAGGCATTGTTTTAATGTGGATGCTGCATATACAACAGGAAGAAGGTTAACATATTTGCAGACACGGAGAAAATGAAAACATGTTTTCTGCCCAGTATTCTGAAAAATTCATGTGCCTGGTCTTTCTCACAGAGCTTTGTTTTCCAAAGAGTAATAAATTTGCTCACAAATTGCTGTTCACACCACCTGAATGTGGAAAAAAGTGCTTGACTGGGAAAACCTGGCATAGTCCATGGAGCTGGCCAGTGAGCAGAATGGCCAGGTTGCTTCAACAGAGTCAGCATCTGTAGTAGATCAAGCCAAAACATGTTTCCCATCTGCCTCTGTGCAAACACAGGCAGCATGGGGAAGAAACAAGAGGAGTTAGAGATGCACACGTGCCTGCAGGGCTGTGATCTTATTGGCAGCACAGGGAGGGAGTGCCATGGCTCCTATAACTGGATGTCAGGAGAGCAGACTTTGACCTCTTCAAGGATCTGCAAGCAAGAAAGAAAGAGCCAGTGAGCAAGTGAGTGAGTGAGAAAGAAAAAAAGGATGGAAAGAAAGAACGGAAAGAATGGAAGAATGAACAGAAGGAAGGAAGAAAGGAAGGAAAGGAAAGGAAAGAAGAAAGAAAGAAATGAAGGAAGAAAGAAAGGAAGAAAGGAAAAAAGGAAGGAAGAAAGAAAGCAAGAAATAAAGCAAGAAAGCAAGAAAGCAAAAAAGAAAGAAAGAAAGAAGGAAGGAAAGAAATAAAGAGGGAAAGAAAGAAAGAAGGAAAGAAAGAAGGAAGGAAAGAAAGAGGGAAAGAAAGAAAGAAGGAAGGAAAGAAAGAAAAGAAAGAAAGAAAAAGCAAGCAAGAAAGAGAAAGAAAGCAAGAAAGAGAAAGAAAGTAAGAAAGAAAAAGAAAGCAAGAAAGAAAAAGAAAGCAAGAAAGAAAAAGAAAGCAAGAAAGAAATCAGCAACCCTGGTTTGCAGCATCAGTCCAGCTGATGAGATGTCCGGGCTCCTGGATCTCTGCCCAGGCTTAATGGGGGTACCTTTATATAGATAGGTTTTCCTGCCCTGAAGGGGTTTCTTGCTTTCTCTGCAAATTAGTTATCATGTGCAGTCTGTTCTTTCAGAGCTTTCTGGAAATGGGTCGGAGGGCTCTGGGAGTCTTGTGTGGTCCTGATCCCCCTTACAGTCCATGCCCTCGTTCCTGTGCTTGTGTGGTACTGTGTTGTGTTCATCTCCAGCAAATAGAACATGGGTGTTTTTCCTGGTGCTGCCCTACCTCCACATGACCCCTTCTCCAGCCACATCTTACTCTTTCCTATGGCATAGGACAAGGGAGAATGACCTTAAATAGAAAGAGGACAGGTTTAGATTGGAAACCAGAAAGAAATTCTTTACTGTAAGGGTGGTAAGGCACAGTTTGTCCAGAGGGGTTGTTCATGCCCCATCCCTGGAAGTTTTCAATGCCAGGTTGGGTAGGACTCTAAGCAACCTTGTCTAGTGGATGGTGTTCCTGCCTATGGTGGAGAGGTTGGAATGAGGTGATTTTAAAGGTCCCTCCTAACCCAAGACATTCTATGATATCATGATCTCCCTCTTTTAGCTGTGTTTGTCTGGTCCCGTCTCCATTGAGACGAACAGAAGGATTCATTTTGATGTGAGTTTGCAGAAAATTCATGGTGGCCTCTGCAAGCAGGAGCCCGATGCAGTTCTGTTTTTCACTTAAACAGCAAGCAGTGGGCAGATGTGATGTTGTTTCCAATCAAAAGTAAAAAAGCAAGGCTTCTCAGTACTGATCAGATCTCTGAGAGAGAGCAGTGCTTTATCTTGCACCCTATCTGTTGTGGAGCTTCAGAAAAGCAAATTCCCTACCTAATGTGATCTTGGATGCTTAGATCACTGGATATTCCCATAGGAACGCATTGCAATCCTGCAGCTAATTAGAATGAAAACCAGATGAATGCATGGTTCTCATGCAGCAATGTTGCCCAGTGTCACCAGAAGAGGATGCTAATGGGAGGCAGATGAAGATGGGTAATTTGAAATCCACATTGCATCTGATCTGTGCTTGTGGTGCAACAAGAAAACGCAGGCCTCTATGTACCTGCCATGGGATCCCCCTGAGAGAAACAGGGGGATAAGACTGAAGACATGAAACAAGATAGGTCATGAATAAAGAACTGCTGTGATTTTGAAAGAGCTGAAAGCCTGAGCTAGCACAGAGTAGCAAGGCATGTGTGGCCACAGGGAACTTGTGGGGAGATGGAACCTTGGATGAGGTAAAGGACTCAAAGGACAGAAGCCTGCTTTACAAATAATCTCTACTGGAAAGCTGGCTGAAAAACTCTGACAGTCCTCAGAGAGATGGTTTGGGAACACCTTTTCCAGGAGAGATGAGGCATGAAGCAGAAACTGCTCATATATCCATAGCCTTGCCTGTGCATCTTGGGTGTCCTCTACCCGAAGTTTTATTGTCCTCCTTTCTCTCCGTCTGCCACCTCTCTCCTGAGTTATGTTCCTGTTTGGCTCACACGCAATTGAACAATGCAGTTTAGGACTGCAGTTTCCAGACTTTGCCTTGTTCTTTTCCATTATTAATCAGCCCTCTTCCACCAACACATTGACAAGGTCAGCAGAGCTATGCAGCAGCCTGTGGAGACAAAAAACACCCACACCTACACTCACACCACACCCACACACCCACACATATCTCCATGTTGTGGCAGGAGTTCTGTCATGAGACACCCAGTAGTCTCTCTCGTACCTTTCATTCTCTACCACAGCTGGAAAATGGCACAACCTGCCTGTGTGGCAGGTTGTGATTCTTTGTCCATCACTCCTTATAAAGCACAGGGATTATCCAGGGTCAGCATGTCTGAGTTGTGTGAAACCATCTGTGTAATTATAACAGTGTGCGGCAGAGCTTGTACTGAAATGGATAAATCTAAGAGACAAAGATAGTATCTTCCTTTTCTATGTATTAAAAGGCTTCCCCACAGATTTTCTGGGGACTCATTCTGTCCATCAGGCCAGGGAGAAATGAACTGTTCAGAAAGACAAGTAGACCACCAAAAACAAACAAAAAGAGCAAAATTTCACACAAAATGAAATCAAGAGATTTGAGGTGGGAAAAAAGCCAGGGCACATTGTTGGACCAGATCTACATCAAAGTAGGCTTTGTTCTTTGAACAGTCATGAGAACTGAGTACCCAGCACTCTGGGTTTCAGCACTGTCACCTCCTTAGAAAACCCTTCTCTCTTTCTCCCCAGCTGAGGGGCTTGTGGGGAATAGATGTAGGGAAGGAAAAATAGGCTGTTTGCATTGCCACAAACACACAGCAGCACTGCTAATGCAGGAAGATCTGTAACCAATACTGTAGCATCAGGAAAAAATTCAAAACCAGATGGCAGTCCATCACAATGGGCGAATACTCTCCTAAGCCTCTGACTCAAAGCTGTCTCACTTTCACCTGAAACTTAAAGCCAGAGGTGTGTTTGATAGCCTGTTCACTCACAGAGAGACCAAACAAATCATGTAAAAAGACTTCGGGCTTTTATAAATCAGTTAAAATCTGGAAACTTCTGTACCCCGGACTCTCAAAGCTGTGGACCTTAAGGTGCTAAACATATTGCTTCCAACTTGTTTCAGTCCTACATATATTCCTGGCAGAAAATACCATGAGTTAATGATGGGAAGATCTAAATGGGGCTGTTGTTCTCTTTGGGAATAGAAGAGAAAATAGAACTTTGCACACTTGATAAATAAAGCACAAAAAGACACATAAAAGATAAATATTTTTGCAGTAGCTCTGTCTTTTCAGTCTTCCAGATTTTTTCTTTGTTTAAAGTATTTATTAAAGAAGCGGGTTAGATATGAAGAGAAATGTTTTAATTGTAAAGAGTAGCTAAGTTCCAGAGCAGGTGAGAGTTCTTCATGAGCTGAAGTCTCTAAGAAAAGGACTTGTTCAGGTTAAGTTAACCTTTGAGGTGAAATGGTGTGTGTGTGTTGCCCTCCCAGTGTCTTTTCTAATCATATGCTTTCAAGTCTGGCTGAAAATTTTTTTGGGTTTTGTGGGTTTTTTTCGTTGGTTCGGTTTGGTTTTCCATGTCTTTTTTAATTTGGAGTTTTTTTCTACTGAGGGTTAGAATGTGAAGGAAATTTAATCAACATACCTCTGTGAGAATAGGCAAGGTCTCCAATAATTAGTATATTCAGCAAGACAACGAATAATAATTTAAATCTCTCAGTAGATTTTTAAACCTTAGCTACTAAATAAAATAGTAATCCCAGAGATGGCTGCATCTGCCACATCTGTTCAGACATAGATCCAATACCACCTGCAGCTACACAAAACCCCTGAGAAGAAAAATTACCTGAATAGAGACGTAACCAGTATCATCCATATGCCAACCTTTTCCCAGAAACTATAATTTAATGTTATCTGATACGTAGTACTATTTCTTGAGGTATGGACCGATTTCAGGCTCTCAGAGTACCTTGGGAAGAAGAGGTGTTTCCTCAGGGAAAGAAGAGCAGTGTTGCCAGTTGCCCCAGTGAAAACGACCATCCATGAACAATTTTAGCGCTGTGGGTGGTGCATAGCTGTGTTGGGTGGTTCCTGTATGCTTACCCCCAGATTTCAATCACCACAATGCAACCATAGTGGAGGGCTCTTGACTGGCAGCCATGAAACCTGCTGGCCAGACAGACCCACCTAGGACACGCTGTACCATTACAAAACTCCTGCTCCTTCCTCCTCCATGGCTTTGCCTTTGCAAGGCGTGCATCCTACTCCGTGCTGTGGGCTTCACATGCACACCCTCAGTTATCTGAGCTGTGTGTTAGAGTTGTGAACATGTCAAGTTAGCCAAGGGAACGTAGTTCCTTTCTCTGCTCAAAGGACTGAAATGTACTTGTCTTCTTTACCTCAGCCATACAGACTGACCACAGCCTAGCATTGCATGCCATTCCCCCTGCATGGTAGCTGGTCCCGTGTTGAATCTTATTTGTGGTGTACAGGCCTGTAACTACGAGTTGATCAAATGCTTTCTTTGTCTCAGATGTGAGTGGAGATGTCATTTGACATCTCTCTCACGAAATCTGGTCTGACCAGTAGGTACAAAAATCGTAAGACAAATGGCCTTAATGAACATTCTGGCTTGAAAGAATTGATCTAGAGTGTTTTGAAGTTACTGGTTTCAACCTTGCGGGCTGTCATCCTAAATATTAATGATGATGGAGAAAGGAAGGAAAAATATTGCCTTTGCTCAGAAATGCTTAGGAGGAAATGCTTCTATTCAAACCTAACAGCCCTTTGAAATCAGAAAGTCATGACAGCAGGAGTGCACTTTTTGCTTTGGTAAACAATTCAGACTATTTTTAATTGAAAACATGAAAAGAAAAAATAATGAAAATAGCATCTACTTCATGTCTATTCAGTAGTATCACATCAATGATAGTTGAAAATACTGAGTACATGGTACCAGCATAGTTCTTTAATGGTTTTGAAATCATATCTAATTTTCTTTTTGATGTTCTTTTCGAACTTATTCATGCAAAATGATTTGCTGGCCTTTGCATGGGTTTAAGTTAGTTACTTCATAGCTTCGACGTACTGAGAACAATCTTAATTCCATTTGGTACTTTAATTAAAATCTAGGCGTAAGTAAAGGAATGGCTTTTACAAAGCAATAATTTTGAAGCTATCATAGTTGCTACTGCAAACTTGAATGCCTTTCCTCTTCCTCACAAAGGTCGAATTCCTCCCTAATGTAGCTGAAGTGAAAGGATTGTAAGTAATTGTGCAGGTGCTTGTGATGCCACTGGTAACTGAGGAGCTAATAGGGCAGGAACAGGTGGATGTAAGCAACCATGAAAGCAGCTGGTTAAAAGGTAAAAAGACTGAGCAGGAGAATGTGGCTGCCAGCCTGTGAGCTGAGGGCCTGGGGACCAGAATTATCCTTGAAAGGTGCAGCTGGCCTCTTTGCAGCACAGCTGGGCACTGAGAAATGGGAGACTTTCTGAGTTTGCATCATGATCGGAGTACCAAGAAAGTTTAACCTCCATTTATTATCGGAAAAAGTGGAAACAGTCTGTGAAATTTGAATTAGTCTGAATAAACAGGGTAGGTCTCTGAGCAACCTGATGTAGCTGAAGATGTCCCTGCTTAGTGCAGGGTGGTTGGACAAGATGGCTTTTAAAAGTACCTTTCAACCCAAACCATTCTATGATTCTGTAATACAGAGGATAGCTTGCAGGTATGCTTGTTCCTGTAGATTTGCATGTGACAGCTTGAGTTGATTTCTGTTTGTTTTTTACTGTGTACCACCATAACCTCCAAAACAGTGCAAATACTTACAGAAATAGCAGTGTAACCTGAGGAATACTGAAATGTATGAAGGCTACTGACTGATGAGGTTTGGTTGTGCAGAAATTCTTTTCCTTGGACATACCTTCAAACTAGCAACTGGAAAGGATGTCCCAGTCACTGTGGGATCTGAGATATTATAGCATTTCTCTCCCTAGCCTGATTCACAGATGTATATCTTTACTTCTCTATTAAATATAGCATTCTGAATATAAAATCATAAAATGAGATTCTGGTTACTCATGTAATGTCTTAGTGGCATGCCTTTAATTCTTAGTGGGAGTAGCAAATTTCAAGTATCTGTTCAACACACAGGATTAAAGATGTTTCTCTTCAAATAGTATGGGCCAGCTGAGTTTCTAATGAAGGTTTATTTTCACAAAGAGGTCTTTCTGTCCCACTTGTACAAAGAAAACGTGGATGAAGTGGTATAGGATATGTTCCACATGAAAATATCTGAAGCTGCCATTTTCACCACAGTCCTGTCTGTCCTGTCCTGTTTGCTTTGTTTTGTGGATAATTATTTTTTTCCCTGAAGTTTTCTCACATCCATAAGCCTTTACTATGAAATGCTGCACATGGTATTTCAGAATCATTACAGATGTTGGATTTGAGCATCAGACTGTTCACTGAAAAGAGGAGGATCAACACCCATAGAATGTCACCCTAAAACTTTGTTAACACAGAGCTTATTTTCTCTTTACTAGGCCCACAGCTGCATAGTCCCAGTTTCTCTCATGTGCTGGTTTCTGAGTGATCTGAGCAGCTGACCATCTCGTCTTGTGAAAGCTGTCCATCCACTGGGCTATTCTTAGGGACAGGTTGGGTTTTGGTGTCTGTGTAAAAGAGCAAAATGAGAATATTAACAGTGATGTTCATAGTGGAGCATGCGAAGCACCATGTGTGATGGCTGGCTTTATCAGCCGTCCTGTTCAGCGGGTGACTGACAATGTGTTATCTCTCCCTGCAGTATGGGATAAAGAAGAAGGAAGAAAAGGAAGCAGAGGCCCAGGCTGCACTGGAAGCTAATGCTGAAGGGAGTCTGACACGCCCGAAGAAGGCGATCCCTCCTGGCTGTGGGGATGAGGAGGAGGAGGAAGAAGAGAGCATTCTAGACACAGTCATCAAATACCTACCAGGGCCCCTGCAGGACATGTTCAAGAAGTAATAGCTGCAGACTGTTAGATGGGCATAAACAGTACTGCAAAGGATTTCTCTTTTGCCCAATGGGGATTTACAATCTTGCCATCCATCACGCAGCCCTCCCCACCTCTGCCCTCTACTGCTCACTAGGAGTCCCTTCGCTTCCCATTCCCTTCTGACAGCCTCTTTCCCTTTCCTCCGCCCCAAGACTTATCCATTCCTTTTTTTGTACATAGTCTCACATCCAGTAGATGCCTCTGAATGGATGTAAAGATTAAAAAGCTGCAGACTACACAACTTTTATTATAAGCCATAGTACTATGTATGTTAAATAAGGCAACAGCACATCAAGCATAGAAAAGGAACAATCTCATTTCCATCCAGAGCAAGAAGGAGTGTTCACCAAGTATGAACAGTGGCCTCTTTAATTTTTTCAATTATCTTTTTTAAATTATTATTTTTGATAATAATTAGTCATTATTATAATGTTCTTGTTGATTAGGTCACACTAGCCATTTTTTGTTAAGCACATCTGCTCTTGAAAGGGATATCTCGGTTATCCCATGGAAGCAGAGCTTTTCTGTTTTAATTCCATTGCTGACATAAATAAAAGATCATTTGTAAAGTAAATCATGCATGACTTACACAGCTGACATCACGCAAAACTGTGGAAGAAGTGAGTCATCTGCCCTCAGATGCTGTAGATTTAAATGCCTCAGAATCTAAGCAAGAGTCATGTTACTTTGGGAACTAGCCATACACTTAACTTGAGAGAGCAAATTGGTCAGACAGTTGCCATACAGAGAGCTGAAACCACAGGAGAGTGCACGGTGCTCTGGTAGAGGACCTTCCCAGCCCCTCTGAAGCCAGTGACCAAGTGTGTTTGCTGCTCTGTTTAACCTTCCTCTTTCTGCCCAATATTGTATTCAACTGTCACATTTCCAGCAGTGCTTGCAGATTGGATATTTGGGATTCCAGCATATTGTTGTGGCTATGTCATGCCCACCCCTTCCTGCAGTGTGTGGGAGTGTGTTGTGGCTCGAGTGTTAGTTATGGCCCTGGAGATCCAGAAATTCAGGCTATGCCTGATATGTATCGAGCTAAATTACTGCCTTGCCTTGGGGGGGGGGCACTTATTTTTGTGCCCCAACAGCAAAATGTAGGTTTCAATCTCTACCTGCTAAAAAGGCATGAAGTGAGAATGTTCTCCAGTATTGTGCAGGAGCTAATTAATATTACAGCAGTATGTGGTATCCCTTGAAGCTAAAAGGTTGGGAGGAAATCTCTTTCTCACCATCTTTGTGTTGCCTTTTTCAGACACAGGTACAGAGGGCTTCTCAGTACAGCACTGTAGGTATGAAGTAACTGCAAAAGATAATTCAAATTCTACGGGAAATGTTGACTTGCTTGTACATACACAGATTCAACACATAGACTTATTTTGAACACAGATGCTCATGATCGGGTATCTGAGTGGTCATCTGAAGAGCTAATCCTGAAGTTTTGCATTTGGCTATGCCTCTGTAGTTAATGCTGTGAGAGGATCATGCCATCTCAGCCTCGTGAACTTGTAAGAGAAATCAGGGTTTGTCTGTCGGAACTAGCATTGCTTGTCCCTGTCCTGGGAAAAATAAAAATTTCCTAAAGATGTGAAAGGGATTTGGAAGCAAATACACACTTTCAGCTGGCAATAAAAAGGAGAACAATCTCAGACACTTCATTGTGTACCTAAGTTAAGCATTTTACTTCAATGGAACTTCTTTGTTGCACTGGTTCAGTGGAACTGAGTTTGGGCAAACATCTCAGTATTTTCCTGAATAAGAAATTTTAGAAGATATTTATCATCTTTTCAGGTAAGCAGAAGAAATCTGCAGCATGGGTAAAGCAGTGAGCTTATGAGCTCTGTGCGTTCCAGTAGCATCTCTCATAATAGGGGAGAGATACTGTGAAAGAGAAAAAATAGAGTATTCCCTCCTCACCCAATTCTTATTCAGGTATTATGTTATATTATATAATTTTGACCGTAAGTTTCTGCTGAATCCAAGGTGGACTCTGAGAAAGTTTGACTTGATCTACAAGTCAGAACAAGCTGATAAAAGATGCAACTTATTTCAGGCTGGATCTACAAACAGGGCATGGTCATTCAAATACAGGCTGCCAGGTACTATACAGAGGAAAGAGAAAGCAGGTTTCATTCATTTGGATAATGTCAGTGGGGCTTTTTTTACCCTAACTTTCATTTAAAGCAAGATGAGTGTCTCCCTTTTAAGACTTTAATAACCCAGAACACTCTATGAATAAGTGCCTGGGTACAGCACAGCAGTGTTGAACAATTTACCATTTTCTAGGGAGAGTGTCCTACTCACCCCATGCAAATTCAGCAACTAGTAATTTGAGCCTATGTAAGGAAACCTCAAAGAATTGAAACCCCTCCTTTTGTCGTTTTGATGCTCTGCCACAGAGCATCTGTGAAAGCTACTAGGCAGAGGCTGGATCTTTGCTTCAGCCCCTCACTGGTAGTTAAATCTCCTAACCTAGATCACACTGACATGCAGACATCAATACTTTTGCAGTGCTCTAATTAATCTCTGTGGCCCGCATCCTCCAACACACAAGTAGAACCAGAAATGTGCCTCTGCTAAAAGAGACATGTCCCTTCATATCGTCCCCTGGCCCTGTGCTGGAGAACTCTTGCAAACAAACGAAGAAGATAAACTTACTCCATTTTACTTTGGCTTTTCCCTACCACTTGCTTGTTGACCTCTCCCTGATGCCATCCTTGACTCCCTTCCTCAGCCACCAAATAGTGCTCCTGAAATGGGATCAGAATTTTGTGCCTGGCATCCTCCCTGCAGAATGCTACTGCTGATTATTTTCAGTCTCTCTGGCAGCTTGATGTGCATATTTGTGCACAGATGTGTGGACAGTTAGGAAATTAGAGAAGAAAGGCAGAAGAGAGAGAAAAGAGGAGTGTTTGGTACAGTTTTGTCCAACTGCCTCAGCAGCTGTGCCATTGAATGACTGGTCTACAAGTCAGGATCTTGTGTGGCCTGTGCTCAAATTTCTTAAGTAGGTACTGCTATCCATGGGCTCAGAACATTTAAAATACTCCTTTTGTGAGCTGAGCTCCTGAGCTGTGTGAACATCTGGGTTGAAATCCTGAGGAAGGCCATAGGAACTCTCTGCTGAGTCTGGTAGGTCTAATGCCAGGCTCACAAAGCAGAAGGGAAAGGGAAGGTGGTTTATTAAATGGTATCTCCTGAGTCTTTTTCATTGTGAGAGCTTCCCAGCTCAGCCATGTCATTACTTCTGTACCTCAGCTTGCCACATGTGAAACAAACCTTCCTCCCTGGACAGCAGAGAGTTCAGCCAAGTGTGAGCTGGTAGTTCCCATTTTCCTTTACTTTCAATTAGAAACATGACAGAAGATCTATCATAGGTGCTGGGTAGGTTTTGCTTGGTTTTGCCTCACTTTTGGCACTCAGCATGAGTTGTGGACCTCTCCTCAAGTCATTCCACTGTCCCTGAAGTGCCTAAGCCATGCTGAAGAGACTCGAGAGCAGGCACTCTCCCCTCTCTCCTGCCCATCTATTTCCCTTCCCACTCAGAACTGGCAACAAGGTACACAGACACCTTTGGCTCATGTATGGAAGTGAGAAGAATTGTCTCAGACAGTTTTCCCCTCGGCACTCAAGCAGGTGATGAAGCACTTAAACAAGACCAAAGAGAAGCATGGTTCATTGTTTGGATTCTGAATATCTCTTTGTCTTTTCATGACATTGTTTTATTTGCATCACTGGTCTGTTCAATCTCAGGTAAATGAGGGATTTTAATTTTATAACTAGTTTTTATTTACACAGAAAGGTTGGTGGCTAGACACTGCAGTCATTTTCCCTCACAGCTCCAAGACCTTACTGGTAAGTTAAAAAATAGTCAAAGGGCCTTCACATTTGGAGGGTAAATGATTTAGTTTGCCATTGACCTTGTAAAGTCACATTTATATTTAGAGAAAGCCATATGAAATCAGACTGCAATATTAATTATGAATGCTACTCTTGTGTTTAAAACGAATAAAACAAAATGTGAGATCATATGCTAAATCACTTTGGAGTTCCTCTGTCTATGTTTCTAGTATCATACACTGGCTTAGGTCCCTCCCAGCCCCTCTCCTTCATCAAAAAAGACCATACCAATGCTGCTGAATACATCTTTTTGCCAAGCTTACTGTGCTAGAATAAGCATTGTTAGAAATTAGCTGTTGTGATCTAAATGTAAAGTCTTATGTATCTGAAAGTTGTCTGTATCTGTTCTGAATATATGTTATCGAGATAACTGTTTCTTCATGCACTGAGTTAGTAAAATGTTTCAGTACTGTCATTAAAAAATTGCCTGTTTTCTCTCTTTCTCTCACACACAGAGCAAAATTCAGCTTAGCCATGCATTTTCTAGCAGAAAGGCTCCCCAGCTTTCTTTCAGATGCATGCAGTACTAGAAGATGATTTGAAGTAGAGACTTTGTGAATGTGATTTTAATTTGTTATTTTTCTGGTACTTTTTCCTGCATGATATGGGTAAATGGTATGATGTTCTTTTAAAATGGAATCACAGCCAATAAAAAACCCCAGTGATTTCATAAATTGTTTGCAATGCTTTCCTGCGAAATTGCTACAAGGCTACACGTGGAAATCAAAGTATGGTTGCTGATATACAAATATGATGGTAACAGAGTAGAGGAGAAATATGAATGCTATTTGAATAGATATACTCATTTTTTCATTTGTCAAAAACACTGATGACATTTGACATCTGCAGGTGATTATGAAATTTTAAATCAGTTTTGCTATTAGGAATTAGTTTTCCTTAGAAGAGAAAAACAACGTTCCTTTGAAAGGAACTGACATCTAACTATGGTTTAGTGAGAATATGTTTGGATCTTAAGACAAAAAAGGTAAAACACTAATTTGCAGTGACACCAAATGTATCTTGGGATCCAGAATTATGATACATATAAAACTCTTTGGATGGCAAGATACACACAGCTAAGCCTCATTTTACTTGCTCAGGGACAAATCACAGTTGTTATGTTCAGCATGAAAGTGTTGCATCATGTTAGCAAAAGATATTACCATACATCTCATAGGAAAAGTTAATACCCTTTCCCCTCGGAAAGCTCTTCCACAGGACCACTGCATGGTGATATAGTTTTACTGAGTTTTTTTACTGTCAGGAGCAGCCACAGGCTGTGAGTTCCACGGCAGGATCTCCATCTACTCTGAGTTCCATGAAAAGTCTATGTTTGAGGAAGATGACACGACAAGAAAATATTTATCACTAGTTCCCCTAAGAAACAGCCAGCTCCAGGGAACCAGGATAATCATATCAGACCAGTGTTGTTGGGAAGAAGGTTGAGATACAAAAGAAGGGAAGCAGATCATTTTGACAGATTTCATTTTGCAACAGAGGTAAATTATTCTTTCAAACCAGCTTCTGCCTTCTAATTTAAAAAAATTCAGAGGGATAAATTCCAGTGGTTAAGCTGGTGCACTCTACCTTTTCCCATTTAAAAAGTACACTTTGTCAGATAAAATATTCTCCAGAGTAGGACATGACAAGAAATCAACAGGCACATCATAAGTGCTTCTGGTGAAAAATCACTGCAGTTACAGAGATGCATTAGTGAGCCGTTTCTCAGACACTGATCCTGGGATGCAATGATTAGCCCTACTGAAAGCTCCCAGTCTTCACGGACAGCAGTGGAGGCACTGACTACACACTTGGGATAGAAATTAAACTTCCAAATGGAAAGCTGTGTGCAAAGATGCTCACCATGGTTTGTCCTGATTAAGTCTATTTTAATGGCTTGATTTAATTTTCTTCCTGACGTACCATGGGTAATGTAGGCCCAATAAAGTTCTCTTTGAAAATGGGACTTGAATGAAGGCTACTGAACAGTGCTGGCACAATGCTATTCTTTATATTGGCATCCCAGGAGGCTTATGGCAACTATCAACATCCCCAAGTTTTTAATTTTTAAATTGGGGAATTACCAAGATTTCCAACTCTCCCTCTCCAACCATACCACCCCTTTTCAAAAAAAACAAAACAGTACAAACCAAAAAACAATCCCTCCCCCAAAAAACAACCCAAAACCCTCCCCCCAAAAAACCCGCAACCCCCCAACAACGAAGGATGTAACTGCATTGGGATATTCCTTCTTGAAGATAACTCTGCTGCAGCCTGTCTCTTCAGATTTTATGGCCTGCTTGAGATAGGTGGTAAAAGTACATCTGAGAAAGACAAATGGCTGGAATGTGTGATGTCAAACACCCATGCTTTCCTGAGCCTTCACTATTTACAGAGAATTCTGCTAGGGCTGTGGGATGGAAATAATTTTTTCATCTGAGATTTACTTTTCTCACAAACCCTATTTTTATATGAGAGGGTCAGATATAGCAGTGTATTTGGCAAGCTCAAGCTGCAGCAGCCAAGCATATTTTGAATTAGGAAAGTATTATTTAAAAGTTATGATCACCAGATCAAAAATGTTCCATGTGTTAAAAACAGTGAAAACAAAATTCTTGGCTTTTTTGTTTGTTTGTTTGTTTAAAAAATGAAAACAAATGAAGAATAAAAGTTTAAAGACTTTAATATTGCTAAGTATCGTAAGAGATTATTGAAGAGGAAAAATTTTGCAAATCTCCGTGCTTCTCTCCCAATAAGAGCTCTGAGTGAGGGCCCAGGAGAGGTTGTAGTCAGCATGGAAAGCAATGCTTAGGGCTGAACAAATGCAGAGTTCATTGTGAGTGATGACCCATAGTCCTGTGACTCGTAGTCACTGTCAGACAGGAGACTGAAAATCTACAGTGAAGACAGTTCCCAATAGAAGCAGGCTGAGTTACACCCAGGGTTTCAGGTATGGTGCCAGCTGCTCTCAGGATAGAGGTACAGGCCTGCCAGAAGGAGCCTGCTGCCTGGCAGATCTCCTGTGGCAGAACAGTATTGTTGGGTCAAGAGAGCAGAAGTGAGTGAAAACATTTTTTTACCAGCTCCACCCTGGCACTAAACATCTCATATATCCATTGTTTGCAGGGTTCATTCCTTCTGTGCCTGCCTCTTGACGTGGAGCTGGGACCTCCACCCTCACTGTTGCCAGTTTGTAACATTAGTAGTTTCTTTGTTCTCTTGTCCCTTATGGCAGCCATCTCGGGCATACCGGAAGTTTTCCCAGGCAGAAAAGAAGCTGGTGAGGATCAAGTTTCAGGCAGCGGAGCAGACAATTCGACTTGGCTTTCAAGGGCAGCTTGGCAAGCCAATGTCCACACTTGTTCTGAGAGATCACTCCAGAAACTGCCCACTGTGCCAGCAGGTTCCCCAAGAGTCACTGGAACACAGAAGGTCGGTGACAGCGTACAGTACCTTCATACTTTGTGTTCTGCTTCCATACCTCCTTCCTTACTACTCTTCCACACTTCTTTCAATGATCAGCCTAATGGAATGCTGACTCTCTGGTTACCAGCACATTTGGTGAGAACCTGGGGTCTTCCCCAACTTCTGGGTATCAACCAGCTGAGAAGGGAGATTTGAAACAGATCCATTCTCTCAGATGGGACATCTGAGCTCTTGCTGAGCTTCCATGCTGTTGGGCAAAAAATGCCAGGGCATTCCTTTTACCTAGGAGCCTAAGACTTGTTTTATCCTGTGTGGTAGGCTTAAGAAACCTTTCCCTCACAGGGTGGCTGGCTCCAGTTCTTACCAAACAGTGAGCACTTCACCCAGTCTTATGCAGCACTTTTATGCAAGGTTACCACAGAGTGTTCAGGTAAGAAAAATAACAGTAACATCTGTGAGCTTGTTTTTTGGAGACAATGCACATCAACTTTTCCTCAGTGTGTTGCTGTTTGGCAGAGAATGTCTGGCTCTGGTCTACTCTAAGTCTCTGCAAGCATCTAACACTGCTGTGGTTCATTAATTGGTGGAGATTTAAGCTTACATGTTTCACAGTCTGCCCTGCTATTGCCAATAGACTTTGGCACTTGACAGTGAAGAAACTATTTATGCTTCTCCAAGGAAGACCACCATGTTCTCTGGAGGGAAAAAAAAAAAAGGAACAGCTCTTGTCTCCAAGAGGATTAATTATATCTAAGCTTTACATGCTTTTGGAATTGTATTAATGTGATGAAAAATGACAGACCAACAAGAAATTTACCCATATTAATGAACCTGAAGCTGGCTTGGCTGTTGGGAAATTAATTTTAATTGATTCATCAAACAATGGTGTCTCCCTACCATTTCCCAGGGGGATCAGAGATACTGATCTGACAAAACCCTACAATGCCCAGAACTTTGAATTGTCTAAACAAAATATGCACTACATCCAAAGCCAGGTCTTTCAGTTCAAAGCCCCTCTGAGTACCACTGAGGTCATGTGAGAAGGCATCATCTCAACATGACTATGTTACTCTCTCACCCTCTCAGATGATAATTCCTTCCTCAGGATCTAACTAATATGTCACGTGGGCCCTTGAGGCCCTCCCTACTGTGGACTCAGTGGAGGCCAGTGTGATGCTTATGATGGAAGAAAACTCTCCATCTCATCATGCCTTGCAGTTGCAGCTCTCAGGCTACACTGACCAACTTACGTGGGAACACCTTTTGTTGCTGTTGGAGCAACTGGGATGCCATCTCAGGGACACCACAAAGACCTGGTAGTACTTTTAGATGTCAGTATAATGTAAGATGTCATATCTTTAACTGACAAATATCTTGGTTTAAGACAGTTTTGGAGAATCTCCCACTATCTTCTCTGTGACTGACAATCTCTGCTGGGTGGTTGTCATAATGCCAAACTGCGTGCACAACAGCTTCACTGCAAGGGGTAGCCATTGTGCCAGATGTCTTCATGAGCAGAACATAAGTACTTGTGTGAGAATCAGCCTGATTCTCAAAAGCTTCCAGCCTTCACTGACTCCTTGTGTTTATGGAGAAACACATTCCTGTAGGACCATGGGTGACTGTAGGCTACCCTTGTTACAAATCCAAGCTGTAATCCCACCAAGGCCAGTGGCTGAACACTTGCCATCCTAAGGCAGCAGTGTGGGCAGAATGTGTTACAAATGACGTTGTGACTAGACAAGAAAAGGAAGGACCAGACAGCACTGGGAAACTACTAGCTTTTGCAGTCTAACTGCTAAGGACAAATTGCCTTCCAAGGACATGTTGCCAGTGAACATAACTCCAGCTATGTCTGGAGCTTTTGTGAAAGGTTAAGGCAGAATATGAACAGCTGTGGTACGCTATTGGGATTTGACTCCAAAAAGTAGGAGTCCCTTCTGTAGTTCCCTGCTCATAATTTCCTCTTGTGGTCAGGTTTGCTATGGAAATGTTTTTTAAGAAGAGAATACTCTCTTATATCTCTGTGAGTCTCTAGGCGCAGCTTGGGCCTTCTTTGGCAAGAAGAACTTGAGAAACAGAACAAACAAACATCATTATTTGAAGTAGCAATTGTTTTGCAAAGGAATATGAGATGGGGTGGAGCACAAGAGGAGGATATTCAAAATAACAAGGTTACTCCTACCTTGAAGTTCCTCACATCATCTGAGAACTCATGCTCTAAAGCTGAGAAGGGGCAAACTCAAACCCCAGCTAGCAATGGTTCCCCTGCCTTTTCCCTAAACATTGCATCTATCAATCTACTTGGCAATTGCTCACCTACTTTCTTTTAAATATGGGCATAACTATAAAGCACAGGATGCTTTTTACTAACATTACATATAAAATTGTAAATACTAAACTAATAGACTGTTTTTTAACCTCTGCCTTAGACCTCTCCCACATACCAAGCATGCAGTAAAAGGCAATGCTTATAGTGTTGGCTAATACACAATAACACGTCCATTCTGCATAAAAATAACTCATAAATGCCAAAGCCACTCCAAAACACTGATATTTTAGTAACAATCATCACAGAAATTAGTCCAGAGGGGCCACAACATTCAAGGCAGACATTGCTTTGAAATGCAGCATTATGGCTCCTCAGTACTTTGAAAGAACTGCAGTTACTTCTGAGTCTTGACAAAAGTTGAGCTGTTCAGGAGAAAGGAAAAAAAAAATAATCCAAAACGGCAGGTCAGACCAACAAATGAGGTCTTATTTTAATTGCAGTCAGAGCTTTGAGGATGAAAACCTGTAGGCGACTGTGAATTTGTCACTGCCAAAAAACTGCATGAGACTAACAATTATAACTGATGGCAGCAGAGGAGGAACTAATCCCACAGCAATAAATGCAGCTTCAAAACCTCCCTCCCATACTAAGGACAAGACTGAATAAATACTGCAGAGTTAATAGGAAGCTGTAGATGAGAGCACTTGTCAGAGCTGGCTATGAGTGAGTTTGACCTATTCAAATATCCTAGCAAGTCCAAGAGGCCTGTGGAGTTCCTGGAAGAAAAGGCTGCTATAGAATCTGCAGTCAGTCAAACGCACACAGATACACACACCCAAATGCCAGACAAAATATCCCAGCACAAATAAACCCCCTTGAAGTTATGTCACAACACTGTGTTCTTGCTTGCAAAATCTCCTTTCACAGTGACAAACGTGATACGAGGGCTTATTTTTCCGTGAACATCTTCTTGGCTTTGAAACCTGGCTGGCAAAAGGTATGGTTAGAATAAAGCAAAGATTCAGTATTTGATGTTTTCATCCATCTCTCAGAATACTTTGTGGCTGAGACCAAAACAAACTCAATGGTACAGGAGTGAGAGAGGAATGTTCATGCCCTGGGGAAGAACTTGCTTGTTCCAGTCCTGGTGAAATGGATCCCAGAGGAAGAATGCTGGAGTGTCCTTAGCTTGGAGAAAAACAAGTGGGCTGGGAGCTAGGTCACCAGACTGTAATTTAGGTAGCTTTTCTCTGCCTCTTTTTGTTTACTTTCACCTTGAATCTAGAAATTTCACATTGTTTTGATCAAGTGCTGTGTGTCACTGTGGCTTCAGGTGCCTGGGAATATGAGATGCTCCCAGAATATAAATCATGATATAAATGTTTATTTACATTGAAGAAGAAAACTGCCAAAGCAGAGCTGAATTTGATTTAAAAATAAAACAAATTAAAATCCATAGAAACTGGATGTTTAAATTCTATGGCATGGATTAATTATTAGATTGCTCTTGCAAGGAAAATCAACCACCTGAAACTCCAAGGAGTTTCTTCTTTAAGAACTATCAGAAAGAGGCTGCTTATGGATTTCAGACTTTCATATGAAATCTGCAGGAATTATAACTGCAAAATATATGAGGGTATCAAAATTTTAGAGCTATCAAAATGCTCAAGGGGATGCTTCCACATCTAGAGAACTGTTCTCTCATCTTTGTGCTACATGCTGGAAGACAGGATTTTTATGAAAGAATGAGTATGAAATTTAAGTCTATAACCAATAGCATTAATACTTTTTAAAAAGAGAGATTCATAGTCATTAAAAAAGGTTTTTTGCTGAAACTTGGGCAGTGCATGCTTATTGTGCATTACAATGTGCAGCATGTTAAGAAATTACAACACCAGACTAGAATCACACAGGTTAAGTGCAGCAGAACAAAAATCTTGAGTTGACATGCTATAGGGTGTGGTGTGGGAAAATGGAAGTAGAAAATCTCTTGCATTTCTAATAATGGAGATTAACTTACTGAAATTTTCCTCTTACTAATTAATTTGTATATAATTCTTGTGTCAAATATTAATTTTGGGTTATAATTTACAAATGTGCCACTAAGGTAGAATTATATAGAACTGAAACCATCTCCAAACTTTGTAATCCTTGGATAAATTTCCTTCTACAGCTTTTCTAAGCTTGGCTTATGCTGTTGACAGATTCATGGAGGACTTCAGTAGATGAGTATTTTTGCATGTCTTCATGCATTAACTGAATTAAGAACATGAACAAGTTTACAGGGGTTAAAAATACTATTAGTCCCTGCTGCTAATAGTAAGAGCTTGCTGTAAGCTATTAATTAATTAAGAATTCTAACTGTTCATTTCTTTTTAGAGCTCCATTTCTGAAAAAAAAATAAATATTGGTGTAGGATTCCCCTTTCTCTCATCTGCTGCTCTTTCCCTTGTCCAGTCCTGAGGGTTTAACATGGTTTTGGGTTCCTTCTGGGCTAAGTAGTGGGGACCAGGACAATTCTGTCTCGAGCAGTACCTGTGATCAGTTCTCATCTCACAACAGAAGGAAAAAGAGGAAGCTCTTGTAAAGCAAACCAACACAGCATGCTGATATATTCTGATCAACATAATGTCCAAGGTAATCTCACCTCTCTGAGGCAACTTTTTGAGGATACAGTGAATCACTACACTCTTAGCATGAGAAAACATTTAGGTAGTGGCAGTCCTGCAAAGAGGCAGCACCAGTCCTCTGGTACTCTTAAAAACTAAAGCTTTAAATTGGAGTTTAAAGGCTGTTGTTTCAGCACAGATGAGAACATTTTCTGCAGGTCCTGAGCTATCTTTGGAGAGGCCTTTTTATATAATTGTATATCGTCTCCAGAAAATGGTTAGCAAAAGCTGACATCATTTAATTGGCTGAAAGTAACTTCATATCATTCAGGAAAGACATCGGTTTAATCTGCCTTTTTTTTTTTTTTTTTTAATTTCTTAATTAAATTTGTCACAGTGATGTATTTGCACTATTAAATCATCTTGAATTTGCAAGAAGGTTTAAAAACCAATGTATTTTTAGAATGACGCATTTTCAATCAATCATCTGAATGAGCCTGCCGGGAGAAAGCAGGGACAGCATTCTCCCAGAAAAGGGATGCAGACCTGTCTAGTTTTCTGCAGTGCGCACCATGTTAATCCCAAGACTCAGCTGCAGTGAAGCAAAAGTTAAAGCTGAAAAACAACTTAAAGTGTCTTAACACCATTAAAGGGAAGGATATTTTCATTATCTAATAAAGGCAATTTTTTATTGTTACTTTATTTTAGGAAAAATGTAGGGAAAGCTTTGATTAGCATTGACAAGGAGCCCTATGCCCAGAAGGAGTGAACATGATCTGCTCTACCTTGAGTTTATAACCTGCACCCAGCTATGGAAAAATCCTGTGCTTGGAGAAATTTGAACTGAAACCATATTCTGTGCTTTGGAACTGAGACAGACAGAACTGAGTATAGAAGATCCTTGCTTTGCTCACTGCTTGACAAAGACCCCACTACTAGGCTTATCTATCCTGCCTTTTCCACTCCTTTTCTGATAGTGTTACAGAAGCCAAAACAGCTCTCAAGAAGAGCTGGCTTCAAGGTTGTGCTCCAAAATACACTGAATCTACATAGTTCTTGGAACTTGCTGACATCAGTATCATTGTGGCTTGCTCTCATCTTCCACTACAGGGAAGTAGATTTGCAGCAGAAGGCTAATCTCTTCCTTGAGCAAACATCAACTGCTTTTTTTCTGGAAACAACAAGGTGGAATCCCTGATAAATTAAGCTCCAACAGGCTTTGGAGCTTTAATCATTTCTGTGTCAGTTTGGGAAGTGTCATGTTTGCCTTCTTGCCGTACTGTTGTTTCCAAAGGTACGTACATATGTCAGTCTGTCACCACCCACCAAGGTTGTGACAACAATCTAAGTGGTTTTTTTTTTGTTTGTTTGTTTGTTCTTCAAATCCAAGTACTTTTTTCAGTTTCAACTTCCGAACTGGAACTGCTCAGGTATGAGAGTTTTGAAAGTACTCACCAGGATGAGTGAGTACCATATATATTTCTTAAAATTAATATACAAAAAGAAACGACCTGCTACATCAAAATAGTATTAGGCACAAACATTCTGGAAGCCCAGCTGAAGAAAATGCTGTTGCCACCTGTTTCTTCTAGGTTCCCCAATGGCTTATCATCACAGGTTTTCACAGGAAGGAGTTCTCTAAGATGTCGCTCTCAAAGGACCTGTGCCAGGCTTTGTAGGGAACCAAATGAATTAATCACATTAGCTCACACAAAAAGATTCCATCAGATATTTATCCTTGTAAATCCTGCTTGTATTATCTCAGGGATGCTGCCATGCTCAACTGGGGCACTGCAGGCCAAGTGGGATGTCTGCTTCCAATTCAAGGTTATGACACATCTCCCACTGCTTCAGTT
The DNA here is from genome assembly GCF_022539395.1 of Myiozetetes cayanensis. Lineage (NCBI taxonomy): Eukaryota > Metazoa > Chordata > Aves > Passeriformes > Tyrannidae > Myiozetetes > Myiozetetes cayanensis. The sequence goes on along the minus strand of NW_026087631.1, from coordinate 7,097,323 downwards.
CATGCTTCCTGCTTGCAGCAGCTTCTGCTTAAAGCAGATCTTTGAGCAAGGAGAGGTGGCTTGGAGAAAATCTCTTTAATTCCTGGGTAGCCTGTTTTCATTTTCCAGTTCCAGAGTGGAAGAACATGGGTTTGGTGAGTCCGTGTTGAATGACTTTGCTCTAGGCATTTGTTTTCATGCAGGCAGGAAGATGCAGTGGGTAATTATGCCCTGGCTTCTGCGTTGGATACTCCTGAGCCTTGCAAATCTGAAACATCAAAGGCATTTGGATAGGCTATCTCCTAGACTCTGGTGTAAGGGCACGTTTCATGTGCGATGCTGAGCACAAGAAGGAAGGACTACGAAAAAACTGGAAGACACAACAAGGAAGGACTACAACCACTTCCTAAGTGAAGCCTGGGGACAAGAGAAATCACCTTATAGCAAGGTGATTGACCCAAATACCTTTCAGGTCTCCCTCAACTGGCCTCTTGGAAGGTGGAACAAGTCAAGGAATTTTATGAGAAGCTGCAGGTGCCCAGAGATTATTTCCTGAACTCTCCTGTGGTGTTTTTTTCAAAAGATGGGTATTCTCCTCAGAAGTCATGCTGCTGAAATAAGCTGGGACCTGCACTCTCTCAAAAAAATCAGATGCAAGACCATTAAGTGTACGTATAATTGATTGGTTTATCACCACAGGTAATTTGGTTTAGCGCAACAAAGTAAGTTCCAGGACAGGCCCTTCCACTTTGGCAGATTTATCACAGAAACATCAATATCTTTGGAATGCTCTGAACTCATTAAAAATGTTCAGTTTAGAATAAAAAAATCTTTTGGATTTTAGGGTAAGTAGAAAGAAGCTTATCAAAGGCAGGGAAAATTCTTCCACAATACTACTTCTCATTCCCTTCTGAGTTTTCTGACAGGATGAAAGAACATGAAAAGAGAATGTGCTTACTGCAGTTTTTCAGCAGCAGCATCAAAAGTGTTCTTGTTCTTTTGGTAAATATTTCAGCTTTATTTTGGTAAATATTTCATGCCATTTGAGGGTTTACAGTGTCCTCTTTAGTGAGGAAACATGCCAGTCAAAAGTTTCTTTTTCCTATAAACTGGAGCAAAATGAAATTCCCCCCGGAAATTGACAGGAAAATAAAATGTTAATTACATCAACACATTATTTAAAAAACCAACACAATATTTAATTCTTTACTGTCGAAAAGAAAATACTCTTTTTCTTCCAGGCAGCTCCATTAGCAGGGAAAGTTAAGAACAAGCACCAAAACCAATACAGAAATGACCCTTTCAACACCTGCTAAGGCAAATGATCCAAAGGCTGTAGCCTGTCTTCTCCCATGTGAGAGAGGACACCAGCAGTGATAGGAGAGAAAGGAGAAAAACTGTAATTTTTTTACAAAGCTGTTCTGATACACAATACATCAACTGGCACAGTGTTCCACAGCACACTTGGCAGACACACTTCACTAACCTGCTCCAAGGTAATTTTCATTTACCTCCTAGAAAATAAGATACTGCTTGCAGAGATCTGATCAGTTATTTCCTACTGTTGCCGCCAGCATCTAGTCTAAAAATGGTGATTTATGGCTGTCTAATTGACACAGTTGTTATCCATTTTAATCATGATCAGGTAGCAAGACTCAGCTGCGTAGCCAATATATCCCAGACTCTTTATATAACTTGCATTGGGCATTGTTCCCTGATTAAAAGTATATCAACTCTTCTCTCTCAGACCAGTTCTTTTGGCTGGAAAACAGGTTTATTTGCTATGTCTTATATGTGATGATAATTAACACACTGTTTGGTTGACCTCCGTTTTCACTGCTCAGTACCTCACATGGAAGTCCTGGTGATATGTGGTGTTAGCAGGAGGAGTGCAGTGTTCAAAAGACACAGTTACATGGACAGCATTTTGATTTAAAAGTATGAAAGACAAGAAGAAATCAATCTCACTATTTTTAAGCTACTCCCAATCAGAAATTGTTTGATTGTGCATTTCTTCCTGAAGCAAAGTTGTAAAAAAGTCGTGAAGTTGTCAACAGAAAATGTTTGCCATAAAAAAGAAGCCCATTTTTCATTCAGAAGCAATTTTTGGTAAGAAATGCAACCATTTCTACTGCAAAATTGAATTCCTAGAATGTCTGAGGTTTTCAAATTCTTCTATCTGAAAAATGCGGATACTTCATCCCATTTCATGGCAAAGTTTTGAATCCTTTTTTTCTTTCCTGTGTGTTACCTGAAGCACAGCACTGAGTTAAAGTGTTTAATTACCTTCTTGCTGATATCTTCCTAAGGATAACCCTAAACTTCCTTTTAATTTTGAATATTTATGGATGCTTTCCGTTAGTGCTAATAAATGAACAGCCGTAAAATTGATGAAGTTTTCATAACCAGGTCAACAAATTCCATAGGAAATACTGATTCTTCTAGCCCCGTCCTCTTCAGAATTTGGTATTACATGACATTTCTCAGCCGTTTATCCCTGTGACTTTCTTCGCCTCAGTCCAAAGTTGTCTGTAGGGTCCTGCCATTTTACCTTCCTTCTTAGAAAACATCTGCAGCGTCACATTCTCTACTCACTGTGCTTTATTAGCACTCCCTACCACACGAGTGCTCTGGAGTGCCTTCCTAATGCCAAACACAAATAGCCCAGTATAATCTGCCCCAAACTGTGTAAAAAGGGGCAACCTGTTGGTTGTGAAAGGTAAAGCAGACACGGCCAGGGAGTGCAGGACATCTGCATATGTTGGTGTAATGCACTCAGTCAGAGAATTGCAAGCCTCCCTTCACACTGGAACATTGTATTCGTTCAGTTGCAGAAGCAAATAATGTAGAACTGTAGGACTGTTCTGCTCCCCCTTTGTTTTTCTACCTTTTATGACCAATGGTATCTAGGCTTTTGATGTGTGGGAGCCTGACAAACAAATAAATGACTTTAATACCCTGTTTGATTTTGCAATCTTTTGATATTAAAGTCAAACTTCAAAGAACCCCCATAGCTTAAAAATAATGTTTTAAATATTGCACATACCCTTTCCCTTGCTTGTTTTTTTTTTCCTTTCTAAACAATTAAATTTGTCAATTAAGCATGAAGACGTTTTTCTTCCTTGAAAACTTCCTTTCTTACAGTAAGATTTTCTTCACCAGTAATAAAAAGAACACCTGACATCTAGTTTGATGCGAAAGATAGTCTAATAGTCCCCCATGGACCTAATCTGCAAGGCAGGACTCTCCATAATTCCAAAGTTCACTTCTCAATTTCCTCCCTTCCTGTTGAAGCTTGCTTGGTAAATTTGTCCTTGGGGAACCTGGAGTGAAGATTGTCTTCAAAGATGTTATGAAGAAATATGATAAAGGGGAATATTTACAGAATAACTTCTTTTTTTTCTTCTGTTATAATATTGTCTTCAAGAACTGTTTTTCCTTCTTAGCACTTACCCATCCAATTACTTTGGAGTGAATGGGACTGAGTAGATAAATTCTTAGTAGTAGCTAAGGGCTTGATAGAAGAAAAAAGAAGAAGAAACAGAATTTTAAAAAAAAGGAAAAGAAAGGGAAAAACACGAACCATTGAGGACAGGAGGAAGAGGAGAGTCCTACTGGAAGCAATCATGAAAAAAATATATTTTCCTTAGCTTTGCTTCACTCAGTCCTTGGTCTTGCTCTGCACAACTGCAGAAAAATTATGACTTCCTAAAGACAGAGACAGGACCAGAGACTCAGGCTGCTTATTTTTTTGGCAGAACGGAGGAGATGAATTGCCTATTGAATAAGCAGAAGAGCCAGAAGATACAGGCTATCATTCTTCATTTTTTTCCAGACAAAAACCAGATAGTTTGGAACTTCCTGAAGGCAGATACACCAGCCTAGCAGTAGTCAGAAATGCTGGAGGAAATTAAGAAGATCCCCAGGGCTGCAGACAGCCTATTCCAATAAATAGAAGTTCCAGGAGAGGAGACAGGAAGCTTTATACAGAAACCTGAGGCAGAGCTGAATGGTTTCTCATATTAGAATCATAGAATCAGATGGGTTGGAAGGGAGCTTAAAGATCATCTAGTCTCAGCCCCCCTGCCATGGCCAGGGACATCTTCCACTAGACCAGATTACTCACAGCTTTTCCCAGCCTGGCCTTGAACACTGCCAGGGTTGGGGCATCCACAACTTCCCTGGGCAACCCATCCCAGTATCTCAACACCCTCACAGTGAAGAATATCTTCCTAACATCTAACCAAAATTTCCCTTCTTTCAGTTTGTACCCATTACTCCCTGTCCTACCACTACAGTTCCTGGCAGAGGGTCCCTCTCCTGCTTCCCTGTAGGCCCCTTCAGGTACTAGAAAGTTGTCATGAGGTCTCCACATAATCTTTGCTTCTCCAGGCTTAACAGCCCCAACTTTCTCAGCCTGCCTTCATAGGGCAGGTGCTCCAGTCCTCTTATCAACATCGTGGTACTTCTCTGGGCTTGCTACGACACTGCCAGGTCCTTCTTATGTTATGAGAACCAAAACTGCATGCAGTCCAGGTGAGCTCTCAGAGAGCAGGGCCTGCCAATGCACATTCCTGGCTCATACCGAGTTTTTCATCAACCATCACTCCCAAGTCCTTCTCTGCAGGGTTACTCTCCACCACTTCTCCACACAGCCTGTGTTGGGTGTGCCTGGGATTGCTGGGACCCAGGTGTAGGACCTTGCCCTTGGCCGTGTTGAACTTCATGAGGTTTGCACTGGCCCACCTCTCAAGCCTGTTCAGGTCCCTCTGGATTGGCATCCCTTCCCTCCAGCATGTCAACTGCACCACACAGCTTGGTGTGTCAGTGAACTTGCTGAGGGTGCCCTCGATGCCACTGTCTGTGTCACTGACAGGGATGTTGAACAGCACCAGTCCCAGTACCTACCCCTGAGGGACACCACTCACCACTGGTCTCTACTTGGACCGATGAGCTGTTGACCATGACTCTTTAAGTGCAGCCATCCAGCCAGTTCTTTATCCACCAAGTGGCCCATCCGTCAAATCCAGGTCTCTCCAGTTTAAAGATAAGGGCATCCATCATGTGGGACAGTGTCAAACACTTTGCATCCTCTTTCTTTCTTCCTGTGCACACTACCCAGATCCCAGTAAAAACGCAGAAGCTGGCTTCATGTTCAAAACAGTGCTGTCAAATGGGGACAGAACTCTTCTAATTCAGACTTAAGAGTATTTTTACCCAGCAAATATGCTGTGTGTTCCTAACAATTTTGAATTGCAGCAAAAGATGTCCCATGCATAATACTACTTCGTTGAAAGAAGCACTGCAGGAGAATGATCTCTGTCATAATGTAGATCACTTATCCTTTCTTCTGAACATTAGTGAATTGTCAGTTGTGATTAGTTTCTTGTCTTGTCTACAGAGAAATTAATTCTACAGAGAAGTAGTTTCTTACATAAAAACACATATCTCCAAACTTGCTTAAACCAGCTAAGCCATGCCACAGCAATCAGCCAAGTATATACACATGTCTATTGCTATTGTCTCCTCAACAGAGACATCCAATGACCAGAATCCTAATAAAAATCCTCAGGGGAGTCATCTGGACTAATCCGCATACTTATTCCCAAGAAATAAGTGTCAGTTTACTAGCTCTGTAGACAAGCAGACATGACCCCGCTGAGTATGACCACACTGCCTCTGCATTCTTATTCAAGTGAGCAGAAACCGATCGTATTGAAGAAGTCTTCTCACATACAGTCATTCCTGATCACCAGTATGTGCTGATCAGGGCCATTAGGCCAGAATTCCTAAATAGGGAAACACATGGTACAAGAAGTTTTCAGTAAGAAAAAATTATTTTTTCTGGTGTTTTTCGAACCTGTAGCATCTGCAGACACGATGACAGCTAGGAAATGCACACTGTAGTGGTCAGGTAGTGTCACTCATCCTTCTACCCATTAGGTACCATGCTAGTGGAAATCTATTTCACATCAAGTTTGAATGCAATAAGAAAACCCTGCTGAACAGTTGGCATCTTAAACAGTTTCTCCAGCTCAGCCTTGCAATTAACGCCAGTTCTCTCATACAAGACTTGCAAGCCATCTGCGCTTTCACTTTGTGGGTGTTTACTTTTTAACATTGGGCCAACAACAAGATTGGTCTTTAATTTGCTTAAATTAATCTGAAAAACTGAAGATATTACTTCTCCATCAATGTCACAGCCCTAGAATGCTTTCAGTTACTCTGATTAACAATTTATACTTGAAATTCCACAGTCTGCAATATGCATTAGCCTGAAACATCACATTCAGAGAGATATAAAACGCTTATGCCATCGAGCCATTCAAGATACTCGGCTGTCTTTAGAGAGCAAATATGTGTGACTATTCCTAGCGACCTGGCTGGAGCTGAGTAGTCTGGTAGACTAGAAACATGACACTGAAAGAGCAATGACATCAGAAAAATAAGTGTCCGGTCCAAATTCCCCAAGTTCTCTTATTTCCCATCTACTTCTTGATTATACCAGCCCACATGCCAGTCAGGGCAAGTAACACAGAAACGTGAAGAGAATGATAAATGGTGGGGGTATGTTCTAGTCTTACCTGTAGAGATCTGTGCTACCACTCTGTTATGATCTTATGAACCACACTTAATGCTCGCCCTATCAGTTTGCCACATTTTGGCATTTTATAGCATCACATCTGCATTTTTATTGCTATCCCATCTTCAGGAGAATTTCCTTTCTACTGCTGGAAGTCTTCACAGCTGTGGAGAAAAGTGCAAACATTTACTACAAATGTTACCCCAGAGGCTCAAAATCTACAATACCGGGGTATAAACAGGGAGGAATATGTATGAGACACCTGAGAAAGCAATGAGAAACCATTCTTCAAGAACAACAAAATAGTTCAAAGCAAAGTACAGATCTGTTACTTCATGGGAAAAGAGAGCAAATGATGGGTGATACAAACAAATATTGCACTTTTTTCCCCCCCTCTCTCTCATCTTCACAGAACTGTCACCAAAAAACATTACAAGGCAAGAAAAACGGTGCTAGGGTAAGGAAAAGAACAGGATAAAAATACTGTGAAAACTGTCCAAGTCTGAAGAAACTTGTCCTTGGGTGCTGAAGGAAACAGACAAAATAATCGTGAAGATTACTGTTTCTGAGAAGTAGTAGAGGAAATGCAAAACCCTGTGAAAGTGCAGGGTAAACACACCTTTTGCAGAAGTGAAAAGCTGACCCTTGAGAGCTCTGAGTTAATCACTCTGACTTCGGCCCCAGAAACCATGAAATTCTGGACTAAACGAAGCTCACTGCAGAGGAAAGGAATCATGTAGCTGGCCCCACTTGTAAGGACACACTCAGTGGATGTAATACATATCAATTTCAATAAACTTACACATAACTTCCTTGTTAGCACACAGTGAACCTGTGGCTCTAGTGAGCTTTCTAGGGAGCAGAGAGCTGGCTGTGGGGTGGTCTGTTTGTTTTTTTAGAAGACAGTCAGAATAGTTATTGATGATTCACTGTAATCTGTGGAGAGAGATGCAAATTGGTTCCCGTGGGGGTCTGTTCTACGCCTTGTGTTATTCAATTGTTTCATTAATAACCTGGAAGATGAAGAGTAAGTGCATTTACAGTACTTGCAGATGACACAGACTGAAAGGGGCACTCAGGAGGACTGGATCAGAATTCAAAATGATCTTTACAAATTGGACAGATGGCCTGAGGTCAACAAGATGAAATGCCGCAGAGACAATTGACATATTTTGAGGGAAACAAACCAAATGTCACATACGAAAAAAGACAACCATATGGCTAGTATAGTGTTAGGGGGTTTGAGGCTGAAACTAGCTCACAAAGAGCATCAGGATTCTGGTACTCTTCTCTTGGGATATGATAATAGGAATATTGAGTAGACATTCCAAGGGAGGGGAAAAGTTTTCAGCTGCAGTACTGAGTTCAGCATGGAGCACTATACTTTGAAAAAAATGAATTATTCTCTGGATTGTTTTCTGTCTATACATAGGACATAAGAGAGGTTAGAAGACATAGCAGTCCCCACTTACCTCCAGCTGAAGTCATGTAGCAGTCCAGAGGTATAAGACTTGGCAAGACACAAGAATTCTACTCCCCTAGATTGTGCCTCCTAATACATCTTTTTAATATAACTGATAATTTTAGTCTTGCAGCTAGTATAAGGATGTCTTTAGGTTCCAAGCTTCAGTAAACAAGACATTTTTCCAAAGACTGGAATACCTACATTCTGCATCACTCTCTCCCTTCCTCCCTTCTTTCCCTTCCCTCAGAATATTTGCTTGTCCTGTAAAGAAGACTGAAAACTCTACTTGTTTTTTCCAAATGACCAACAGTATGCCTTTTGTGTCTGCCTCAGACAAATTTGTGTTTTGCTTCAAACAAGTTCAAGCAGCTAAGCCCTTCTTCCTTCCACATATGCTTTTTTAAAACCAATTCCACTGCTTCACTTTCATTTCCTTTCCAGTATAGGATTATGTTCTTTGTAGAAGCAAGAACTTCAAGGGCAGTTCAAAGCCACTCCACCTGTTGGTCAGGGACACTGACTTCCTCTGTCCTTGCTAGGCAAGCTTTCTGGGATTAGTTTTCCCTTTAATAACACGTCATAATTTTGTTTTGTTGTTATTTCCCAGAGTTGAGCATGCTCACAAAGTTTACCTGGGAAGAAGAGGTGGATACTCATATTGCCTACCTTTTATTGTTTTTTTTTTTTCATGTGGTTTTTAGGGTTTTTTTGTGTGGTTTTGTTTGTTTATTTTCTTAATTCTTTCCCTAACCTATCACAAATCACGGAATGCAAAAATCTTATATTCCCATCATTAACCATGAGGCTTTTGAATGACTTTCAAGGTTTTGCCAGAGCATCCAGAATAAGACGTCTTTTTGCACTTTGTATGCAGATCAGTATTTGTGCACCTGTTTTCTGCTGTGCTCAATTTTCAGAAATCTAATTGATCTTTAACAACATCATGTGGAATATATGCAGCTACAGAAAATGCTGGTGACACCCTCAAGTACCAAATGTAACCACTGAACTGTAGTTTTCCCCAGTGCTGAGGACAAGCGTGTGAAGTGACTCCAAGCAGTGAAGCCTTAGTTCAGTATCTCAGAACTGTGTGAAGTGCTGGTAACGGGGAACTTTCCTGCTCAGAAGATATTAGAGTAATATTAGGCTATACATTTTCACATGACCCTTCCTTCTCTTGTGTTGACTCATGAGACTTCAGTTCTATGGATTTTTTTCTGTCAGAGACAATGTTTTTCCCACCTGTTCATAACCGTGCATTCTACCTGCATATTGATGACTTCACAAATAGTCCAGTAATGGCTGGAATTCAGATGCATGTGTGTAATAATAATTTCTTGCTACCATGATTTCTATCTAAGTCTTAATAAGAGTCATAATAAAGACTTTGCATGTTAGGCTTAGTTTTGTTCTTATGTGACATATGCTGTGGAAAGTCACAGCCTAGGCACTGGTATTATAGCATCTTGCATAGAGATACAGCTCAGACTGAAGCATAACATCTGAATAAAGGTAGAAAAATACAAATTTTTTGCAGCAAAGAAAGGAAAATAGCCACAGTGGCAAGTTTTACCTACTCTGAGCTTCAAAGGAGCTTCAGGACCTGCCATCAATAATATTGCCTCTTCTACATGAAGCTTGATCATTCACCCGTCCTTGGAGAAAAATGGTACTGACATGAGTACTCAGTGTGAAACTCAAACTGGTCCATGACGGTGCACTGAGCTGATTATGCCTACAAATTCCTGCTCCAGCTTCCTTGGGGTAATTCTGTACAGTGGAGCCATGCCACCAGAAGAAGGGTGACATATGTTGGATGCTGCATCATTCATACCCATCAACATGAAACGCAGATGTGCCTTGCAAATCCCAGGATAAGTGAGGTCCACGGCTACAGGTGAGTATTTTAGGCAATGATCTTCAGCATCCTATTGGCAACAATCAGCATTTCAAACACTTGTGCATTGGAGTGATGTTCCCAAGTTCTTTGAATTCATTTGTATTTCCAGCTGACATGGAATTGTGATGCATTCTGGTATGCCTCTTAGTAATCTTTCATATCTCTGAGAGATCTGCAGAAAACGTGTGCTCCTTCTGAAGATAATTAGAGAAACCAGTCTTCCCTTTCAAACAACTTGGGACCACAGGTTATTCCTTTCTCATTTGCCTGAAGTGAGTCAAATACATATCAGAGATGGACTCTAAGATCCTGTGCTGTGTTTTGAGGGTTTTCTTCTGTTTGTTTGTTTATTTATTTGTTTCTCCTCTTTGTAGATGCAGAAAACATCCATAAGCAATTATTCATTGGCTCAGCAATTCCCTAGGAAATAGAGATATAAGCTGCATTGTTCTATAACAACACCACAGTAAAGTATAGTAATTTTAGATGGAAGCCAGTGTTGGAAAGAGGATCAGGAAAAAGGTTATAGACTATTTACTGACCTGATTCTGGTTCTAACAGATAAAAAGAAGAGTTTGGTTCCACCTATTCAAGGAAAGGAAAAATTTGTGATGTTAATTTGTTTTATATAATATTTAAAAATCATAAAGACAAATTCTGGCAGCATGAACTGTATAAAAAATATAATTATTAACCAAATCCCAGGGCAAACCTAAATAAAAATACATTCATATCTCAGGACATTTTTAATTGAACCTGTCTATGTAGAAATTAAATATTGCTGATTTTTTTTTTTTTGACAAACAGACATAGCTGAATCATTTCCATGCTGCACTCACAAATGTGAATCCACCAAACACCTACATGGGGAAGATGAAGACATCACTGCTCACTTATTAGGAAGGGCAGCCACTGATGAAATAAGCAGTGAGCCAGGTCACAGCTTAAAAGGACAGTTTTTGTCCTTCTCAACAGGAAAGACTTGGTGTGCAACAAGCACGGGAAGCCAAAACCTGCACTAACACATAACAGTAAAAGTTACCTGGGCAGTGTACTTAAGGTTGCAAGGATTTCACCCACTTTCCCTGTTGCATGGCATCAGCCTCTGTAGCAGGATGCAATGTGAGAACCACCCAGTGATGTCTGATCGGGCATGGAAGACTGATGTTCCCACATAGACTGGTTCCCTGTGCCATTTCAGAGTACCCATTTTCAGACCCACCTCCTCCCGAAATCACAGTCAAAGATCACCTGAACAACTACCCCAGCCCACATACTGTGGAGGGCCCTGAGCATCATCTGCTGGGAACTGGCACCCTAGATCCTTTGCTCAGTGCTTTTTTCTAGATATATCCTTCCTTGAGAAGTGATCACTGGCCAGAAGTTCCCCAGCATCTTTATTCCTTCCCGCAGACACTGGGAGGCTTGCACATCACCCAGCTCATCTCACAATGCTTTAGACAACTCCAGCTCTGGCTACAGAACTACTTCACTATAATTAGGAAGGGAAATGCTATGTCTCTCACTCCTCTAACTCAGGGTGAGTGCATGAAAGCAGCTTGGTGTTCCCCATCAATTCCACTGTGCGAGAATGGCCCAAGAGTTGGCTCTCTGACTCACTCATACATGAAAAACTGAGGGGAAAAGCATACTGCATAGGGTAAACATGGGAAAAGCACCTTCATACGAGTAATGAATATTTTGGTGAACCTGAAGGTGTCAGCAGAAAGATCCCACAGTATATGAGAAATGGGTAGAGGACAGAATGTAACTAGAATTATGTAAAGCGTAAGGGTGGGTTTTTCTGCGCAAGTAAAAGACACCCTTTATTTGCACGTGGCATTTTTAACCCATCTTCAAATAATAGTTGAAATAGTGCTTTAGAAAAAGGCTTACATAATTCAAATTTTTATGAAACATCACAAATCTGAACAAAACAGGCTAAAGTTAAAAGGGTCTGTATTCTCATTTAGGAAATAAAACATGTGTTCAGTTGGAATCTTGGGATTTCTCCTCCATTTTATTGAATCAGCCACAGAATTGTAAGCCTTTAGAGAAAAATGCTAAAAAGTATCCCAAAGCAGTGGGGAAAAAAAGAAGTTTCATCTCATTAGGGAGAAATTGAGCAGTAAAAGCCAAATGAAAAAGGATTGTAATTTACACAAAGGAAATCCCTAAGGATACTCTAAATGCTCACAAAGAGAGGGCACAGTGACACCAGGTCTTGTTATTTTCATTAATCCATTAAAATGTAAGGCAGAACAACTGAAATGTCTAGAAAATGTATAAGCTTTGAAAACAAATCCAAATGTCATTAAAAAGGCAGAAATCTAACGTGAAGGGGTGTTCTGGGTAAACTGACAGAAACTGTTCCATAAACACCACAGTCAGACAGATACCACACATGGTTTCAAGTAGGCATGATTTGGGAATCTAAATGCATTTCTCTGTATCAGTTACATTTTAATAAAATCAGTTCAAAAGCTCCAGTTATAATCATAAGATGTCCCAGGTTCATGCACAATATTAGTGCTCCTTAGGTCAATGAGTGGAGGCAAAGAAGCAGACAGACCTGGAAGGTCCAAATCGTGACAGGGACAAAAAACCCCACAGGAATAAAAATGATGCAGGATGTAAATGGGAGGGACAGAGAGAGAGCAACAATGGTGACCACCTGAGGAGTGCCAGGTATGCAGAGGTTTAGATACAGGGATACAAAGATTCCCAGCTGCTTGTCAGTGCTCATTCTGGACTAAAAGCCTAATGGAAAATGTGAACAATTTTTTTTCAGTGTAAGTATTTCAGAAACGTCAATAAGATTTTTATTTGGGGCTTTGAACAGCAGTGGCATCTTTATTTTTGAGGAGTTTTGTTGCTGTTTTCTACAGTTTTCAACTACTCCAAAGAGAAGAAAAATGAAACAAACGAACAAACAACAACAAAAAAGGATATCTGAGAGAAAAATAAATATTTCTGAAAGGGAGAAGCCATTTTTTAATTGGTAAAATACTGTCCAATCCATTCTGAAGGTCTGCAGTGGTTTGGGATGAATAGAGAGAGACAAATGAGAATGCAGAGACCGAGAGACAACACTTTTATTACATTGGTCATTGTAGCTGTGCCTAAAGGAGACAAATCAGGATAAAAGGATCTTTCAAAATACAGATGCCTTGTGCTGAAGAAAAGGTTCAGATGACATTTATTTTAAAAGTCTATATTTTCCACAAAACACCTATTAAACTGTGAGGGTTGGAAGGAAGCAGTTTGACTCCTATAGTCCCTGAATGCTTAGAAGCTGATTTCTGCCCTAAGGCTTTGGTTGATTCAATGTGTTTGGATACAAAGCTCTTGCTATTTCCCAAACTAAAGCCTTGTCAGTTGAGTCCTCATTGTATGCTGTGGGTCCATGGCAACTGTGCTCACTGAATGACTGCGTCTTCACCCTTGTTCACAGCAGAAGCCAGGTTTTGTAACTTATCTCTGTATACAGGGATGGGATTTGCAGAGGGGTCACATGAGTGAGACCTTCTAAATGTCCCAAGACATCTTGAAGTGTAGGGAGACAGGTACAATCTTCAAAACTTCATTCCACCTGAGTATCCCTGTTATTCTAGTTCAACAGAAGCTTGTAGTCAAAGGCATGGGGAGTCCTTTGAGCCCATCAGAGTTCCTTTGAGAACAATGAGTCACACACAAATTAGAAAAGCTGTTACTGCCGGAAACTGTCCAATGGGTGTCCCCCTATAAAAACTGTATGAACACTGCATTACCACAAAATTCTATGCACATTATGGGAACCCATGGCAAAGAAGTAGTCTTTGCCCCAGAGCTGCTATAGTATTAGCAGCTTAAGTCAAATGGAGGTTTCCGTGAGCAGAAAGACTAATATGTGTACTATAAGCCCCCTGGCAATTTCTTCTGCTAAAAAGATCATTCCTACTTTTCACAATCAGTTTCTGATCACTGCCCTGACAGGTAATTGAATGGATCATTATTTTCCTGTGCTTAATATTTTACTGCATTATAAGTGTCATGATGCATAACAATTAAGAATTTTTCATCTAATTCAGCTCAGTTTATTGAGGTGCTCAGTTAGAATCCTAATTCCTCCTTTAGCCATCAATCTGCCAGATGTGACAGTACACAGCTAGCTGTCCTTTCCTTGATTGGTATTTTCCTGAATATTTTTCGTCTGCATATTTTCAGTGAGGTTACACGGGAAAGTCTAGGGTTTTCTGATGTCTGTGAGTTTCTGTCTGTGACAAAAATGCATGCACAATAGAAGGCAATTGATTCCTTAGTATGTGGCTCTGCACACTGCAGTTACCACTTTTCCAAGTGTCCAAGAAGGAGATCAAGGCCAAGAGAGGGCTGGCAAATGGACTATTCAATTCTCTGGAAAAAACACCAATTTTTCAAATCAAAGACCCACAGGGCAGGGCAGGGGGCCCAGGACTGGGGAAGAGGTGGTGGGTAGGCAGAGGGGCCATGGTCATCCGTGGGGCCACATCCATGAATGTGTGTGTGCTTGGGAAACTGAGAGAGTGTCATGTCAGCAAAGCCAGCTGAGTCATTGGCAGGTTAATGAGCCTTGGTCTGAGGCAGCAACAGGTTTAGGATTAGAGCCGTCTCCCAGTAATCTGTACTAGTCGACAGGCTGCTTGTTGTTGTGGATGTTTAATAAGTCTCTAGAAATGGGGGGCAATCTCTCAGCAAGAGATTTGACTTCAGAGTTGCGAGATTTTAATTACATCTAGTAATTAATCTACTATTATATTGTGCTGTATCATGCTGAAGACCACTTCAGCAGCTATGAAAAACTGAATTTCACAAGGAGGGATAAAACCAAAAAAAAAAAAAAAAAAAAAACAACCCACAGATGAATGTTAATATTGAATACTGCTATTAAATTTCTCCTAACTACTTTCCTGCTGTTTGCCAGTTAGTGGAGTTAGCAAGCTAACTTTGCAAAGAAACATTGGGATTATTGAAAAATTTGAGGACAGTGTATGTGAAAATGGCATGGATAGGAAACTGTTACAAAGATCAGAGTTAATAGACATGAAGGCTCCATTCCAATAACAAAAATTCACAGGAGGTCCAATGAGCTGTAGTCTCTGCAAACCTTTGGCTGTTGCCATGAATCTTCCTTTAATAAACTCATGATTGGTAGAGTTTTAACTATGCTGACCTTAGCTGGCTTGAAGTTGGAATGATTGCCACCAGCTGTGCTATCAGTGTGATAGGAAAAATGACTCCTCCATTTATATGTGACATTTAAGATATTTGTGAGCCTGCATGCATATAGAGAGAGCTAAAAATAAGCTCAAGGTTGATAACCAAAATAAAAGGTTGTTGAGAGAACAGGATGCTTCAGGAGAAAAAATAAGCAAGACCTGCTAATAATCCCACCACGTTCAAAACAGCTTGGCTCTGAGAAAGCTTTCTAGCCTACAGCTTTTTAAAGCCTTATCCTGATTATCTGAATAAGCCTCCACCATCATGACAATCATCTGACCAAACCCTGGAAATGGAAATACGCAACTGGAAATGGAAAGAGTGAAGGAATACACAGCCAGTCTCCTCTCTCACAGGCTAGCACACAACGAGCTGGCTTCTTCAAGAATGAGTCAGTGATCCTGCATCTCTTCCTAGTTCTACCTGGGTCTACCTCCCAAGAGGCATGTTATGATCACCTGTAATAAATAAATCCTCTGCCTCAGTAACAGGACTGACATGAACGAGATAGGTCACTAATCCACTCCTTAAGGAAGGACAATTGGAGATCACTATTTTATAAGCCATCTACAAGTAAAGCTGAAACCACCTCATAAAGGAACTTGACAGTTTATTCTGTTTTTAGAACAAGAGGCTGAGGCCCTGGTAGAAAAAGTGACTTGACTGACATGAGTAGCTGGCTGAGAAACACCTTCTGTCCAATTTAAAAAACAATTTCTTCCAGCACTCTTTGCATACAGGGGAGAATGCTGCCTGACTCCTAGAAGAGTCACACAGGAAGCTTGTTTATGGATATACCCACCTGCACGAGATGAGTTGTTTCTTGAGGACCTTTTCTTCTCGAACATGTTATGCAGCACTCTGATTTTCACTGGTATAGGCCCTGCTACCTCCCTGAAGCAGCCAGGGACCAAACCTGTCTGTGATCACTTTTAGAATCCCAATTATGGCAGCTCCTTTCCTCTGCCACAACATGCCTGCACTAGGCAGGCTGGCAACCTCTAGGGGGGTGACAGATGTTTCTGTTTCTCAGTTGCAGTCAGAGGAAGGTTGCTTGCATTCTAATGCAAAAAGAGGTTGCACGCAGCAACTTAACTCTTAATTATTTCAACCTCATTTTCCATCCTTGACCCACTGTATGGCCCACCATTAGACAGGCTGCTGCATATTCATAAGCACACTTATTTTCTTTCCTAACTTAGAGGAAGAAACCCACTCCTATCTCCTTTGTGAAACAAATAGTGCTAACAGTTGCAAAGATGATTGGTGCAGAAATTTACTTTACTCTCAAAAGCTTTATTTGGTCCCTACTGTGCAAAGACATGCCTGCTTACATTTTCCATAGCAACAGAAGTACAGATCAGTCTGCTCTAGTAAGTTCTTTATGAGAATCAACAAAAGCTGGGCCAAAGCTGGAGCTGCTTAGGTTTAGTGCACTAAAAGCATTCTTGTGAATGTTGCTATGAAGGCATGAACTGCAATGGTAACTGAACAGAACAACTGAGAAAGGAAGCAAATGTGAAAATATAATGAGTTTTGGGCTGACAAATGCATGAAGAGCCCACTAGGTCACTTGAATGCTGTTCACTCAGACGTCACTTAGCCCTGTGAGAAAAATACACAACTTAAAAGAGGCTGTGAAAGAGCTTCCCCCTGATCTTTGGGAGCACAGAATCTAGTGAGGCATTTCCAGGCTCTAGCTCCAGCTCAGCATTGCTCAGAGGTTTCTGCAGACACAGAGAGAGTGCAGAGTCTGTGGCCTTCACAGACTTTCAAAGTCACCACCAGCTGACAAAACACTCATGTAAGAGTGGGAAACGGTTCTGCAGGCACCTTGTCCCCACTTCCATTCCTCCCTTCTTACACAGATCTTCTCCCAACCTCCAGGCCACCATCAAGAAGAAATCAGATGGTGCTTTCCATTCCTTACCAAAGTTGTGTGAATGGTTCTTGGATTTCCAGTGTTGTTACACAGCTTGTGGAATGTTCTCTCCACTTGCCTTTGATTCATCAGATTATTATCATTTAGCCTTGGTTATTTTACCTTTTCCACCCCTATTTTACCTTTTCCACCCCTATTTTAACCCCTGTGATCTGAAGGCAAGTTAAAAGCAACGTTTCAGGAGAAGGCAATTCAGTCTGATGCATTGCTTTGCAGAGTGTCTGGTCTCATGGAATGGTCGTCACCTCCAGCAACGAGGCTGCAAACTCAAATCAGCTCCAGAGGCAGAGCCCCAGTTATCTTTGCTGTCTTCCTACACTTTTGTGTGCATGTCTGAAAGATCAGAGATGACTGACAATACCACCTCCAGACATCTAAAGAGACCTTTTCTTATTTCCTTCCACACTCTCTTTAATACTCTTCATAGGATTGCCAGAAATGGCTTTTCCATAATAAAAGTCTTTCAGCAGAAAAAATGGAAAGGAACAAGGGATAATGTTGAATGAAAGCCACATGCAAGAATGTGCACTTGAAACCCTTTATCTTGGTTCATTTCTTTTTCTGTCTTTGGAAAAATGTTAAAACATTTGGTGCTGGGATTTCACACACACACAGACACACACTGTCCCTCTGACAAAGGCTAGCAAAAATAATACCACTGAACAGACTGGGTTGACATTTGAGCTCCATATCTAACACTGGCTGAGTAATCATGGCTTTCATTAACACCAACATCCTTTGTCTGCACAGTGCAACCTCTGGACAGCTGCTGTTCTTCAGTGCTCTTCTGTCTGCTTGTGCATGGCCTCATGGTCCGTGTTCACAGAGCCCCCTCAGCATGGTACCTGACAGATTCTCCTTTCTCCATTCCTACCACCCCCTAGAGAGAGACAAATCTCTGTCATACCTTCAATTCCATCCAAGTATTTAGTCACAGTGAGCCAAACCCAAGGGACCTTCTCTACTGTAGCCCAAGTTTTGACCAGTTCTGTATGAGTGAGAAGTAAGCTGAAAGACGTGAGGTGAGAGTGGCTTTTCCAGGTCTCAAAAAGAAAGCTCTGACAAAAAAAAAAAAAGGCTTAATAAAAGAGCTGCTTTAACAAGGAAGAAGGAAAGGATAAATATAGATAGCAAGTAAATCTTAAGTCACTTGAGATACTGAGAACCCCATGGCTGCGCAGCATGGATGGAAGCTGGACGGATTTTCACATGGCCTGCTGTGCTGATCTCATCTGTGAAATGAAGTTCCCCCATTTTGCTTTCAGGAAAACAGCCCTGTTCTCCACTTACGCCATCAAATAAGAAAGAATTTTTCATGGGACTTTCTTGCTGCTCTGTTGGATAAAGGCAGGTATAACCATCTCGAGCACCGGGTGGGAGCTGCAGGGTGCAGTTGCAAGGAGCTGTCTGAGTTTGTCCTGAAGCCAAGGGACTGTGCATCACAACACAAGCACCAAGGCTGTGCTGTATGTGCAGCACAGCACAGGCCTGGCTGTGCTCAGGTGAGCTGTGCTGTGGATCACTAACTCCTCTGTGCACAATGGTCTCCTGATCACAGCCATGGCAGGATCCCTCCAGAAGAAGACTTTCTCACCACCATGCTGATAAGTACTGTATACTCTTCTTCTTCCACCTTCCCCACCCCATACCTTGTAACTTCTATTTGATTCACAAGCTTCTGCAGCAAGCAATATCTTCTTTGCATGCCGATTATGTGCCAAAATTGAATCATTGCCTTTGACATGGAATCCTTTCCCCCACGGTAAGATTTCTTCTAGTCAAAAGGTGGAAACATAATTTCACAACTACCTGTCACTCATTTGATGCCACTGGCTTAGTCCTGAATTTTCGCTAGTCACTAGAGCAGGCCCAGTTTTGTTGTGTGCTTTTAAAATGCTTTTAACTAGAAGAACTGCACCTGAGGTAGCTGGCAAAACAGGAGGTGGTGCACATAGCAAAAACCCTCTGAAACTGCTCTCTACCATGGGAGAACACCCCACTATTCTGAAGGTGTTTTGTGCAATCACTGTAGTAAGTTTGGCTTTGATGAGCGTTACCCTCCTTTCATTCATTAGTGCTTTGTTCTCTAGAAATTGCCTATAGCACACAAACACACTACTTGGATTTTGCTTGGTAAAAAACAAAGTAATTGCTTTATGTAGCTTCTTGTAAATGAGAGCCTTTGGGGTGTTTTTAAAAAACATCATTAGCAGATTTATTTTTATCGTAATTTTTGGAAGAAGGTTATTGCTTGCCACGGAGGCTTTCACGCTCAAAAGGGTTGCACTGGGAATCATATTGACCATAGTAATTTAAAATAAAAAATAATAAATCACAGACTAAAAATAAGGAAATACAAAGTACTCTGCTTTCTGCTGTTTACACAACACATATATACGTCAGACTTTCACAGCTCTTCTGCGGTTTCCTCACTGCAGCCTTGCACACCCAGGGTACCTGGGCCATGTACAGTCGTGTTACTGCAGAATGTCTCACATACAGCCACTAAGAATACTGGGTCTTTTTTCTCTGATGGGCTGCTGGTTGAAGCATTAGTTTGGATTCACATTAGGCATTCAGCAAACAAAATAAAGATTGCTACAAAAATTCCTATGCATTTGGAATATGAAACCAGAAGTACTGTAGAAAGATCAGGAGTCAAACTTGGCCTGAGAAAAAAGGGTTTGAGAAAAGTAATGATTTAAACACCATACCAGGTTCTGATTGTTTTCTAGTACATATTTGCACAGAAAAAGCCAGTAAGTCTGTAGAGCTCAACTGATATTTCCCTGAGGCAGGTCAAAAACAGGTACAGGCAGATTATTTTCTTTCCCCACACAAATACTAGCACAAAAAGAAAATATTTTTCAGAGAGAATTCATAAATATCCTGAGATAAATAATGAGTGACAGGTTCCCTAAAAACTTTCAAATCAAGATTTCTAGGTCAGCCAGGGCCAGTGCCAGAGGACAGAGTATTAAACATAATGAGAAGGAACAAACAACTCACGGCACCAGAAGCCAGAGGTGGGTGTTACACAGCAGGATAAATTAAGGGAAGATTTTTGCTATATGTTTTGAGATAGGTGATGCCTCTCTGGACATTGTAAGTCCCAGGTCACTGTGAGTGCACACGGAAGAACGAGAACTTCCCTTACATATTACAGGCATGTTTGACTGAAAAGGAAACTGCTAGACCAAATCACAATTGTATCAAAACAGCCCTATATACACAGCAGTTTCCCAAGTCCACCACCAGCCAGGAAGTCAGGAACATTACCACTAATACTGGACCATCTCACAACCCATAGGATCTCTCCTCAGCCAGTACCTGCATGTTAAAAATAACATATCAGGTATGAATAGATCAGAGTTGGCTGATGTCAACACTGATTAGAAGTCAATCTTATGAACACATTCATCATTTGTTTTAGATGTGCCAAAAATGCAATACTGAAGAGGGTAAAATTCAAGGGGAACCTGATGGTAGTATACTTCATCACCCACAAGATATGAGAGAAAAAAAGTCAAATGGCTCCATTCTTTACAGTGAATCAAAACAAATGTGGTTCAGTGGTGTTTAATTGAATTAGGACTGAAAATAAAGCAGTTAAAACTATACACAAAATAAGAAGAAGATCACACAGTCCAGTATGCGTGCCCTGGCAGCCAATAAAGACACCCAGTTGTTCCTATCAAAACTAGAAAAAGCATGGGTTCACTGGTGTAATAAATTGGACAGTATCTCCTAAAACACAAGGGGCACTGTAGTTCTCCAAATAGAACCAAAATTCTATAAGGAAATAAATGCTGCAGGGCACATTTCAGCAGAAATGTTTACAGCAGCACTGTAGATAGCAACTATACATTTACAATTGTGATCAGAGCATAATTAAATTGTGAATTTACGACTGTGCAATTACAGCAACATTGGCAAAGAAATTCAGGACACTGAAGCCTAGACACAAAAATGCTGGGATGGAAAAGGAATATCTTGACTTTTGTTGACAAACATTCAGCAACTGACCTGTTTGATATTTTGAAGAGTCCACCAAATCATTTGAAGTCCAGCATCTACCTTGTGGTGTTTGTTCTCGAGACACTTCCTCTCCGCTCCTTTCTCAGCCTCATTTCTCACTAAATAGAGGGCATGAATGAGCTACAAGGGAGATGCTGAGGTGATGTGTGGAAAGGAGACAGAAGGAGAGCTGATGGAAAGGACAGACAGGAAGGGAGAGGAGCTGCAGGCATTACCAAAGGAAGAGAAAATGAGATTCAGACAAGGCAACTGGTAGCCATTAGTCACTGTTTTACAGAAGTAGAGACCAAATTCATACCCCTTCTCCCCCTCCCCCCTTATAACTTTTGTAGCTCCCTTTCACAAGAAACAAAAAACCAAAAGCAGTCAAGATAGATGTGGTGCTTTGATTGAAAACCATTTCCGAAGAGAGTGGTGGAAACTCACATTGCCTGCCACTCTCTCTTGAACTCTGTAACCCAGATATTGTTGCAGATGTAGTGAGTAAGAAGCCTGGGTACTGCTAAACATCTTGCGCTGTCTGGAAATGACAACAACATCTCCATCATAGCTTCATTTCTTTAACTTCTTGCTGGGTTTTCCTTGCACCTTAGGTAAAGCAATTCGTTTCAACTCACTCCTGCCACATTTTCAGTCTGCTGGGATGAGGAAACCAGATGTGCCAAAGTCAGTGGCGTTCACATGCAAATAAAATCCTTAAACTATTAATTCAAATGGCATCTTTAAATTTCACCTCCAAGCAGAAATCCCACTACATGAAGCACTCTTTAGTTTGCCATTAGCCAGTAATGGGTACACATTAAGCATGAAATAGAAGTCAGTAAAATCTTTATGACTGTAATATTTAGAAGCAAGGCACTCATCACCACAAATTAGAGAGCAGTGGGAAGAGTAATTTTTTTTAAAGTTGTGCTCCCAGCTGGGCTTCCAAAGCTAAAATTTTAAGAGGAAAGCAGACAGCAGATAAACTAGCAGAAATCAACATTTCCCAGAAAGTATTGAAATGCACTGTGGCCCTTTGTCACAAGCAGTGGGCTTTCAGAAATTGTTGCCTAAGTTTTAAACGTTCAGTGGTAGCCAATTCCTCCCACAGTTCTCACCGACACCAGAGAGTGAGCGTGGGAGTAAATGGAACATCAGCATCACATCTGAAGAAACTTCACAAACCCTTCTCCTTTCAAAGTGAACCATTAAATGGTGGTGTGGCCAAGGACACTCCTACCTCTGTCACGGAGGATAACCTGGATGTATCTGAGCACAGTGTTTTCCAGCTGCAGCAGGGAAGCTTTGGGGATGTTTTGGGGACCCACTCATCAGGACAGCTGGCACTCTTCTGTGCCTTCTTGCTGAGGGCTCTCAAATCTGTTCATCTGCAGAGAAAACATCTATGTTTGGTCAGATCAGTGGTCCACTCAGGCTAATCTTGCATCCTACAAAAGTAATATGCAGATATCAGTGAGAAGAATAGGGTGCAAATCACGAACACGGAGATGTTCTTTTCCTTTCAATTCCCACACTTCAGCAGCTTAGGTGCGTGGATGGGGCAAATTATGATGGCTTCACAGTAGATGATTCAGTTCTACTTCTTCTGTGGAAGCACTCCATGGAGTCCCTTAATGTAGGTCCGTATCAGTTCTTTTCCAGCATGACAAAGGTGTTCCCAGACTGGTTGCAGGACGTTTTCTATCTCCATCAGAGTTTTCCAGCAGCAGGACAGAAGCCCTCTGGTTAACTGCATCTCTCCACACATGCACGTGAAGAAGTGTTTTTATTCACTGCCACACATTAATACACTTGCAGTGGTTGTTTCCTCCTGCAAGTAACTCAGAGAGATTGCATTATCATTGAAACAGCAATACTTACCCCCTAAGGATCACTGTGGAGGTGAAACAGTATGCTATGTCCTTACTGAGGAGAGCAGGAAAAGAAAAGCAGCTTAACGTCCTAATGTTTCCAAGTGCTGAATACACAGTCTAAGACTGTGTTGGATATGTATTCATGTGGGAAACTTACTGTCCAGAGAAAGAAGTTTCTCTGATGTACTTGTGAAGAGAATTTATCCCATTTCTAATATTATTTTAATGAGTACTTTTATTGTCCTCCAGAAATTCTCCAGGTAGACAACATTTTGGGGATCCACTTTTAGATTCAACTGTTTGTAATGTAAATATAAAGAAAAAATATCTTCTGTGATATAGCTATAAAGCTTCCTTCTATGTATCAGCATTTTGAGAAACATTTGATTACCGGAAAGTCCATTTATAATGAAATGGGGAGAAAAAAGGCACATGTTTTGGGATATTATGCTAAGATTTTGGCTGGCTCTTTCCCATTTGCAATGGAAGTCGTCCTTTAGTTCAAAATCCCAAGAAACCACTTACTAAAGATCTCTGTTAAGGTGTCCCAGGTAAAGTATCTTTCAAGAAACGTCTGTGGGTGTTTAAAGAGACGGTAAAGGAGGTCCACAGCACAATGTCACAATGTGCAGAACTCAGCCAGGCTGAGCAGACAGTGGGAGCTGCACAGTGAGGACCAGGTCAAAAGACACAAGAACTTCTTACCAGTAATTTTGCCTTCTCCTTAACTCAATTTGTAGAATCACAAAACTAATATTTTAATGACGGATAAACACAATTGTCTAAACTGTTTTTGTTTATTAAAATATAGGAAACTTTAAAAAGGGAGAAATCAAATAAAAGAAAAATAACTTGGTTAATTTTTATTGTTTTTTCCACTGAGGTTAGTTTTGCCCTCTACAGCATGGACAGTCTTAAGGGATGTGTAGTTCACATTTGTTTTAATGCCACAGGCACAAATTGGTCTGTAATGGTTTGGGTATACCAAATGTTTTGGGTTTTTTTGTGGTTGCTAACCCACCGTTGTGCTGTAAATATTAGAAAGGGAGGTATATATTAGCACATCTGAAATACCTCAGTTTTTTGACACATTATGGTTATTTACATGAACATAAATAAGCCAGTATGAACTGCTGCGCTCCTGGTGGGATTTCCAAAAGCCACCAGAATTCAATCAACAAAAAAGCCCTGTAACATACTTTTAAACCCTCTGGAAGCAACTTTATGTTCCCATATTCCTCTGTTACTTTTTAAATAACAGCAGTAATATAAAAAAGCAAGGATGCTTCTTCATTATAAGAAGATATAGTCAAGACAGTTACAAATTAAGAAATGTTCAATGTAAGAAACATTCAGGCAGAAATAGCATAGTTTTTAGGATTATAGCTTCTCAAAGGGAGACATACAGGGCTGGCTCCTTGACAAGGACTCATGGTTGCCATGGGAACATAAATAATAAACAACAATAAGAATAAAGCACTCTCGCAGTGATGAAGCATAAAGCAGCACAAAAAAGGGACATAGTATATTACCTAAGAACCAAGAATTTTGGGTTTTATCTTTACTGCCCACATGCTCTCCTGTCAAATCAAAACCACATAAATTTATATATCTATATGCAAGGCTCAAACAAAACCAAGTAGACTTTCTTCACGTTTCAGTGCAGCTTTTCTGTGTGCTGATAGATCTGTCATGAAAAGTTTATTTCAGGTTTTCAAAGGAATTTTGGCTTTTGTATGATCAGGAAAAAACTTTCAGAATAAAAACCTCTGACTATTCCAACAAACAGTCTGAAAGGTTGGGATCTTAGCAAAAGCTCTAAAGAGATTCAGTCCCTTTATGAACAGTGAAAAAGACTGTTTTCTCTCCCCATCGCCTGAAGAATCAGCAGTAAGTCCTGCTAAAGACTTACTGTGAGGTTTCTTGCATTTTTGTGGATATCGGCCATTCCCCTGCTCTCAAAACATCACCAAGCAGGGTTACTTAAAATTGTAATAGCACTTTTCAAAAAGCCTATCAAATATTTTACTTTTTCATGCTTATCAAACATCAGTGAGCTATTTCAACATGCTTCTCACTTGAAAAGCATTCATTATAATCCTGTTTCTGTAAGTTTACCACCAGCATAACTGTCAACTCATGCTTTAAAAGAAGAAAATTCTGGTAGATTTTCAGTCTCTAGTCTGCTTCCCAAAGGCTAAAAATTTTGAGCCATCTTTCAGTGTCTACTCCTACAGGGAGTTTAGTTCCTCGTGGCCTTATATGATATAAATCCTTAGCGCAGAGTGAATCTGAACTTTTCTAAATTCAAATTACACGGGCTAACTTGAGCCTCTGTGTATGATTCAAAGCTTCTTGATTCCTTCTTGACTTCAGATGGCTCCCAAACTGAAATAAGGGTTGTATGACGCAGACCAAAAAAGATGGACTCAGTGACATAAAATTCATTAGATTGCTTGATATGCAAGTCCTAGCCAAGATTTTTACTCTTACCAAACAGAGGTTAAAGAAGCAAATCCAGATGAGGGTCCTTCCTCCAAAAGGGGACTATGCAGGGTGCTGAGCTAGAGCTGGGCCTTGTTCTCTTCTGCCACAGCTTGCAGTTTTCTCAGAATATAATGCTGGAGATCAGTTTTGTTGTTTGCACTATGCCCATGCTCTTTGGATGTCTGTGCTTTGGAGCGTTCCCCAGTAACGTTATTCCAGAGCCAATCTGGCAAATGTGGAGGGTAGAAAGCTAGCACTCCATATGCCCAGGGAGGTGACGGAGTCACCAGCCCTGGAAGTGTTCAAGAAATGACTGGAACTGGCACTTGTTGACAAAGTGATGGGTCAAAGGTTGGACTCAATGACCTTGGAGGTCTTTTCCACCCTAAATGATTCTGTGATATGCAGTCATCTTGCTCTCAGTGGGGTAGAGAGAGCCTATAATTTCTCAGCAGACTCTTCAGAGATGGAGAGACTTTGCCAAGTGCCCACAAGCCAGGCATGGTGTGACAGTAAGTGCAGAGTTAACCTGACAGCAGCTGTTCTGTTTGTGTTGCAGCTGGCTGAGAATCCACACTCTGCCATGCCTGGCACTGTGCTGAAATGCTTAAAAAATCAAAAGTCCTGTGTTCCCAAACAACTGTAGAAGATAGTATGAGAGAGGAACAAACCCTGAATACCCTTTGAAACAAATTGTGATTTTCAGGTAGGCTTCTGGAGTAGAAATTAACAACGCCATCGTGCAGACACTCTATACAAGTCTCTAAACAATTTAATGTGGTTTAATCTATTTCAGTTTAATGATCATCTGTGAAGAGCCCTACTGAAAAATGAAGGACTTGAACTGTGACAGCTGATCAATGAAGAGCCTGTAATGGCACATACTTGATTATTCCAAAAATAAAATGTTGACAATTTCTTCTGTGGTTCAGTATTATGTGCAAGTTCATCTTCAGTGAAAAGGCAATGTTAATGCAAAAATCATGTCATGAGGCCGAAAGAGAAAAGAGCTTCAGATTTAGTTTTGATAAATAAGGGGTATCAAGGAAAATGTAGAGAAAGAAGATGCCCCCACAGAAGTTCTCTCTGTCAAAATAAATCCTACACAAGGGAAACCCTTCTAATGCAAAACAACAGCACAAGACAAGTTCAAAGCCAGTTTTAAGCAGGAGTGCCTGACTATATGCACTTTGTGATGGCACCTGCAATTGGAAATACTGCAGAAATTACAAGATTTGGCATCATCAAAAGAAAGGCCAATGCATAAGTAATCAGTATGAGCTTTCCACAATCCCACTGAATTAAATGCATTCAGTGCGTTTCCATTGCAGTGAAATACTAAGGAGAAGCTGTTTTAATCCTAAAATAGAAGAGTTATGCAACTTCGACTTTAATCCTAAAATTATCCCTGCAATAGTAATTGTCTAAGATACTTCCCTTTCATAATAGATGACTATTCTCTTTTCACAAAAGAGGAGTAATAGGGTTTTATTTATTTATTAGCTTTTTATTTCTGTTCAAAATAAGAAGGAGAACATTTGTGTAATAAGAGAGCCGGATTTGCAGAGAAAGCTATTTTTACGTCTCCCAGCAGTGGATTCTAACAGTCAGTCTAGCTCTCACGAAATGTCCTCACTTTCCCTTCTGACCCATCCTCTCTCTGCCATTTGTGTGTCTAGCTTCACTTGACGTGAGAAATATCCGTGGAAACCAGCTGTCAAAAAGCGTGTTGACTGAGGAGGGAGTGTCCTCTGACAGAGCGAGGATTTGTGCTGAAGGTCCTTCTAAGACATGTCACACTTCCTGCACCACTTCCAGGACTGATGAAAGAATTATCAGGTGAATTGTTTACCTGTGTTACACAAAAAGTGCACTTAGGAGATCACTGAGGACTTCTCCTGCTCCATCCTCTGTGCATTTCCACACAGAGCTCTGAAAATCAGGGTTGTGGCCCAGAGCCGGAGCTGCCTGAATTGAGCGCCAGCACAGAATTTATGTGTCCTGAGATTGCTTTTTCAACAGAGGCAGGTAGCCATGGCCTTAGAAAACCAGAGGCATCTAATGAAATGGAATCTCTAGTACAACCTGTGGGACCATCTACCACCACTAATACAGCTGTGAAAAGAACTTAACAATATTGCAAGAGGAAAGAACAAAACAGTTTGTACTCAGACTTTTCTCCTTTCTGTTTGTCTTTTGAAAAAAAGACAAGCAACTAATGTCCTGGAGATATAACGGCAATTCAGACCATGAGGTGCTCTCCACTCAAATTAATGCACATCAGTTATTTGTTTTCTATAGAGCCTGGACCAAGATATATGTTTAAAGAAATAGGGAGGGACATAAAAATGAAACATAAAGAATACTATATCTACTGTGTATGGTTATTGTGATTAAAATAAAAAAAAAACAAAACCCAAAACCACTGTTTAGAACCTTAGGAAAAGGAATAAGAAACATTTACCTCCAGTGCTTTAACAGTACATAAGTAAACTTAAATTGAAAAACGTATAACCCAGCACATAAGCATTACTGCAATGAGGCAGAAAGTGTCTTCTGGAAAGGCTCTTTTGCTTATAGCATGTCTGAAACATCTCAGGGCTAATTAATCAGAAACTCAATGCAATTGCATACAGCATGTTAATATATGTGGCTAGAGTCAGAACCTTAGCAAAGAAACAACTCTTCGGCTGTCAGCTCTGCTCCTTTTTTTTTTTTTTTTGAGGGGTTGCTCTTGTATGAAATTTGCTTTTAAAGCTCTATGGCTTTAATATAAAGAAATAATCTTCTCATCCTTCTCAAAAATTCAATTGTGTCTTCTCAGTCCAAGGATCAGACTAGGAGCAGTGAACTACAGTGAGACAGTGCCTTTCATTACTGCCAACAGATGATCTTCCTTCTAAATGCTGCGTGAATGCAAACACTTACAAACAGAGGACAAGTAAATGCCTTTTGTACCAGGCTGACTACACAAATTCCAGATATGACTGTATACTCCCTCAAACCTCCTACACTCTGCTCACATGTGTGCATAAAAATGCAGAGCTGACTCCGCAGTGTGAGGACTATTGCATTTTGTCCCGTACAAAGAGAAGTCAGAAAAGAAAGTCACACATGGAGTGAGCAGGGGAGACCTTTATTTACTTTGAATGCAATACAAGTATCTCCAGCACTCACAAAACAAACCCTGAGAGAGCTAAACTACACAGCCTGGGTGCTAGAAGCATAAAACAGAGGAAACTTGGCCTTAGGCAGGCACTTCAAAAAAAGTCCCAAATGTTGCATCAAACCCCTGTGTTATGTGAATCGGTTAAGCTGCCAGTGGCACTGCATTTCTCCTGCTCCCTCTTTGCAGTAGCTGAACTGTGAATTCTGTAAGAGTGAGAGAAGTGTGACTGCAGAGCACTTGTTGTAAGTCCTATTTCTCAAGAGCTTGGGCTTCTGAGGTCTCTACCAGCAGGTAAAGCCTCTCCTCCCCACTTCTGGGCAGTTTTGCAGGCCCACTTGACACCATTCAGACATGCATTCCTGGATGGATGGGGTCATGTGTGCTGGGGAGGATGGGGAAGATGTGGCCTACCACAACATTTGTCAAAGCCCTCTTGCAAGGAAGAGGTAAGCCCCCAAAACTGCAGCACAGGCAGTTTCATTAGATCATACACTCCCGTTGAAATGCTTTTCTCCATCATTCTGATGCTGACTCATGTACAGTTTCAATTGGTCTTCATCTTGTTTAAGATATTCTGAGGCTCTATGGCTTAATTTCCAGGGAGTGAATTGAAAAAAAACTCCACAGAAAATATAAGACAAAAACCTGTCAGCTTTAGGCTCCTTCACATGCCTCATAGTACCAACTTCTAGGTCACTAACCATGACCGTACAACCAAATCATGAGATTAAAGGAAGAAGGTTTAATCTGATTTGAGAAGTCATCCTGTTAATCTGTGACAATGTGTTGTGTTTCTATTAAGGGATTATCGTCAGGATTTTCTGTTACAGTCGTTACAGAATTCGATAATTCTTTAAGGAAAAAGTTACTGTGGGGTTGAAATGGTTGGCGTGAATTTTGTACATGAGCTTGTAACTATCATTTGTTTCTGCTAGAATATTTAAAATATGGCTAAGTGCCATGAAACAAATTGCTCACTAGGGCTTACACATTTCTGTTTGATTGTGGAAGCTATGAAAGGAGATTCATACACCCTAAACGAGCTACCTAGAAGTTAAAGGTGTGAGGCTCAGTTAGTTAGTCAAGACTTTCTTTATACAAAAAGAGGAAGAATAGGATCACTGTGTACATTCACTTCATCAAACAATTGCTCAAGACAGGTTTGGACATGATTCTTAACATCCAGAAGAAAGCCAGCTGAGATACAGATGAACTGTATGGGCGATGAAGAAATGAGGCTGCACACACACCATTCTGTTTTTGGGATTCTCCACAGAGCTGCATGCTTCTCATTTGTTGCATAGTTTAAAAAATTCCACATAACTATTCATATACCCACATATACCTGCCTAAATATAGACAAATATATCAAAATTAAAATGAGTTTTTTAAGTCAAGCATCACAAACTGCAAAACGTCTGAAATAAGACCAGCTTCTAACTCCCATCAGATCATAAAGATCAAACAACCACCACACATCCTCCAAGTTTCCTGGTGCAACTGCAAACACTTTCTCAGTTGGACACCTCCTTAAGAGTGAGCAGTCCAGCTCCCCTCTGTAATTCTGCCTGGAACATTTCTGAGTTGCCATGCTGGGCACCCATCTCTGCTCAGCAACTTTCTTCAGTGTAGTAAGAAACAAACACATCAGTGTTTGAAGAAAATCAACTCATATTGCAGATGTCTAATTTATTTCAAAGAGAAGTGATTTCTTTGGAGTTCTTTTCTAGCTGGACAGAAGTCAGAGCAGGATAAGAACTTCTTCATTCAACTGTCCCTTTTCAGACATAGGACAGAAATTATGAAGTCCAGTGTAATGATTTTTTTGTTTTGATTGAGTTTATGTTAAATCAGTTACAATGAACACACCTGACGAAGGGGGCACAGTGATGCCTTATAAAGTATCACACTCTTCTCTCCCTAAATGAAGCTTTCAGAATTAACATGGAAAATTTCAGTCATGTTTCTCCCATCTGTTGGTCAACTATGAAACTGCTAGCTCTTTGTTTGCTTGTTTTTGCAGTTGACATCCTCTGTTCATCTTGCAGGTTTTTTAGAATCTTTTTAGGTAGAACTTTTTCCCCACAGTAATACCCCTTCAGGTCCAACAAGGGCATTTGAAAAATTGATCTTGAAAAGCTCAGTTAAGGTAAAACTTACCTTATCCCTGAACTAAAGAAATACAACTAAAGAAATACATATTTCTCTTTATACAGATTAATTAGTATCAGTTACACAGACTATTCTCATGAGAGGATTTATTTGGCAAAAAGACATCTGTAATTCCTTCGAAACAAATCTCTTTTCAGCCATAGTAATGGTTTACTGCTGTACTGGATTCTGGCTGAGAGGAAGTTACAAAGTTAGCTTTCTTCATAACAGCTTATATAATGCTGTATTAACATTTGTGAGTGAAATAATCTTAATGACACACAGTCAAACCTTCTTTCTTTCTCACTTCCATCTTTGTTGGTTTTGTGATGATGTTGCTTTGATTTTCAGGTGTGGAACTTACTTTGTGGATGCAAGCAAGTTTCTGAAGACTGTATGGTGAATATGTCATTTAATGACAATCCAGTTTCACAGAGTCAAGGGGTGGAAAATATTTGATGTAGATCTCCAGACTTTTGTATCGGGGGTTCTGCAGCAGTGGCCTCTGTGAGAAGAAGTCAAGGGTTACCCTGTGCTAGACACAAGATTCCAGGTAGTTTCAGCTAGCTCCAAGAGACCTAACACAGCATATAGCTGAGCCCTTCCATGAAGTTTGTACCACCTCTGGGAAAATGTATTTAAGAAAGGGCCCAATGCTGTGAAGAGTGAAGCCAAAAAAAAAAAAAAAAAAAAAAAGGCAAGAAATTACCCTGCAAACACCAAGGTCAGAGAAGGAAGAGGGGGAGGAAGTTCTCCAAGTGCAAGACCAGAGGTTCCCCCTGTGGCCCATAGAGAAGATCAAACTGCTGCAAATATCCATCCACACTGCAGTAAGTGGAGGATCTCATGCATGAGTAGGTAGATATTTTCTGTCGGGATCCGTGGCCTGTGGAGAGCTCCTCTTCCCAAAAGTTATGCAGATCCTAGATGGGCTACTCACACTTGAAAAAGCCTCTTTCTCCACCAACTACAGAAGGAGCCTAAACAATGACTGTAACTACAATGAAATATTGTACTTTTGGGACACAAGGGATTGTTTGTGTCATTTACACTTGAACTCTGTCTTGTTCTGAGATAACTTTGTCTTGCAGACAGGACATGGTGAACTGGGTTATGGCACTGCTCTTTCTGTTCCCCTGGTGCTTGCCTTCTGCCTCCATCCAAGACTTGGGGACCATCGAGTCATCAGAGTAATTTGCTATTATTAGGGGCAGCTTCTGCAACTGCAGTTGAAAAATACAGTGGTGAATCCTGCAGCTAGAAAGCATGAGCATCACAGGTGAAGGTATGTGTGTATGAATGGGCATAAGAATCAAGGAATATGTTCCTTTCATACTACTACTTTGCAAGGTAACTATTAAATACATCATTCCCCAGAATAGCAAGGTACATTGTTTTATAGAAGAGAGTATACCTGTGAGTCTACACTGATTTTAAACACTTCATTGTTAAATAAGGGGAATTCAGTGCAGTCCTGTCACCAAAACAAGTGAAATGAGATGAGGGATGTTCCTACCATCATTTTGGCGAATGTATTCCATTGTCTCAGAAGAGATAAAGCTATAGTCCTCTCAGTTACAACAAAGAAATAAGTGCAGATGTTTCATGCCATTTTCCTTATCCAAGAATGCCTTCTAATTGTCAGTGCACTGAAGAGCTTTGGGAAATCAATACCAGAAAGGGATTTTTTGAAACACAAGTTCAAGGTCACCTGAAATACAATAATATAGAGCTGATCCTGCACCCATCCAGTTCTGCAGCTGTATTTCAGGTGACCTTTAACTTTTGAGTTATGAGTCTTACTCCACACAGAGGGTCTCACATGGAAATCCCTTAGTGGTAACAATTTCTTAAAACTTTTTCTGTGCAGTGATGTATTTCCCACTGTAAGGCTCCTGACTGAAAGAAAGTGGGAGATTTTGAAAGCTGTGTTCTAATGGCTCATTTTTATTTTTTTCTTTTCAGATGGAACTGCCTTTCTTTTTTTTTTTTTTTTTTTTTTTTTTTTAACTGCAGCATATCATGCCACAGGAGAAAAAAAAAAACCAAACACCCTATTTCCTTTTTTCTTTATTGTAGTCTATCAGGTGCTGGAGAAAGGGATCTCTTCTTGATATTTCCAACAGCTGTGAGCTCTCCTGCTCTCTTGGCAGTTCCAGACTCCTGAATTGACTGTCTTTCTCTATTGAGGCTGGTTTCTGGCCACCTCATCCCTTCACAGCACAGTGACACCAACCTGATGGTTTAGAGGCTTTCAGATGCTAATGCCACTGAATATACAAAGAGACCTCTCCTTATATGCCTCTGAAAAAATTCTTACTTGCACAGCATTGAAATGAAAATACAGAGAATTTGCAGGAGACAGGGTGTTTTTTCAGGGGAATGCTTTGTGAACATCAAGGCAGAAGAGAATGATTATGTATTGAATGAAGATAGTAAACAAAATTTTCCTTAGAGAAAGAACAAAGGAGATACAAAATTTAAAAGCAGTATTACTTAAATGGCAAATCACAGAATGTATTATCACAGTAAGTGAAAACTCATACTTTATCTGCTCAGAAATAACTATCAGAGCAAACAATGATAAATTACTCTATAGAAAATGTAGAAAAAAGTACCTGGTGCAAAGAACAACCATTTATTTCTTTGCATGATTGCTAGCAGTTTATGTTCCTCCCTCCTGAATCCACAGAGATTCCAACACCTCTGCTTGCTTTCTTTCAGCAGACTGTTTGTACATTAATGTTTAATAGTGATTGGATTGCTGCAGAAAACAGAAGAGAGAACAAGCGGAATGAGTGAGTTGTCCTGTCCTACCATAGGACTCATAAATGTCCTTGTGCAACTCATGTCAGACAAGATGAAAGAACAGGGCAGCAAAAAGAGATATAGAGATTAAAAAAAAAAAATAATCTGAGCATGTGCAAGCTGAATCCTTTTCTGTATACAGAGCTGAGAGCCCAGCACATCTCAGCTGAGATCCATTGCACCATCATATACCAGAATGTTATCTGGTTCCCAGCTCCATTAACTCCACTTATCCCTTAGGACCTCACCATTCTTCTGTTCAGAAATACCCATTTTTTTGAGTGGGCTGAGAAATTCATAACTCAACCTGACTGGATATCTAAATCTTCCTACTGTGTCCCTTGAGGAGTCTTTTAAGGAAGGAGACCAGGGTCCTAAGTGACCAGCACAAGCCACCAGTAATAAGCTCCACATGAATGTGAGTTTCGGTCAGAGCACGTGGATATGATCTTACGGATCTACCCTTTTACTGCAGATTATAATACTGGTCTTCTGTGTAAGTGCTGGCCACACACTTTGCAATATTCTATATGCATTTTTGAAACTACAATCCCAGAGAAACCTGCACCATTTCAGTGGCCCATATGAATAAACATCTCTACCCAGTTCATCTTTTGATCAGCGTGGCCCTCTCGCTGCCGACAAACACAGTCTCTGAATGGTAAGAGTGGAAGGAGGGTGCAACATCACTGAAGGTGGTAAAGCTTCTTGACTCATTCTGTCAGAGGCTCACTGGAGAAACAGACAATCATGGCTAGTCCTAAGAAAAAAATGTCTGCCTTACCTGTGCTGCACAATCACTAATGAAGATCGTGTGATACAGAACTGGGTAGAAATAGAGGTCCAGCAGTATGGATTTCTCCTGAGGATCACTTTTGCAAGGGTGCAGAGGGAAAGGACAGGAAAGAATCCCAAAATTGGAAGGGTTGTTAAGAAAACTTGGTTCTTTCCTAGACTGAAATAAAGTTAAAGAAAAACAAGCTTAATGGTCATTTTTTTGAGTGGAAAATATTCAGTAATGATGTCCCTCAGGTTTTAGTTAACATCCTCATCAGAAAACTTAAGAAGGAGTTGGACAGTGAAATCTCCAATCCTGCTGATGATAGTCTTTCAGGTAGTCAAATGCCACAGTTAATGATGAGGCAGTCCAGGATAACTTTTCAAAACTGATTTAGTGGGCAAAGGAAGGCTGATGACCTCCAGCATAAATAAACATGAAATAATGTGTCTACAGAAAAATAGTTCTAAGCCATGTTATTGTGGCACTGAGAGCAGAACTGGCAATTATAGCTCAGGTCAGAGCTCTCAGAGTTAGTGCAGACAGGTCTCTGCAAACATTGCTTCAGTCTGCAATAACACTGTGCTGAGCAAACCACAGGATGCTGAGCACCACCAGGGAAGATGGAGAACAAGGTGGGGGGGAATCATTCTTTTGTACCCCGAGACTTGGTACACCTACCTCACAGCTAATGTGTGCATTAGTTCTGTAATTACTTCTGTTCCTTACCCCTCTAAGTGGGTGGAGGTGAGGATCTGAGAGATAAAGGCAATCAGGTGGTAGAGTTCTAGAGAAAGACTGTTCTACAGTCCTAGGCTGAAGTGAGACTTGATGAAATTAGTATGAAATGGTTTAAAGGAATAAAAGAATCCAGTGGGGAAGAAATGTGTGGAATCTGCTGTCATAGGAGACTCAATTAGGAGACCATGTAAAAAGTTGTGGGCAGCAAGCCTGTAATTATGTAGTTTAACTTTTACCTCGCAGTTCCAGTGACAACTGAATAGGAGATCTGCAGAAAACAGCCAGGTTTCCATGGTTTCTCTTAGGGTTCACCTCTGCCCACTCTTACAGCTGTCCTCTCTGACACTCTCCAGCAGGATAGAGCAATCAGGGAACAACATTGAAGTAAGAGTGGGGAGGGTCTTCATGGCATATAAGGGATTTTCTAGATATAGAGAGTAAAGACACATGATTCCCGTTCATGCCAGTTCTCTTGAAAGCCTG
The DNA here is from genome assembly GCF_022539395.1 of Myiozetetes cayanensis. Lineage (NCBI taxonomy): Eukaryota > Metazoa > Chordata > Aves > Passeriformes > Tyrannidae > Myiozetetes > Myiozetetes cayanensis. The sequence goes on along the minus strand of NW_026087631.1, from coordinate 7,061,705 downwards.
GGAACATGCAGATGGCCTGACCCATCATATAGCCAGAGGCAGAGAAGGTTGGTTGAGTTTAGAAGAAAAAGAAGCTGCAGACAACCATGACTGGATGAAACTCACTGGTGTTAGCTACATAAAAGAAAAACAAATTAAAGAGAAAAAGAAAAAAAAAAAAAACCAAGAAGTAAAACAAGCAACTCCTGGAAGACCATAGGCAGATGTGACCTCAGAGAACTACTACTTTGGAAACTAAGGAACTGCCAGACTGACAGCAGAAAAGGCCTTCTTAAATTTTTTTTTTTCATCATTTTTCTCAGAAATTGAGCTCTTCTGTCTTAGGGGGCATTTTGGCCCAGGAAAATCAGCTCAGATACTTACCAAAAAGATTTGAATAAGGAAAGTGAGGACAGTGTGTGTTCCAAAGCACTACCAATACAAAGAGAACAAGCAGTGTTTTCCTTGTGCTCAAGGAAGCTGCAATTACAAAGCTTCAGCAGCATGGAGATACTCATGCTGAGGATATTATTTCCATTTTGCTAATGACTGCTGACACTGGAGAGGAGAAGAGAAGGCAGACCCAAATGCAAGCAGCTGCTACCCACACAAAGCATCCCCCTATGGGGAGGACACACTTGGCCAGCTGGTGTGAATGGGTCTCTGCAGGCCTTGAGCTGTACAGGGTGGAGGAGTAGGTGACAGTAGGACACACTCTTCTTCCTAAGTTCAGACCCTGCGCTTGGATGCACAACAGATCCATGCTTGTCCAAATGCTGCAAAAAAAGTTGGGATGATCACTGAAAGAGATCCAGAGTCTCAAGTGATAGCACTGTTCCCACAGGTCCTGCTCAAAACTCAAAAGATGTTGACACTGGCAGCAGAGCAGAGTGCTGGGTAGAGATTGGCTCTTCACTCCAGAAGTTCCTCAGACCCTTTCTGATATCTACCTTGGAGAAAAATTTCTCAAGGATCCTTTCTCCTGGTGCTAATAACTCCACCCCATGACCATTCACTTAAGAGTTGGACTCGATGATCCTTGTGGGTCCCTTCCAACCCAGAATATTCTGTGATTCTGTGACTCTGTTTATTTGTCTAATCAGAGCCAATTTCCATAATTTGTTGTCTATTGCTTTCTATCTGTTTTTGTGTAGCTGTATACCTAGAAGTTGTTATAAGCTTTTTTATTCTATATAGTTAATTGAATCCACTGTACAAGTATCTCCCCCTCTATCCATCTTTGTTAGTCCAAATTCATCTGAGTTGCTAGTTCACAAATCATTTAGGTGCCCCATTCCATGTGGAACCACAGTGAAAGTGAAATCTGTGTGCAAACTGGACCAAACTTCTGGGGAGAGAGATGTTATCAGCCATTTATTGGTTGCTCACCCAAACACAGATCTGGCAACCATACAAAGACTAGTTTGTGTCTAAACAGCCTCTCTAAGATACTTAACAAGTTTATTGTGGCATGACGTGGGCTATAGGTACATTCCAGCTGGCAACAGTGCTTTATGTGTTTTGCCTGTAGAAATGAACAGTACAGAGTAATCTAACACCAGGCTGGATCCAATGTATGTTATATGCAACTCACTGCCTGCAAAATACTTTACTTTATGAGGAGTCATGCAGCCAGTCAGCACACCAAAAGAATATATTTCATCCATAAAATGTGTGGAATTTCAAGCAGGCGAGCTGACTGCTTGAATGCCAGAATAATAAAGATGGTTTCAGGCCATTTCAGTCTGATCTAAACATCTGCCTTTTATGTGAGTTCTTTTAAGTCCAGAAATCAGATTTAGTCTTCCTTCTCCTTCATCTTTGAGTGGAGCCATCTTTCAAAAGGCATAATAAGGAATGTATCTTGTTGATACTTTGCAGTTCTGGAAGAGAGAAAAGAAATGCTACTGTTATTATTATTATTGTTGTTGTTGTTACTATTATTTAAATGAGCTTTTCTCTTTACTGAAAACAGAAGCAGAACAGCAAAATGGGCAAATGTTACAACCTAAAGCTGTCATAGCATCTCTCCTGAGAATTTTTAGTCTGCCAGACTTGTCACAATCCATCGCACTGATTGCTGTGTCACCTTGCATCTTGAATGAGCTGTTCTTGCCAAGTAAAAACCAAACTTTCTTCCCAGGCTTTGCCAACCCCTTTCTCAACAACTGTGCCAGAGAGCTGATGCCATTTAACTGCTCCATCAGCAAATCAGGAGTGCTCTTGCCTTTCTTTCACAGAGGAGACTAAAAGAAAACAGAGAGTGCTTAGTTAAGCAGCAAAGACTTACAACTGATATTTTTTTTCTCTACCATACTGTATTCTAAGGGACAGTGTGTAAAGTGGCACATATTCCTTCACTCCTTAGTGCTCTCTCTCCTTGCTCTGGGAGATATGGCATATGGGGTTGAAGATCCAGAGGGGAATTAGAGTGATGGGCTAAGTGTGTTTGCCCAGCATGAGGCAGAGCTGGGGACTAAAAGGTAAGGCAATATGTAAGACATAATGTCATGGTCATGATGGGGAAGGGAAAGACAGCGGGGAAGCCAGAATCAGTGTTATGATCTTAGGTTAACAATTTGCTTTTGCAACTAGTTTGCTTTTCCTTGCTAGTGTGCTAACAAGCAAGAGACATCCACCTCCCCTACAAAAAAAACCCAAACCCTATCCTTCTTTTGTAGATATGGAGAAATTGATGTACTGTAGGTAAGGCAGCTTTGCTACTGTCCTACATACCAGTCAAATAAAACCCATCGGTTATCCTTGTAACTCTTTTAAGATTACAAGACAAGAATACAAACAGGGAACTGAGCTTTGGAGTTGAACAGCATGGAGCAAATCCATAAAAAATTTCAGTGTGAATTGCACATCTAAAGGGTAAAAGGCTAAAACCTTCTGCCAAGACACAGAGCAGTGGCAGAGGATGGAAAATTACTTGGTTTAATTAGTTTAAACAACAGAGGAAGATTATGAGGATTTCTGGATGATTCATAAATGCAATGCTTCTTTTAATTTAGTCATTACAGGATTGAAAAATGAACTTCATAGGAATTTTCCTTTATGCTTTGAAATTGGTGATTTTTTTTTAATAACTGTTTCAACTGTCAAAGCAATCTCTGATTTACTGACCCGGAAATATATTTTACCTTATTGAGAAACAATGTCTGAGACTGATTGCTATTGTTGATACAATTATTAGCTGACAGCAGAAGAATTGGGCAGAATGAGGAATCCTGGCTATTAAGAGTCAGTGGGCGCTTGTTACACACACAGTTTCTTTCCAACTTGTCCAGTGGGTCTGGCCTTCAGACACGTCTCATACATTTGTATTTTCTCGCCAGAAACTCTCTTGCCTTTGCATCATTTAGTCTGTTTCTTTTGGATATCAGGCAGTAACATGCTAGTGAAGGTTTTTCAAGTCTCATTCTCAACAGCTGAGCAGATTTACTTGAAACTTTCTAAATAGTGTTCAGCCAGAGCCACATACCTGGCATGGAAAAGTATAGGCCTGGATGCAGCTGTGTCAGGTGGGATATCATGGAAAGCATGTGTCTCAGAGCACACTATCTGCTCTCCCAAAAGTGACAGGACCAGTCCCTGTGATTTTCCTTCTGTCCAAACTGACTATAGCTCTCTTTCTTTGAAAAGCATATATCAACAAGTGGCATATCTGATGACAAGACAGTCAGCCTACTTGAATACGTATCTCACTGAGATCTCCAGAAAATTGTCTGCAGGGAGAAATGTCTGGGGAGCCAGTACCAGCCTACAGATGAGAAGTGCCAGACTAACCAGATGCAGTTACAATCTTTGAATCTCATTATTGCCAAGTTTCTGCATGTATTTGTACCACTACTGAAAGAGGTTCAGTCAGATGGATTAGGCACATTTTGGGACAATAGAGATGTAAATTAAATAGTAAGTTTTTGTCTCTGGTTTTCTGATAAAATCTAGATACCCTCTCCAAACTGTGACACTATGGAGGTGGGAAGAACTAAGACAGTTGCTGCCAGATTCATAATACAACCACAGCTGCCCTAATGCTCTTGAAGACCTCGAGGTTAGTATCTGCTCTCCTTCCTTTCCTTTGCAGTTTCTGCTACCTGTCCCTACCTCAGGCCCTTGGACCAGTTCCAGGTGCTGGCAGTGCATGCTGTTATCATCTGTGTATACAGGATAAAGAAGACAATGCCCTATGCACAGCATTTGAATTCAGTGCATCAGAGAGGAACTGCACAGCTGATTTTCCAGAATAGTTGGCAAATGAAGATAATATAAAAAGCTGTGTGCAGATCTGAAAGCCTCAACAAGCTAGGACATCATCATCTGCCTGTCTGAAGCGAGTCTGAATGGCCTAGCCTGCTGTGCTGCAAATTTGTTTTCTTGTGTGTGTGATTCTCTCAACACTGCCTGATCATCTGTAACGGAGCAGGAGTAACAGCCTGGAAAAACCCCACAAACTGAAACTGAAAGGTAAAGAAGCAGATGGGAACAGTATGTCTCTAGTGCTGGCCTCATTCTGACTTCTGAAACACTTAAAAAAATATTCTGTTACTAGGATATTCTGTTTGGGCTCAAATTGCATCTCCCTGATAAAACCCGATAGCAAGTCTCAGAAAGATGACAATTCACTTTCTTTACACCTACTGTCTCTGGGACTCAGCAGCCAGGTTCTAAGCAAAGAGCAGCTGTTCTCTCTCACTGAAAGTTATTCCTTGCAGCAACACTGGCATTTAAAGAGTCTGATGAGGGATAAACAAGCAGAAGTGATCTGTCAGGTCCACTGGCGCAGCAAAACTCCGCTAGAAATACTGTTATATCATTTTCCTGTAGCAATGCATCTTCTGAGGTGTTGACTAGGACTCTGTTCATATGATGCCTAGAGTACTTTGAAATTAGCCCTGCTGGGGACCACAGCCATTAATAGTGTTTTAGCAGCACTGACCCCTTTCCTGGGGTCTGTAGACTACTGTCACTACAATGGTTGCTCTGTGAAACCATTTCAAAAGCATTTGCTGGATCAGGAAAATTTTGAACTAATCAGCTTAGAAAATGGCCTAGCAAAATGGATTGGAAAGGTGGCAGAGAGCTTGTTCTCTCAGGACCTTTGCTAAGGTTTCATCTCAGGGTTAGTGTCACATTTGTATGCCAACTGGACCATGGTGCTACCAGTTATTACTCTGCAATGTTTCCCAGAACTGTGTCTCTTGTGCAGGAACATCTTGCATGGTGATCCCCTATTCTCACAAATGGTGTCTACATATTACTGCAATATGAGCAGCAAATCAGAAGTATGCACTTATTTCCTCTATTTAATTGGAACAATCTTTCCATACAATGAAGCATGAAAGTGGAAACAAAAATATTCTGGAGGTGCAGGGGAACGAATTTGTTATATTGTTTGCACTTACTGTTAATGCTTATCAGTAATAAGAATAAACTAGGTACAAACATATCTTCTTTGAGAGGTTTAAAGAAGCTGTCAGGAAGTGGATCAAATGCATCGACAGATGATTTCTTTGCAAGTTTATTTGGAAGTAGATGCTTGCTTTGTAAAATGTATCTGAAGCCTTCTGGCTTTTATGTTTATGGCATCTGTTTCTGGTACACAGGCCATTCAGGCTTATAGGAAGGTCATATCTTCTAGCAGGACCATGGAAGTGATTCTTCCCCTGTACTTGGCACTGCTGAGGCCACAACTGAAGTGCTGTGTCCAGTTCTGGGCCCCTCAATTGAGGAAGGATGTTGAGGTGCTGGAGCGTGTCCAGAGAAGGGCAATGAGGCTGGTGAAGGGTCTGGAGCACAAGTCCTAAGAGAGCTGGGGTTGTTTAGCCTGGTGAGGAGGAGGCTTGGGGTGGGTGGGGGCCTCATCACTCTCTACATAGAACTACCAGAAAGGAGGTTGTAGCCAGGTGGGGGTTGGTCTCTTCTCCCAGGCAACCAGAAATAGGACAAGAGGGCATGGTCTTAAGCTGCATCAGGGGAAATTTAGGTTGGACATTAGAAAGAAGTTCTTCACAGAAAGGGTGATTGGGCATTGGAATGGGCTGCCCATGGAGGTGGTGGAGTCACCACCCTTGGAGGTCTGTAATGAGAGACTGGACGTGGCACTCAGTGCCGAGGTCTGGTTGACATGATGTTGTTCAGTCACAGGTTGGGTTCCATGATCTGAGAGGTCTTTTCCAACCTAGTTGATTCTGTGATTCTACTCTATCACTTGAATCTGTACTTTCTGCTTCACAAAGAAGTCCACTGAAGTCAAAGGGTCTTATTCTGCATATCTGAGGATGACAGATTCCAACAACACGGATGCAAAGGAGGCAAATGACACCTTTGGAAGTTAGTACTCATTTTGGGCTTCCAGAGTAAACAAAGAAAGAAATCGCAGTTATGGTGAGGGTTACCAGAGTAACACACTCCATAGGGTCTCAAATTCAATCCCTCTGCATGTTCAAAGAAGAAAATCAGACTGCTGCTTTCTGATGAATTCCATTTTCCTACAGGGACCTGTGATGTGCATTTTTGTTGAGGGTAGAGGCTGGAATGGACAACATTTGGTTTTTGGGATGACCCATAAGCAGGTAAAATCCAGTCATTTATTCCTAGAGTAAGAGACAAAAGTAAAAGGAAAAAAGGGTTTTGTCATTTTAAAACATGACTTAGCTGCTGAGTCCCTCCACAAAGGCACTGCTGATTTTAGCAGATTTTCAAGTGTCAAAGTGTACTACAGCTTTGTGAGACAGGACAAAAAAGGTTTGTACTGTAGTTGACTTTTCAACATTTTCAGCACCTATCTCATCTACATCTGTAATTACATTATCCACCTTGCGGGAGTTTTCATGTATCTAACAATTGTTGTTTGGAATTCATCAAAAGTATTTCATCCTTTTCTTTGGGGTATCTGCTCTCCATGAGCTTGGGACATTACAAGTGGGTTTTTTGTTTGTGAAAATACTGAGTTTCTGCTTGGCTAATTGCAGGAAGACAGTAGTACACTGTGAACAATGCTACACACATAGTCCATCTCTTCCCTAAGCCAAAGCCACCAAACACTTTCATCTCAAAAGGGACAAAGTCTAGCTTCTGTCCTTCATTCTCTTTGTCCATATTGAAATCAGCCACACAGACTTTTGTTCTCCTGGCCCCACTCTCTCAACTCACCCTCAGTCATCCCTAAGGACAGACTTGAGAGAGAGGAAGAGTGATCTGTAGCTGTGGCACTAATAGCCTTGTACATAAACCTAAAAGTAGTGTTGTGGGTGGCCACACCATGTCCATGGCAGCAAGCCTAAGGAGATGGAATCATTTGAACAACAAACAATAAAGGTCCTTTACACCAGGGAGACAGCTGACATAAAATCAGATTGCTGTGTTGAAGTTTCTGATGTGTTCACCTCTCCAATAGCCCATAAAGCCTGCCCTGATACCCTGGGGTGTATGAGTTCTTTCTGTTCCCATCTTCTCCAGTCAGAGCTTTATCCTAAATGGAAATCCTCCTGATGAGGAAAAAAGACCCAGCAGTGTCTTAAAGTTTCTTGCTCTTGATGAAGGAACATCGTGGCTGGTTTGTTTTCAAGACCCCCAGGGATTGTTTCTCACTTCTCTGCTAATTTAAGCTGGGAGCTCGGCCTGGAATTGTGGTCAGCACAGTGGCAGCTAGTGATTGGAACTACAGGAAGCAATTTCTCCCTGCTCCAGTGGGAAGTACAAAATAATTTGCCCCGAATGTCTTAGGCAGTAGCAGCAGCCAGTCCCTACGAGAGTTAGTGAGAACAGTTCAATAGACGTCCTGTGTCACCTGAGACAAACCTCTCAGCAGCACACCACCAGGCACAAGGAGCAGTGTCACATCTCATAAAGCATCACAGGTGACTTGAGGCAGTCTTGTCAGAAACCTAGAGTACTGATTTTTGGTAGAGAGGGCCTAGCCCAGAAGCACAGGCAGCAAGCCCAGTTCACAGAGGGGCCTCACCTCACAGCTACAGCCCTGTCCCAACCACTGGGGCTGCAAATCTCCATTCAGTGTGTGCTGCTGAACAACCTGAATCAGTCCTGAAGAACCAACAGGAGGTTTGTCTCAGTGCAATATGGGCTACACAGACCTAAGGTCACGAGGGACCAGGAATGGGGTAGCAATCACTGTGCTGAAGTTCAATTAGTCTAGGAGCAGACTCCACCATTCCTCACCTGTAACCAGTCATCAATTAAAGGTGCTGACAGCCTCTGGCTAGTTCAAAATCTTTCAGGCCCTCAAACAGGAGTCTGTACAACATTTACTTGCTTTGTCGAGTATGATTACAGCAGCAAACAGCAAATAAAAGAAAATCTCTAAATATTCTGCTAACTACTGCTCAGAGCTTTTTACCAGCTAATCTGAAAAAAAAGAACCCACTAATGCTTGTGCTTACTTGCCCTTGCTAGTGGTGGCAGGAGTCTGTTAATTGAAAGAGAGTTATCAATGCCACAATAGTTTCATTCTCTCATTTGTTAAGAAGGCAAATGAAATCTTTGCTGATGGACATCTTACTGTGTGGTTTTACTACCACGACTTTGCCACAGAGCAGAATCTGACTATTAAACCTAAAGAAGTTTAGGTTTTGACAGCACAACAAGATTGGACTCTACTACCCTAGTCCCACGCTTTTCCTCCTCTCTCCCCTGGTGCTTTTCCTCTTCTCCAAGTGATTTTGTGAGTAACTAAAATATTTCCCTTCCCAGAAAAGAACAAATTAATCAAAGAAAGAAGGGTAAAAGAAAAAGGGAAAATCTATTGTACTAAGAGATAGCAATTGTTTAGAAGTTTTGTGAACATAAAGACTCTGCACATCAAACACACATTCAAACTTCTTGGACATCCTCATCTGGGGTCAGCAGAGATGTGTAAGTACTTTTTCATGAAAAATGTCATTTGTGCTGAAAGACAGGAGCCACTTTAATGTCTTAATAATTTTATGATTAGTAGCAATTCTTTATCTTGACAAAAGCATGAGAAAGAAAAATCATCTGGGTGGGCAAGATATACCTCTGCAAGCAGCATCTACTGAGTCACCAGCATCTTCAGTCTCCCTCCTATCAGTAACGTGAAGGTGCAGACTGCAAACTGGTTCTGGTTGATGAATTAGTAGGGAAAAGCCATGGCTGGGTCAATCTTTCCACTTTATTCCACCTAGCATAATAAAAAATGTATGAGTGTTGAAGAACAAGCTGTCAACGTGTCAAAACCTGTGCACGTGTTAAAACTTCTTCCTTTTCTCTCACCAGATTTTCACCAACAACGAGCCAGACAACTGAGTTACAGGAACTAGAGGGATAATCTCAAACAGATGAACCTTGACAGGTTTACATTAACAGCCGATCATATGCATAATTATACATTTCTTATTGCTTATCAAGCTTAAATGATCTCTGATGATACAAAAGCACACGGAAGAAGAAGCTATTAATTTCTGCAAGAACTTGGTTGAAACTGACTTGCTGTATGACATTTCACACAGGCCATCCATTCTGAAAAGAATTTTTCAGAAACTGACACAGAAAAATATGTTGTAAAGGAAAGAGCATAATTTTATAAATCCCTCATTCTTTAGGTAAAAACAAAACCAGCAAACTAACCAAACCAAACCCCAAGTGAACACAAAAGAGAGAGAAGGGGAAAAAGGCATTTTTGCTTCTGAATTTCACTTTTTTTCACCCACACTGAAAAATTCTACACAATTTTTCAGAAAAAAAAGGTCTGAAATTTTTGCTGAAGTTATTTCAAGGTGTTTATGTTGCAACAGTGAAGTTACTTCTGGCAGAACAGGCTGAGCTTGAATCTGCTCATCTCAGACATTTCTAGAGAGCACAAGAAGGAATAAAACCCTCTGTAGTTGTCCTGAGAAGTAAATGAGTGTTTCTCTAACTCCTAGTGTCTTTGAGTTCCACAGACTGTCAACAGTATTTACCTTCTATGTAGCTGTCCTCATCTGGTGGACAGCTGTTGAAGATTTTGGCAGTGGAGGAGGAATTTGAGCAGTCAGGCTAAGTCTTCATACAGCATTAACAAAAATTGGGAACTTAAAAAAAAGTTTCCACTAATACCTGTGTCTACTTGCCTTTACCAGTGGTGGCAAGAGTCTGTTAATTGAAAGGCAGTTATCAAAGTCAGAATAGTTTAATGCTCTCTATTTTTTATTTTTTTAAGTCTCATTCCCGTGGACATTTATGCACCAGGATTAAAATAAGGTGGGCCTGAAAGTTAATGACTCTGCCAAAGCACAAGAAGCTGAAAGCAGTTTTAATTCAGACTGCACACTGGTTTTCAGGTTCTATACATTTAGAAGAGTAAATACATCCTTTCAGAGTTCTCATACACCAAGCTAACCAAGCACAATACAGATCTGTCTTCTTTCTGGATTTCAAACCTTCAGATTTCATATTAACCCTTTATGACTCTCTTTTGTCAGGAGATCTTAAATCCAGAACATGACCTGTTTCCCTAGGTTTGTTTTGTCTTCACCCACTCTTCTTGGAGTTAGTAACTTATCAAGAGTAGCTTTGACATGACTCATTCTGCCTCCTGGATGATCTAACAGACTGTAAATATGAAGAAGATTTATGAGGAAATACATTGGGGAGGTTGTGCCTGGATGTTTTTTCGCTAAAAATATTGCTACCTTGTGTTGCTTCTGTCCAACAAGGCAGACTTTTATATGTAAATCTTTCCCTAAGCATGCTAATGCGGTAGATAAAGCTGCCTCTTTCTTTTGAGCAGAGAGAGTCCATGGAGAACTCCCTGTTTCAGATGTAAGTTACAAATGCTCTGGAGGATGCACTAACATATCCAAAGCTGCCTTCATCTTTATGGAGTACTGACCTTTCCCTTCCTCACTAAGCTCACTTTCAAGTCCTTCCAACTACAACAAAAGGCAGAAAAGATTGGAGGCATTTACATATTTTTGAGGCAAGACTTCTTGATGAAAAACTGAAATCTATGTCTTTCAGTGACTCAATATTCCCAAGTGTCACAGGTGCTCCAATGGTAACATGAGAAGTTTGGCTCCTGTTGTGGGACTCACCTGAAGTCTTTTGTATAGAAAACAGTGACAGTTGGTTACTGGGTGAGGAGGAACCTGCATTATTGAAGAACCTGGGACAGGTCAGCAGGCATTCCCAGTGTTCTTGGAGCAACACAAAGTCTTAGCGAGTTCCTAATACGGAGACAGTGACATTCTACCACAGGAGGGTTTGGAAATCTACATGTTTCAGTCTCTGATCTTATGACATTGTCTGTAGGGCACACACACCAACTCATCTTCAAAGAAAGGGTTTCCCAGCACAGGCTCTAAGCAGCGCTTACTGGAAGCACAGGTATGTGCAACACAGCCAGAGGACAGGCTTTTCTTCTGTGAGAGGGTGCCAGAAAGCTACACATCTAGTCTTAATGTCCACCACCACTATTACAGGCCAGTGCTGTTCAGTCTTGATGGGATCTGGCAGTGGTGCCCTGTGGATGCCTACGGTGATCCATACAGATTGGTTCACCCTTTTTTCTCTCTTTGTAAGGGCTGTGGACAGACTCAAGCTTCTCTCATCAGAAGGCTAAACTAACACAGCAGAAAGGCATCACGGGCATGTAGGGGTGAAGGTACAGGAGGAGTCAACAAGACTCGCTTTGTGGTGATGCCCAAAAAGGCAGATTAAAACTGTTTAGAGACAGAATTTTAAGCCTTTAAATGGCAAGGTATTTATTTGCAACGTCGGGGTAGCTTCCAGCTCAGGCTGGACAAAAAGCTCCGAAGTGGTTCAGTAAAAAACAAGCAATTTATACAGTTTCTAACTGCGATTACAACATAATTACATACATATTCATATTATTGCATCATTAGATTACAATATTCATAGTAGGTGGATTCAGGGCAGAGTTTGAGGCGTGGTCTCTATTTTGAGGAATAAATTAGGGTAGTTCCGGTTTTGCCTTCATCCTGGGGTCACAAATCTACTCCTCTTCATCGGGTGACCTCGGGGACCTTCTGTTCTTTCCATTGTTCTATGTTCTGATCGTCCAGGTTTGAAGAAACCCTTGGGTCTAGGCCTACTTTGCCTATTCAAATGTCTACCCTGGCTCCTCTGGATGAGATTTGAGTTGAGTTCTTTGTCTAGTGTTTGTTGTGGTTCCTTTAAGGTCTAATGCCCTTAGTACAGGACATAGCCTTACAGCTTACAGTAAACGAAGTACAGGGGGTAAGGGGGGCTCTTATGGGTTTACAGTAAAAGCGTTTCGATTAACCCTTCCTGTTTCAGTGGCTCAGATGATATAACCTTGCTGTGCTTATGTTACTCCCCAGTATGACTGTACTTGCATGCCTTGAGGAGTGCATACCTATTCAGTTCTGACTTCTTCCACTCCAGGAGAACTTGATAAGCAAACTTCCAACTCGACTGCACTCGTGGGGGTTAGGGCTGGTTATCCTTTTTAATATACAGTCAGCCAGATAATGGTTACTTCTGGTTTCCCCACCTAACACAAGCCTTCCTCAGGGTGTAAGAGCTTCAGGGTGTTATACTGCATCCTGTTACATGCACACAAACAGCACTACACTCTCAGCTCGAGTACCCAAGCAAAGAGGTAAAGGGTATAAGACACCTGTCTTGTTTTTAAATTGACAGTGGCTCCTTAAAAGTCCTTTGACAAGAAGGTTGAGCAGCATAAGTCACAAAGATGAGGTAGTTCACTGGAGTGTTACCGCATATCTTAGCCACTATCTATTGATTAGGAAGGCTGTTAAATGGAGTTCTAAGAGACAAGGACCCCTTTCATATTAGAGAAAAGGACAGTGGGTGAAAGGATAAAATGCAGTTAAAATATACAAATAAAAATCCTGAATTCATTAGAAATTAAAAAGTAAATGCAAGTCTCGATCCCTGGAGACAGCAGTGGAACAAAAGGAAAACTAAAACAGAAACGTCAAAAGACACGGCAGGAGAAGAACTGAGTTCCACAAAGACTTGTAGGCATATTAAATAACCAAGAAGAAGACCCAAAAATCAACCTGTCCTTTAAAGGAGGTCTAGAAGCATGACTTTAAATTCCTCTATTATAAGACTTCTCAAAAAGAAAGGCAGAATAGAGAAACACTGGAGACTCTAGCTAAACAGGACAGATGCAGCACATCTCTCAGCTACCCCTGGTCATTAGTTATGTCCGTTGGTTCTCACCTGGAAGGTGTTCAAGCAGCAGGATAAGGAGGTCATCTCTCTACCTAAATATACTTTGAAAAGAAAATGAAACAATTGTTTTTTATTTATTAAGCAGAAAAACAATCACGAAGTTACAATCAGCAGCATGGTAAGAGAGAGCAAAATACTGTACTCTAGTTCTCTATCACAAATAATATCCAGGTTGGAAATCTGAGGAGAGCTGCACCACTGTGGAAATCTTAAGGACTGGATTTTCCAACACTGTTAACACAATCTCTTCTTTTAACAAAAAAATGGCCATTTTTTTCCAACTCAAAGGACCATTTAGCCCAGCTTGTTTGTATTGGAGAGAGCAGAAAAGGGCAAGCACACAGCAGTACTGTAATTTGCAGTTCAAGGACTTCCAAAGGAGATGTTTTTATATTTAAGAGACCCCAATTAATTTCTTTTTTATGAATTTGTCAAATTGCCTTCTGAACCTGAGTGAACCTTTAACAGCCACAGTATCCTGTGGCAAGGAGTTATACTAATTAGTGGTAACTTGTATTAAGAACAAAAGAAATTCTTCTGTTTTGAATCTCCTTCCTTCCAGTTTGATATGTTGCCCTGTACCTTTCAGATTTGAAGGAACAGTAAAGAGTCAAACTCCATTCACCTTCTCGAGACTACACAAGAATTTACAGGAACCTCTCACATCCCTTCTCAGTTTTCTCTTTTCCACGGTGTAGTGTATTTGTTATTTTTGTAGTAGTAGCTGATTGTTTACTGATTCCCAAAGCCATCGCAGACGATCATTCCCCTTTCTCTATATTGTTCTTTGTACTGAAGAGATACTATGCAAAGCAGTTACAAATGGTCATTGTTCTGCATAGGCATGAAGAGCACTTTGCAGAGAGTAGTGGACCACAAGGGTTAGGCAAATAGCATGAATGACAAGGTATTCAGTAGCTCAAGGTGTCCAGTAAGCAGTTATCTGAACCTGGGCTAAATTAAATGCTGCTAAGTAGGAAGGAGAAGTGTCTCCAGTGATCTAGAGGCAGGAGAGAGACAGGCCCCTGTCTTGTCCCTTTCAGCATTGACCATCTCAGATCTGGAGCACATCTGAGCCTTCTTTCAGGGTGGTTTCCTATCTGTAGAGAAAAAATGTCTGCAGGATCAGAGTGTTTTCTAAGTTTAGTTAAGGAAACCCAGTCCTGGAACAGACACAATTGTAAAGGATACAGAGGATAATACCATTTCTAGAAATGGATATTTCTAGAGAATCTTTCCAGAGAAATATCTCTAGAAAGAGATATTTCTAGAAAGGGATAGTTCTAGAAATCGATATCTCTAGAAATATTTCTAGAAATATCCGTCTGCTCTCTCTCTGTCTCTCACTTTAAACACTAGAGGTGACATTTTCTAAAATACATTTTACTACTCTTTTTTTTTTTTTTTCCCCCAGGCCCTCTATTGTTTGGGCTTTTAAGACCAGGTTTTATCAGACAAATTCTAAGGTAACCCTTAGACTCAGTGACATCTCTGAGAACTCTGGAAGTGATGTCCGACACTGCTGACAGCTCTGTGAGAGTTGATCGTTTCTCTTAAAGGCTGTTGGACTTCTGTTAATACATATAAAAATATCCAGTTTTACAAAAATTACAATATTATCTATCTCTCAGGCTTATAGCACAGAGATAGATAATATGACTCAACAATATCACAGGAGCTCTAAACCCATAAGGCAAATAAAATTAGACCCACATCCGTAAAAGTTGCAAACCATAAGCCAGTCTTGCGATTTCATGGACGAGGACACAATTTTGTATATTTAAGCTTAGCCACGCTTCCAGCTGATTTTCAAAGCCATGGGTAAACACTTCCTAGAATGATAGCTGAGAAGAGCATAATTGCCAGAGACTACTGTACGAGTACAAAAGCAGTTATCAAGAAATACAAAGAAATTTTCCAGATGAGAGCTGTCAGAGTCTGAAAATGAAAGGGCATCTCCAAACCTGTCTTTTCCGGGACAAAATAAAATATATGGCTTATTAAATTCTCTCACAGCTGGAATACTCAAAAGAAAAAAAAATCAAATTATTGATTTTGTCTGCTCCAAATGGATGAGAAAAATTAAAGCTTTGCAGGAATGTCTGTTTTAAAAGAGCGAGCACAAGCTTATGACAGTCACGGGCAGAGCTGGATCATTCAGCCTATCTGTGAAGCCAGAACAGCACATGCAATATGGAATGATCATAGGTATGAGTTGTATCTAGGGAAGAAGCGACTGAATGATATGAAACTGTACTGAGCAATAGGGGCAGTGGAGAGGTTCATATTCCTTTCCTGAAGAGAGATGGACTGAGAGGTGCTTTGTTATCATCACTCAGTGCTCCAGTCTCCCACTATACATGCATACCACTATCTGTAAAACTGGTTACTGCTGAAGACAAACCAAAAGGAACTGGGATACACACTGGGAGAGCACCTCAGAGCCAGGCCGAGAGTTGGAGCACACTGTGCTTTGAGAGATCATCTAAAACTCAGGGTACTCTGGGGATTTCAGAAGAGTCTAGGTGGAATCTCAGCTGTCTAGTTTAGCTTCCGAGGAATAGACCTGAAGTTCAGATAGGCAGCTTCTGAAAGATTCAGTTGTAATGATTTTGTTCCATTAATGCTCCCTACAGCTTTTTGAAGTCTCCTGGACAGACAGGGAAGAATGTCCTGCAGTGTCAAGGGAGATGTGACTGCTTAAGCTTTGGCAGTTCTCACTGGGCCTGATGTTCCCTGATCCCTGTCCTGCTCTTTTTTTTTCACCTGCACCACTATTCTTCCTTCCTATCCCCTTAACTTGTGTTTTTCTTTCCAGGAGAGCTTCTGGTTTCTTTTCAACTTCTTTTCTCTTCCATTTTTTCTCCCATTAGTCTACCACAGGTAGGTCATGCTTACCTTCTCCCAGATTTCTGGGGAAAGGCTCTACTTCTCAGTCTGTGCATACCATCGCACTGCTACTGATTGAGTCAGAGAGTATATTTAAGCCAATGAGTCATCCACAGCTCTTTCAGGAGGAGATTTTTTTCTAAGATTGCAATTACTGACATATGCAAGGAGCCTATACTGTTAACTTTGAGACATAACTGGTAAGACAGGTGACAGTAGTGGAAAGTCCCCTATTATGGGTCAGAATAGCCACCTTTCTAACTGAGATGCTTTAGGTGAGGAGGAACTCATTCTGAAGAGATCAATTTAGTGCAATAAATTACACTTTTCTTTTTTCTTCTTCCTTTTTTTTTTTTTTTTTTTCCCCCAAGATTTCATTTTCTTCAACATCCAGAAATGCTACGCAGCTTTTTAGGGGTTGTTGGCATGAGCTAGAAAACTGTGTAAAGAGTTAGTTTCATTTATAGTCACATGAAGAACTAAAGAGAACTAAATTGCTTAAGTATTCTTAAAAAAAAAAAAAAAAAAAAAAAACTATCTATACTGCCAATTAACAGAAAACCTCTAACGTTCAGTGCTTTTGAAACATTTTGCTAAATGAAGACCAAAAATGGAGATGATAATGTATTAAAAATTACTCCACAGACTTAACATAAGTGTTTTTGCAATTAAAAGTAAAAGGGAGCCAACATGTTTCAGAATGCTTCAATATTATGTATTCCTCTGTTCTTGATGCAAGTGAATTTTCCTAGAGAAATTTAGTACAAGGTAGAATCAGCTAAGAGAGAATTACAGAACAGAAGAATGAATTAAATCAGCAAAAGTTTCCAACCTCCAGAAAGAAACGGTAATGATAAAGCTACTTACCAAAAGGATATTACAGTAATCAAAAGAGAATATAACTGACAGTAGTTCACCATAAAAATTACCATATCCATTCATCTGCAGTTTCAAATAAATGCTTGTTCTTTATTTCTTTGTTGAGCAGGAAGGTGTCATAACTGACAGATAGTCCCATTAGGTATTGTTCCCAGCTGTCAGACTTCAGAAAAAGGTTGCACCCTATCAAACAAAATAGTTTTCAGAAAGTTTTTCAGGGCAAGGCACAGGCTAAAAATTAAAGAAGAAAGAGGTTTTTATAAAATTGAAAACTACATCTTTCAATCCAGCCTAGCACTTATGGCTTTCAATAGAACAACAAAAGCAATTTTGACCTTATCTTTGACTGCATCCTTGGAAGACAGCTAAAGAAATGAGTGTGAGTCAGCACAGAGAAATGCAAGTGTTTTCTAAATTCCCAGTCACATAAAAGACAGTGGAAACCCAATTAAACCAAGAGAAAGGTTCCCATGTATATCAGATGTGGGGCTGTTAAGCGATGAATCTAAAGTAAATTTACATAGGTATCTCTAAAAAAATAAAAAGAAAGTTTAAGGCTATGAAATTACGTTTACAACCCGTACAAGCAGCTTTCTGTTTTCAGACCTGAACAATTTGTTCTGAATAGACCCGGCTCATGAATAGTAACTACCCTTCCTAAGCAAAGATTGTACATAGCAATGTATGTGCTTGAATTTCACCTTTTCTGCAGCATCATGGCATAAAGCTCCTGCAAATTCTAGGATGCAAAAGCCAACAGTTCTCTACAGAAATCAATCCACCTCAATATATTGAAGCAAAAATACCCCATGAATATATGACTTATTAAATAGTGAGAGACTGAAATCAAATGGCAGTTTCTCTCATCATTATCATTGAGTTACCAGAACAAAAATTACCAGAACAGGCCTAATGAGGACCTAGTTGACAGCAAAGTAGAAAAATATGCAGCAACTGAAATTAATGAGGAAGTAGGATGGGAAATGAAAAGGGTAGAGGTGCTCTTGGTCAGCACAGGTTGATCAGCATCTCTTCTCACTGAGCCCAGAATCTTTATTACCATGAAGGCAGTGAATCTGTTTGCTGCACACCATGTCCTTTATGCCAAATAGCACAGCCCTGTTTGTGTCAGTTCCAAAGGGCCATCAGACCTTATAATTTTCAACAATGCTGCTTTTTTAGTTTAGGGGTTGCTTTTCTCACTCCAAGCCTCACAGCTCTGTTGGGTCATGGATGTTCATGGGTCTGACTCTCCCAAAATGCACCTGTACATTTCTGAAGGATATTGAAGCCATTTCAGGAAATACACAAGTGGAATTCAAAGCATTAAGCAAGTTGCTTTTGTACATGTCTTTCCATCTGAGCACGCAGTTGTGTGAAGCTTTTGTCATTGAAGAATTCTCAGTTCAGTTAGATGGGGGAAATTGTATTCTACAGTTCTTTAGCAAATCCTTCCTCTATCAAACCACTTCCTCTAAGTGGAAGGCATTTCAGAGACAAGGTACTAATTGTATAAGTAGACTTCTGAGTCTCAATAGTTCCTTCTTCCCACTGTGACACGGACCCAAGTCAGCAGTTCTACTTTCACACTTACGACTGAATTTTCTCTGGGGAACTGCACATGTAGCTTGTGCCTGTGCATGTGACACCTGCAGAGAAACCTTGAGTAGAATTGCTGTGTCATCCAGAGCTTGTTATCGCTGCTTTCTCCATGCTGACTACATCAGATTGTCTTCTCCATAAGAGTCAGATCATCTCTTCTTTCAGACTCAGCTGTCAGTACCCTACCAAACGGGAAGAGAACAAAGCAGGCAGCACACCCCAACTCATCTGCACTGATCACAACGTTGTGGCACTCCCATAGATCCAAAAGGAAGGGTGCGATGCTTGAAACACGTCCCACAAAAAAGAATGAAAACATCTGTTATTGTATATGTACATGGAAACTGTGACATGTGGTCTCTGAATCCTGTGCTTTTTTTTCTGAGGCACAGCTGGAGGATATCTTGAACCACCTCTGCTTGCCAACATAGACTTCTAATAAGGATGATCACCCATCTTGGAATGGAATTATTCCACGGTGAAAAAACCATCAGAGCACAGGGGGTGTTATGGAGATTTTAAATCAGGGGGGAAAGGAAGAAGGGACAGCATTACTAAGGCTGTGAGGTCTTCTCCAGCTTCAGAGGGAGATTACTCGGTCCTGAGACCAGAGTAATATCATGGAAGTCAAACACTACCAGTGCTGACAAAGGGGTAGGCAAAAACCTCAAAGTGTTTAGGATGCACTGGTCTCACTCAGCCCAGCTGACCAGAAGCTTCTGCAAGATTCCCCACCTCATGGTGTTGAGAGTCTGACTACATTTCAAGTTAAACACTAAGTGCACTGATGTGAGCACAGGCATGCAATTCCCTTTCTGGTGAGGATGTTGAGAGGTAACAGAGCAGGCAGAAGACGAACCACACAGGAGCTATGGAAGTGATTTTGCAGCACATCTGCCCTGATGCAACTCTCTGCACCGAAGAGTCACCACTTACTACAAAGCCTGATGTAGCAGAGAGGAGATCTGAGCTTTCCCTCTGGGAGAAAAACACCATTACAGGCTTTGAGAAACCTGCATATGGGAGAGAAAGATAGAAACCAGCAACTCTTCCCAGGTACTGCAGCAGCAAAAAACACAGCCAGTGCTGTTGCTGTTTTCAGGGGTCACAGGTCTGGGCTGGCAGGAAAGAAGCAGGGAGGTCCAGTAGTAAACTGCAGAGAGGAGTGGGCTCTGAACGCAACAGGCTCTGTATAGGTTACTATTATAGGTCTTTGAAAGCCCTTTTTTTTTTTTTTAAGTGAAGCAAATCGAGCTACAGAACGAAAGAACAGGCCATGTAAGACACTTAAGGAGGCCATGATAAATCTTAGGGAAATGCCTGAAAAATGTTCATCCCTTATCTGTTTGGAGTATTGTAGAGACCAAAGTGATGGGCTTCCAAAATTCCATGTGCGTGGCTCCATCTTGAACTATTCCAAGGAAGGGATTCAAGCTGATCAGCGGTGACCCTGGCACATATCACAGCTTTTGAGTTGTGAAAGGGACTGTTTCTGTGTAAGTGATGGTTCTCCAAAAAGTGTCACAGTCTCAGGTGACATGAACAGACCTCACATGTTAGGAGTCTGACTGTAACTGGTGTGAGGGAGATTTTTCTTCTCTACATGAATAAAAAGCTCTGCTGCAGCAATAGGCCTTTCTCCTGCAAAAGATCAGGCACAGAGGAATACATCACTGCAGTTTGCTGCAATAGGGTGGTAGGCAGCCCTGTGTGCTCCACGATGTACCTTCCTTAGTGAAGGATCACCATAAGCAGACCATCATTAAAAATTCACGCAGTGGCACATCATGAGAATCATCAGGGAATCATCAAACCGTTGTATGCGTACAGTAAAGGGACAACCTTCCTCCCCAACAAAGCCTTACTAGTCGTCTGTGATATCTCCTTTTGCTACTGAAGGGTCTTCTCTCACTTGTCTCTGCTTGGTTCTCATTTCTTTCCTCTTTGTCAGGATTTCTTTATATGAGGAGTAGCTTGAGCTTCCATGATTCATGATCTTAGTAGGCTTAACCGAAAAAACTTAACTTCCATACTTATTTTGAACTCTAATTCATACCCTCAGTATAAGACAGAACTTATTTAATTTGTAGTTGCTGATTTCCAGAGATGTCACTGTGCATCATAATTTTGTTATTGCTTCATATAACTCATTCCTATCAAATGAACTCTGGGCTGTTTACGCAGGGAGCAGCAGGAGACCACATTCTTTCAAACACACTTGATATGACTATGAGATTGAGAGTGCGCTTCCCCACATGCATTCATTTCATTAATATGTTTCTGCAATAACATGCAGAAAAAAACCACCAAAAACCCAAAAATGCAACACAAGCCAACCAAACAAAACCCGCTCCCACCATCTTAACTTGGAAACATCTTGTCCTTTATAGGTCACGTATTTCTGCTCCTACAATGATCTTTATCCAAACAGAAACACTCTGCTCTATGCCCTGCTGCTGGCTGGCTCACAGTCTGTTGGTAGATATTGGAGGCTTATGATTCAACATGAGAATAATGCTCCTTACCACTCTGCAAAAAAAAATTTTCTCCTGGCAGGCATTTATCAGTTGCACGATTTTAAAAAACAACAGGATTTAGTTAAAGGATAAAGAGTATGCCATTAATTTCCTTGGAATACGCAGTATGTGATAAGATTGGGGAATGTAAGAAAAATTAATAACTGTGTTTTCCATTTCATTCTTAGGAATCCTGAGAAACTCCTTTAGTTAGTTGCATGTTTCCGTTTCTGCCTTGGGCTCTAGGTGAAAGCTAATGGAGGGGAGAGATGAAAGAACAAAAGTCATTGTTGGGCTTTATTTAAGCCAAACTCAAGCAGACATGACATCCCAAGGGAGTTCATTGGAGCTACCTCGTAGGCTAAATATAATTAGTTCAGCCTGAGTGTTCTTTAATTGACTTTGAGTGAAAGGAGGTATAGGAGGCAAGCTGAAGATCCCAGACTAAATGTAGCTGCTCTTTGGGTGATGTGCAATAAATTTACAAAAGAACCAAACTGTTTCAGGATTTGTTATTAGATCTGTATAGCCAAAGTTTAAAGCCTTTCTTGAAATCATACCAGCTTGCTAGTCTACTGGGGCTTTTTGTATCCTGGAAGAGTGATTGTCTGGCAGAGTGCTACAACTCATTCATAGTTTTTCCTGAAGTGGAGGTGTTAATAATCTCTCATTCCTGCGTGGTTTCCCAGGGGTAGGATGTTTCACCTTACATAATTCTAAATAACTAGTGAGGACTTGACTCTGTGTGAATTGAACCCGCTTTATGAACAGCCTAAAGTAGCAAAGTAGGTCAGATGACGCGTGTCCCAGAAAGAAGTGCCGACTTCTCTCTCACACTCCTTTGGAACTCTGCTGGTAGAGATTATGGAAATATGTCAGTTCCCCAAGAGGCAGCTTGAAAAGCAGTTAGAATCAAGAGGTTAACAGTTCGAAAAACATGTGAGAGCAATTATATGGAAGTACTACAATGCCAGCTCTTATCCAAGAAGCCTCAGCTCCTGTAGGCAGTCACACACCCTAAAGTTCTCTCCCCTCTTCCAGTCATGAGGTCTGTTTGCTTCACCCCTTTTCACCTCAAGTGTCACAATATTGTAACACAATACCCCAAGTGCTCACAGGCTGCTGTTTGACTGGGTTGGCAGCACCAGGTGTCCCTCCCTCCCTCCCTGTCTGCCCTAAGAGGACTTCAGGGCAAGCAAGACAAAAAATTGTCATGCCACAGATGTTTTTATACTGGTCTGTGATTGCTTGTTTCTTGACTTCACCACACCTGTATATAACACACATATTGGTATGTAGGTGCATAAAGACATAAGCTAAATTTATATGAATATATTCATAAGTATGTAGGTATAACCAGCAGAAAATATGCTTTAATCAGAGCTAGAGACATTAATAACTGAAGTCTGACTGTGAATAGAAAGCAATTAAAGAAAAATAATCAAAACACAGGTTCAGTCCCCAATCTGCTTTAAAAGTCAGCTAAACTAGTCTTCACAGGTCTCGGATAGCAGAAGGGCAGGAAGGCAGTGGGAATTACAAGAGTGGGAGACACAGATGATCTACAACATATAAACTCATCCTCAGAGGCCAGTCAAGGGATTCCCTGTGCACCCCTGCACTATGCAGAGAGGAAATCAGTCCTATGAGCTGAACCAGGAGGCCCCTGCACCTGGCCACAGCCCAGCTGGATGATCCTACAGTAAGACACAAACCATGCAGACTGGACAATGGGCCTAAGAACTGGAAAGTAAAATTTTTGCTGTGTTTCACACAGGTGGGGCAGGTCATCCTGATGAACTCCCTTTTCCCAAGTTTCAGGTCAGTCTTAAAGCTACCTGTGAGACCACTTGTGCAGGGGTTGTGCAAAATTTGTTTCCTTTTCCTTAAGTCGGTGACCTTATAGAAAGTTTCAAAAAGCTCCAGCTGACTGACTGAGCAGACAGAAGTCAGTAGTGTGTCACGATCTGCTAAACATTCCTGTCCACGGTTTAGCACAGCCACAGAAAGGAGAGTGGACATAGGTGGATGTTGTGGTTTTTCTCTGGGTCAATTTGCTCTC
This sequence comes from Myiozetetes cayanensis, assembly GCF_022539395.1. Taxonomy (NCBI): domain Eukaryota; kingdom Metazoa; phylum Chordata; class Aves; order Passeriformes; family Tyrannidae; genus Myiozetetes; species Myiozetetes cayanensis. The sequence goes on along the minus strand of NW_026087631.1, from coordinate 7,038,569 downwards.
ACCCCCACCCCCAATTACTTTAAGTTAAGAGAAGGTTTATGCAGACAAAAGAGGCTTGATTGGGGAAAAATAATAATAATAAACAAATAAATAATGGCCAGTCTTCGCGAGCGAAGATCTGGGGAAGGTCTTTACACCTTCCAGCCTGCGCATTGGATTTTTTTAGGTGAGACACAGTGTGCGCGGAACTGAGCCCACCCTTTAATCCTAAGGTTCATCTGCAGGGGCCAAGTGAGCTTGGACGGTGGCAGCGAGGTCCTCAGGACGTAGATGGGTTGCCTTTTTTTTTTTTTTTTTTTTTTTTTTTAAGGGTTAACGAGCTCCATCTGGCCCGGGGAGTGGTTTATTACTAATAAGACAAAAACTAAAGAACTATATTTACAACAATTCTAATTATGTAAAAAGTACTATATATTTACACAAAATACCCCTCCCTCCTTTATATCAGTCCAAGGAGGAGAAGCAGTCTTTTTCTCCATTCTCGGAGCTCCAGGTCTTTCAATAACTGCAGCACTTTAAAGCTCTTTGTTATCTCAGGACGACAACTCTGATTTGACGTAGTGGAACTCTTTCTCTCTTGCTCTGTGTTGGCTTCCAGGGCTGGGCCTACCCCGCTCCTGGGCTAAGACCGGAGGCTGGGGGGTTACTCAGGCCCTGAAGGTCTTCTCTTCCATGGACTGCAAAGGAACACTTGCCTACCATGGATCTTCACCACGGGGTTACAGGGGATAATGGCTTATGAGTCCACTCCTGTTTCCCTATGGAGGTCCCTCCCCACGGGAGAACAGTCCTTGATAGACCTCTCCGACATGGGTCTAGCATGGATCCCACGCACAGATCCCAACATCCCTACCCAAGCCGTTCTTGCTCCAGCGTAGGTTCTCTCAGGGTCACAAATCTCCAGCACCAGCAGCATGGATCTCTCACTGAGACCCCAAGCTTACCCAAGCCATTCTCACTCCGGCGTAAGCCTCGTTCCTCTCAGGGTCATAAACCTTCAACAGGATTCTGCCTCATTTCATCCCTTCTCATGAAGTCTCGGCTTCCTTGTACATCCACAAGCTTCTCTGTGAGCCTCATGGAGGTCTCCTCACCCCAACAATCTTCCAAAGGTAGCAGAGATTTATTTTTCAGCCTTTCCCTGCTGAAGAGAGAGAGTGAAAGGGGGGAGAAACAGCCCCCCTCCCCGCCCTTCGAACTTCTCTCTCCTCTGGCTGCCAGCTTTGACCTTGGACACTTTGTTATCTCTCTGCTGGAATTTCTTCTGCAGTGGTTTTTTGTCCAAGTAGTCAGTCCTTTAAAGTTTTTTTTCCTTTACCCTCTTACATGAGAGAAGGGGGGCTTCAGTGCCACACCCGCTCCCGACCCAGGACCAGGGGAGGAGGGGGCCTGGCCCCCACCTGGAGCCTGCTGCCGCTCCTACATGGCTACCAATTTCAACTGCTACTAATTTCAACTGCGCCACCAACCTTTTCTTCCGTTTTTCTTAAATATGTAATTAGCAACGGCGTTACTGAACTTCTTTATTGGCCTTTTTTTCCGGAAATCTCCTTGGACAAAACCATCCTCAGCCCCAGGGGCTGACCGGTGGGCAAAACCACGACAGTGGGACAAGGACATTCTGGGGAAAAAGACTGAAGAAGTTGAGCAAACAACTCCCCTCATATGCCATTAATGAAGTTTGTCTGTGCATGAGTTCAAATGACAGGTGTTGCATTTCTAACTACCACTGGCTGTGGTAGCAGTAGGTCGCTAGACATTCCTGCATCACTGCTGCTGTTAGAAGACATTTTTCATGTTCCTGGGAAGGTGGGAGGCTTTGGAGATAGAAATTATTAATCTGAACAGAAGGTAAGTGGCAACCTGGGTTTCACCAGGACATGTAAAGCTTACACAAGGTATAAGCCTTGCCACACAAGTGGCAAGAAACCACTTTAGAAGACCAGGTGATCGTGGCACAAGTGGATGTGCAGTGGAGGCAGACCTGATGGATATGCAGTGTTTTTCCACATATGACAGTGCTGTTAAGTACATCTTTACAGGTCCTTATGTATCAGTGATGGCCAATGTGTCTGAACACCAGTTCAAAAGGTAAAACAAGTTCTGAAACAGTCCAGGGTTATAAAATTATTTTAGGAGGTAACCACACACCTCAGAAATAAAGACTGACTAAAGAATTTTTAAATGAAGTTCTAAAATTCGATTAAAGAACTAAAATGCTCATCATCTTCCCACCAGTAATAAGTGTAGGATTTGTAGAACACAACAGAATGAAAATGTGTGATTTATTTTACTGTGTGCTATACTTTTTTCTACTGTGGTACGTGACAGTGCCAGACTCTCTGCAGGGTCTGAGGTAGCAAAGCAGTTCCTATTACCAGGGCAAAGCAAGAGCAATGACAAAGGCGCAGATTGCAAGATTTCTTTCTCAGTGCCAAGGCAATCAACTCATCAATAAAACAAATGTGGTTTAAGGAGCCTTCAAGCCAATTGTTAGCATGGATCAGGATCAACTACCCACCTTCAAGCATGTTGTCAGACAGTACCTGTATATCATAAGCCAACCCATATCAACTTTGACAATTCTGAAAAAGATCTATTTTCACATCAGATCCTGTGTATATGAATAATACTGCAAAGTTCATAGCATGCTGAAGGCTTGCTTCAAGACCTCAACTGTGCAAAAAGGAGTAAGAGCTAACAGTATCAATCACAACAAAGACTATTTTGAAAGAAGCTGAAAATTACTTGGAAAAACATCTGTTCAAACAGGAAAACCTGGGGGAAGGGGAAGATGATGATATATTGTAAATTTACATCCAACGTTATCTGCGGATGAGGTTTTGAATTCACAGAGTCATTCCTGATCTGGCTTTTCTATACTCAGCACTTCATCTCATTTTATTTCTCATAACCAATACAGATAACTGAGAATAAAATCCTATTCTGTTTTTCTAGCATGTGGGATCGGCTTTCAATTGCTTACCTACTTGCATCAAGAGATAAACGGATGGAGTGGTTTGTGAGAAATAGAAACGAATTACAGAATATTTTAGGTAGGAAGAGACCTTTAAGACCATTGAGTCTAACCACAAAGAGGGGTTAAATGGTGAGTACCATTCTGAAGGTGTTGTGGTACAAAGCATTTAGCTGCGCACGCACAGAGATGGCACAGCTGTGCCTGCCAATCTTTTCCCAGCTTCTTGTTTTGTCCCTTCAGCTTTGTCATTGGAAATGATACATTTCCAAAGGCCTGGTACTAAAAGCTCTTCCGTCACATCTGCTCAAGAGGTTTTTTACAAATTGACCTTAATTGTCACGTTCACTCATCTGTTTTCTCTTTTGAGCAGATTTTCCATAGAACTGAATGCATCAGAAACAAGAAGTACAATCAGGCTGAAAATGCTATCAGCTCAAACTCTGTGTTGGATTCAGATACCCACGTTTAAAGCTGTAGTTCGTGTCTGCACGAGAAAAGCTCTCTTCCCTAGGCTGTGCCCTAAGATTCAGTTGTCTAATAAATAGGAACATTTTGGAGGCAGACACACTTGCCATATACTTGAAGAAATGTCAGCAGGCTGAGATGGTGGCAAATAAATCATTATAGAATCCCAGAATCATTTAAGTTGGTAAGTATCATCCAGTCAAACTGTTAACCCAGCACTGCAAATCAATGATTAAACCATGTCCCTTAGTGTCACATCTACACATCATTTGAATCAATCTGGGGGTGGCGACTCAACCACTTCCCTGTGAAGACAGTTTCAATCTTTGACAACCCTTTCAGTGATGAAATATTTCCTAATATCCAAACTAAAACTCCCCTGGTGCAACTTGAGGCTATTTCCTTTCATCCTGTCATATGCTGTCCAGGAAAAGGGACTGGGATCCACCTGTCTACAAGCTTCTTTCAGGTAGAAAGAGAGATAGTCTCTTTCACTCTCAAACACCTAAGGAGTTTACAAGGAGGAACAATAGGTGGGTACCACTGCTGTAGCACAGTGTTAAAACAAGCTAGATCTGACCTATCTCACTAAGACTGTGACTAGTCAGGGCTAAGTTCAGCTGTCTGGGTGCTTGTGCTGCCACAATACAATGGAATTTACTGCCTATGTACTCCTGGGAGATGCAAAAACACCAACACTGACCAGCAGGATGAAGGGATAATCTCATGACCCTGGCTACCCCTCCAATCAAAGTAAAATCAGAGTTTATGTCCTCTGGATTGCTGCCTGGTGCTTTATCCGTTAGTTCATCTCTTACTGTGGTGCAGATACTGAAGCCCGTGTGCTGCATTAGAACATCAGTCTTGCTCTATCTGGCACACAAAGCACAGGCTTTACTGCAAGGAAAACCTGTCCATCCCAGAAGACTCCTCTCCATAAAATTGCTGCATCTTGCCATTGGAAAGGGTCTAATTTCCTGAGAACAACTTGTCCTCTGAGAACTATGTGCTAACTGACCATTAAAAGGCTCTGCATTTTGGAAAAAGACTGCGACATGATCACAGGCAGGAGACTTCAAAAGAGCTGGAAACAATGTCATATCTCTACTCCCACTGCTGTGTGCTCTCCTGGTGTCTCTGCAACTGCTAAGAAATCTTCTGCGTTACTCAAGTTTTCCAATATCATTACCAGACACTGCGGCAAATTGCTCGACATAGCTAACGAGATTTCAGAGATTTCACACCCTAGTCGCCTTTGTTTGACCCAGTGGAGGTCTAGAAAACAGCTCCGTTACTTCCAAGGCATAACTTCTGTTCTCCTTGCAGGCAGTTACCTCCCATCAGACTCTCATGAATGTCTTGGGACTGAGAACTGGCCAAAGCTGAATCAGACACACAGAATTCTTTAGCTGAAGAAAAACGTGCAAATGAAATGCAGACTGCATCTGTTACGTTGCATTGTTTCCTCTAATTTCTTTTCTCTGAAGCTTTATGATTTAAGACTCAATTTTCTTTTAAAAGCTATATGTTGAATGTGAAAATGTTAACTGGTTGAGCCGAGTTTAGCAGTCAGCTAATGTCAACTGGTATTTTTGCAGTCACTCTAATTCCATAGATCATCTTCAGTTCCTAATTTCCTGCCAGTTTTGTTAATTTAGACAAATGCATTACCTTGTCTCAGTGTGCTGCCACAGTTCAACTGATATGAAATAACTCTGTAAACATCAAAATTAAGTGATACCTGAATTCTACTGGAAAAAGTTTTGTCTTCTTGTGTAATTGCAGACACTGCTTTCACCATTTCAGCAGCTGTTGTGGCTACTCACAGCATCTCTGACTGTTGGCCAGGCTCTCCTGGCCCTCACAGCTTTGAATTCCTCATCTGGGTGACATAGGCCCGTTTCTCAGCTCACTGAAACGACTTGGTAACCATTTTTAAGTCAGTGAAATGATGCAGATTTATGCTTACTAATCAGCCCAGCTTACCTACTGCCAAAGAAAGTAGGTTTTCAGGTGAAATCAACAACGTCTTTAGACTGCTCCCTAGCACCCTGCAGGAAGGCAGAAAAAGTCAGTCATCTAACACTTGGGCAAGGGAATAGAATGATTGCTGATTAGAATACTTTGTTGTTTATGTGTTCGTTACTGGGACCATATATTCACAGCAATTAAAAAGCACTGTACAAACCCACGCTTTCAGGTCACTGCTACCCTTCCCAAACTAGCACAATCTATAGATAGGAGAGCCTTGTAATGCATTTTCCTGTACTTGCCTTTAACTCTGCTTGCTCAACCTCCAATGGCTTGATTGCAGCTCCAGCCCAGTAATGTAGTGTCTCCCCTCTCAAGGCAGCAAAGGCTCTGCTGCTGTAATCATTGTTATCATTCTTTGCATTTTAATCTCATCAGAAACTAAGATAGCAAGAGGGAAACATGAATCTTATCAGAAGAGGGTTTACATGAAATGTGGTAGGATCTTTTGCCCTCTCACAGGAAGGAAAACTGAACCACAACCAAATGTTAAATCTGGCCCACCATCACCTAAAAAAACCCCCAGAAGAAAATGGCTTTTAAATTACTGTGTTCTTGATTAGTGTTATTTAGCAGATCTAGAAACTTCCAATCCCTTTATGTCAGGGAGGTTGGAACTTGGTGATCTTTAAAGGTCCCTTCCAACCCAACCCATTCTATTCTATGCTGATGGATACTGGGGCTGGGATAGAAGTGCCGCTCAGAGATGAAACTGACCTACAATTCACATGTCACAGAGTAACAAATTTCACCCATTTTCCTGCATATGCATGGTAAGGGTGAAGGTAGATGTTCCTTAGAAGCTGAAACTAGATGTAGTATGCAGAGCTCATGTATTTCAAAACAGAATTGGCACAACAGATATATCTGTGTATTTTACAATTAAAGGAGTCATGATGTACTTAGCCTGTATAGTACTCAGCTCTGAGAGCAGAGTACAAGAATCTGGATGGAAAAACCTAGAGAAGAGCTATTCTGTCTTGTAGGCTGTTTACCATCAGAAGCATCTTCCCTCTTCCCTCCTCTCCCTTCCCCTGCTCTCCCCTCCCCTCCCCTCCTCTCCTCTCTCCTCTCCTGTTCTTCCAATTTAATGTTTTCTTTTTTTTTTTTTTTGGCTCCTTGCATGAGTGAACAGGAATCTTCTTCTCTTGTATATTGTCAAATATATTCCCCATGGATAAACTGTTCTGGGGGTAATGGACCATGCTAAAACATTAATCTTCCCTGTTTGAAGGTGCTTTTACTTGAATTGTAGTTTCATTAATTGTTACTTCATAAATACTTATTAATTTACCACACAGGTGTGAGTGTGCCTCCATTGTCTTTGGAGAGAAATTTCTTCCTATTCCCCTGGATTTTGTAAAAATGACATCATATTTTACTTCCTTTCCCAAAGTCACGAGACTTCCATTGTCTGCTGCTGTCTCTGTCTGACCCAATGTAATGATTCTGCTTATCTCCCAACAGCTTCAGACACAGTGCTGCTGACTGGGTACCTCTTAAAAAGGACACCATTTGGTTAATGTGAAGCTGAAAACTGGATGTTTCCAAACATGGTATTACAGGCTTTGCATCAGGAAGAGGCTTCCCTCACTTTTTTGTCTGGGACTGACTCCTGCCATAAGGCGCAAATATTTTCACTTTCAGGGACATTTCCCAGAGCCCATGGGGAGAAAAAACAACTCCCAACCTCTGAGTTCATTCTGCTGATACCAAAAAAAGCATCAGAGGCAACCTCCTCCCAGGCTGCTATTTTGGGGTAATGAAGCTAAAGAAATCGTTATATGTGTGCAAGCAAAAGAAAGAAAGAAAGAAAAAGAAAGAAAGAAAGAAAAAGAAAGAAAGAAAGAAAGAAAGAAAGAAAGAAAGAAAGAAAGAAAGAAAGAAAGAAAGAAAGAAAGAAAGAAAGAAAGAAAGAAAGAAAGAAAGAAAGAAAGAAGGAAAGAAAGAAAGAAAGAAAGAAAGAAAGAAAGAAAGAAAGAAAGAAAGAAAGAAAGAAAGAAAGAGAAATAAAGAAAGAAAAGAAAGAAAGAAAGAAAGAAAGAAAGAAAATGAACACACAAAAGATTTTGTTCTCTCCTTCCCACCAACAAGTGATGTCCCTGGGAAGCAGGGCTTCAGCAGACATAACAGATGTTCCAAAAGGCAAACACCACAAATAAAGAATGCCCCACATTCCTCCTCCTTTCCCTTAGCTTTTGTGTCTGAGCTGACATCACCTGGAGTAAAATACCCCTTTGGTCTGTTTGGGTCAGCTGTCCCAGCCATGTCGCACACCAGGATCTTGCCCATCTCCAGCCTGCTGATGAGAGGTGAAATGTTTCAGAGACAGCACTGGTGCTGTGCCAGCACTGCTCAGCAGGAGCCAAAACACTGACTTGTTATCAACACCTTTCAAGCTACCAAAGCAGAGCATGGCTCTGTGAGGGCTGCTGTGGGGAAAATGAACTCCATCTCAGCCAGACCCAATACACTCTGACATAAGGAGGTGTTATTTTTCTGAGATGGAGGGATAGTGCAAAGGCGTCCAGTGGCAACTCTTTAGGACACATGATAATGTGTGAGCTAATTTTTTCCAAAGAGAAGTGATGTAGTTACTGAGTTTAAATATCTGCTTGGATTTATATTCATAAGAGCAGTTGTGCTGGTTGGGGATTAAGAATAAGAAAATGTGGAGGAAAACGTGGAATAAAAGAGAAAATATGAAATAAAGGAGGAAAGATGGAAGGAAGGAAGGAGTTATAATGAAAGCATAATAAATCCAAATATAGTCTTTCTAAATAAAGAACAGATGTCATACATCCTTCTGATGTCCATGGCTGAGCTGGCATCTGTGTAATGAGCAATGTCTGATCAAGACTGGCTTGGCTAACATACCAAGGCCCAGAGGGAGATTTATTCCTGTTCATCTTCCTTTTACCTCCTAGGAAGACAGAGAGCAAAGCAAATTGCAATAATTTGGGACTGTAAAGCAAACACAGAGTTCTAATTATGTTGTTTTTCACCAACAGCCCCTCTAAATACACTGTCCTGGCTTGCATTTTCTTTTCTCAAGCCCATTAGTTTTGTCAGTAGTGTTTTTCCTGGAGGAGAAAGTTATTCTAACTGAGTAACCCTTGATTATTTTCATTATTATCTGAGACACTTGTATGACTTACAAAACATTTACTATGGCCTCTGGCCTCTGCAAATGCTGCTGTCTTTCTTCAGCATCACTTGATCTGGTTTAAGAGATTCATCTAATTCAACTGACAGAAAATAATTTAGTCAGGTCTTAAAGCAGGTTTCTTGCTTGACCTACAAATCTAATTTCCTGTCAGCAGTTGCTCTTTGGTTGTCTTAGAAATTTAGACATATACAGACGGACAGACAGATGTTCTCAATTCTAGTACCCCTTTATTTGTTTTGCCTTCTGGTGTCATGAATACGCTCACATGAAACATCCTTTCACATCTTTTCACAATGCTGGTCGTACATACATTCTGAACAGTGGCTGATTGACTGTTTATCATCACTCTAAGTGTTAAGAGGAGAGCACCAATACCAAGGCTGTTTTTCCAAGGATGATTAACAAAGCAACAAGCCAGATTTGACAGTTTTAATTACCTCCTGTGTCTGAGCTGAATGGCTCCAACCAGTATTTTCCCCAAACTGCACAAACAGTGTAAAATCTGGAAAAGTGCTTTGTGTCATAGCCTAGGCAAATGTCCTTTGCTTCCAATATTTTAAGCTGCTTTCCATCTTGCTAAGTCTGGAAGGGACTGTTCCCAGGTGTAAGGCAAGCAAGGCAAGAGACGACCACCATGGATGAGTCGAGACCTGCTGATCAAACTGATGGACGGGAAGGAAATGCCCAGGTAGTGGAAGCAGAGTCATGATGATGGTGCTTTGAGTTTGTACTTTGCTTTGTCATGAGATTAATGTATATGTCAGGTTATTTCCTTTGGCTAATGCCAGAGGAAAGAACACCTCCCACTAGAATATTGTGCCAGTTAACTTAAGAAATGGCAATTTTAATTATGAACAGCTTTTCCATCAGAGCATTGCATTTAAAATATTTCTCAATTTGAGAGCCTTTAGCCTCAAGGCTAAAGTGTAGGGCCAGAGTGTATAATTTCAGGTTGGTTATGAGGTGCAGTCACCCCCTGGAAACGGAACACCCCAATGTAATGTAAAGACCAACGACCCAAGGAAGGGCTAAGACTTATTATCCATGGCCTACACCTTGTATCCTCTATGTTATCTTTGCAGATGGAGGTATGCATAATTGACATCTAGAAAGTATGAGCTGGCTGAAGGATGAGGGCTGGTGGAGAAAGAATAGTCTTCTTTTTGTCTCTGAAGAACTGAACAGATGTAAACGAAGTTGTATGACCAGAACTTTGAAGGGTACTATGAACAAAAACTTTTGCCTCATTAAGCATTATTTAAATATACAAATGCACACTTTTCACATACTAATAATCTGAACTAAGTACATGCTACCCCATATATGACTATACTGCTGAAGTCTCTGCCTAGATCATGCTGTATGTAAACAAGAGGAAGAGGATAAGATTGGGCTATATATGAGGAGAGTAGAAATTTTACCTAATTAGGAAAAAGATCAAAAAAGACCTTGAAGATAGTTGATAGACTACTCTCCTCTCCCACCTCCCAAGTGGGGATGCCTTCCTGGTAAGCTTCTTTGTATGGTTGTTATGATTAACTCAGTTAAGACCATATTATTTTTAAGAGCTATGTCACAGCTAGTGCATTTATAAATGACAATTCTGAATCTGCATTTCTGTGTTGTTCAATAAACCTCACTATTCATGAGCCTGTGATGGTAAAAGTTCCTATTGAATGCAACCAGACTTATCCTACTGAAATGGTCGTAGTCAGAAAAGCAAGCACAGCATCAAGCCCCTCTGATCTCTGAGGACCAGGTGGAATGCAAAGGTGATTTATTTTATTCCAAATTTCTTACACTTAACACAGCACCCAAGTAAAGCATTTTCTTTTCAAGCAACTAGTCAGTGACATAAATGCCTAACAGGCTTGGAAATACTTAATCTCTTACTCTTGCCCCTTTCTGATACTGATATCAAGGAAAAAATGGACCATTGTAGTGATTCTATTAATACCAAGAAGACGGGATTTAGCTGAAAAGGTGTGCTACTGTTCAATGACTCCTGCTGCATTTGCAGACTCCCAGTGGAGTTTGCTGAAATTGTTGAAATGTGCAATCTGTTCCTAAACTAACACTTAGTAGCCAAAGCACGTGACCAACTTGAAAAATCTGAGTTGTAATTTCTCTTGTGTTTACACTTTCTGTGAGACTGACTTTTTAATTAAACATTTCAATGCTGTTGTTTAGTCTTGTTTTAAGGAAGACAACCAAGAATAACAGGGAGGGTTGGTCAGGGGTTCCTCAGTGCACCAATACATGTACAGATTTCTGGGTCAAATCTAGTCTTATATTTTCCTATTTGTATTCAGGCCATTTTCAAATTCGCTCCATCATCCAAGTTAAAAGCCATTAGGACTGTTTGTCTGCAATATAAAATCATACAACCTTACATATAAGCACTGAAAGCATTAAAAATGCACATAAGTTTTTAAGAAGAGCAGATACTTTCCACAGCAGAGAAACTGCTTTCCACGCAAGTGAATTTTCCCTGTTTGAAAGCTGTACATGTGCAGCTACTTTTATTTGACATCAGACATATCTACCAGCCTTGATACTGATGAGACACATCAGAATACTCCTTTTCATCAAAAATTTTCTTTTTAGGCATTTAGGAATTATTTTCTTTTTAGGTATCTCAAAGAAATGCAAATTTCTTACATACGTAAGAAATCCATGCTGTTGGGTATTTAATCCTTCTGTTTTCAGTCTGAATCCTCAAACCACCTTGGCACCTTTGCTCATTGTATGACTTATGTGTGTTTGTTCTCCCTCTGATTTGTTTTATAGCAGTCTTTCTTTCAGTCATGCTGCCAATTTCCACCAGTTTTGTTAAAGTAGTCTTTTTATTCCGTGTGCAGATTTTCAGACCAAATGCTCCCCATTGCTTACTGCCTCTCTTCATCTGGCTACACCATGTTCCAAGCTTCCTAAATACTGAAGTTTACTACCATGACTTCTCTGCAAACTCTGCAGTCCTGCAGAGTCATAGTCTTACAAACTAAGCCACTTGAATACTCATCGACAATTTTCAAATATGCTTCTGAGTTTAGAGAAGCAACCCTGCAACCAGAAAGGAGATCTGCCTCCTCAAAATTCACCTTTGAAACACCACAGCTTTCAACCATAGCTTTCAAGAGCAGGTTTTATAGGCTTGAGAATTCTTAATTTTTACAAGACCCGACAACATCTGGAGGCAGACCTCTGAATCCTGACTTTATTTAGACACAGGAAATGTCGTCCTAAAGACTATTCTCCAGTGTTGAGAAGTGTTGCTGCATTCCAGATATCAGTCTCAGCACCTGGAATTTATCTAGAAAGCTGCTTTATAGAGTGTAGAGGTAATACATTCGTGGTAAGCTGCAAAAATAAAATAATGGATAATTTCTGCATTACCTGAAGTCTAAGCAGCGTCTCAGCAGAGATGATGGATCATCACTTTGCATTCAGTAAGGGACAAATTCTTGAAGAATCACAGTATAATTCTTGCCAAATGTATGCAAGAAACCATCTATGGCAGCTTACTGAGACAGAAAAGGGGACACAGAAAAGAGGAATAAGAACTGTTGCACTACTTTTGAAAAAATGTGGAGTATGTCTATAGGCATTAGGTGCACACAGGTTCTGAAAAGGAGCTGCAGCCAGAGGTCTTCCAGACATTTCTGTTCTAAAAGGAACTCAAGACTTCTCAGCTGCTGCTGGCATCCTGGAGCAGCTCCTGTGCAGGACTGACTAACAGCTCAACCCATATAAATGCGCTGCTCCTCAAAGCTATGTCTGTGCTCCTTAGACCACACACACTGTGAGTTACAGAGGGCTATCTACCCAGCACAAGTAATCCAGTCCACCCACTTCAAAATATCCTTTCCCTTTTTTTTTTTTTTTTTTTTTTTGGGGAGAGGAGGCAACAGAAGAAAGAGAGTGACGATGTCTGAAACAGCAGGAAGACAACACCTACATCTTCTCATTACCTCTCCTCCTGCAATCTATCTTGGATCAGTGTAGGTAGTCCTCCTGGTGAATATTCTAGATTACTAGAGTGTACAGGTGATCCTGCAGCCTGTACTTCAGATGCAGGATCACAGGGGCAAATATAAGCAGGAAAACCATATAAGAACATGTTGTACATGAATACACACAATTGTATTCAGGGTGGAAAACCTGACAACACAGTTCTGTTAGAAATTCCCCATCTCTGCCAGAAACCACAGACAACTTTAGCAAACAAACATGGGCGTGGATCAGGTAGGTTATTCCCTGAAATGAACAAAGGTGGGCAAGTCCATGCTAATGTATCCTTACCACTTTTTACTGGCAGGTCTCAGGAGCAGAAACCGTCCTTTGGTCCACAATTGCACAATTAGTAATGAATGACATATTACATGGGATGTTACCTGATGTTTGGTGTCCCAAAGAACTGAGCACCTGTAAAGGCATTGTGGAATTTTTTGTCTAACTGTAGGTCTCTGAAACTATTCATGACAGATTGCCCTGTTCCTCTGTAGATGACTTAAATCAGGACCGTAATTGGGAGTTTGATAAAGCACTGTGGGTGTGACCTTGTCATGCAGAAAATCACTTTGAAAAGAGAAAGGATCAGATATTCAGGGAATTTGTTTTTTAATTTTCACCAAAAAAGTCTTTGAAATGCAAAACAATTGTGACTAAAAATAGAACATTCACTCTACATAACGTGAATGATAGTTAATAAATTAGACTGTGTCTTTTATATCAGATTCTGTCTGTGAAAAATAGGAAATATGAATTCAACAAAGACGACTTATCAGTATGGGCTTTGTCTCTTTCTGAGATAATATATTTTTTCAATTTTACCCATAAGAGTTGTTAATTTTTTTAATAATGACACAAATTCAGATAGCAGTATCCAACAAATTATCTTAGTTTCTTTCTTACAAAGAGTTAATGGGAAACTACCACATAAAATATGGTGACTTATTCTAACTATGAACAAAACTTGTTAGTCCAGGCCTATCTGAAGGTCTTTGGAAATAACTTTGTAATGTGGGTAACTGAGGAATGAACAAGGTTGAAGACTTCACTGTGTCTGACATTTACAAACAACAAAAAAAAATGGATTAGGGACGTAAATGGTGGGACCTGCTGGACAGTATCAGTGCAGAGAAGGATCTGGGGATGCTGGTGTACAGCAAGCTGACCATGAGCCTGGACTGCACAAGGACAAGAACTGTCAGCAGGGCAATGAAGGCAACTCTTCCCTTCTTCCTCTCATCACTGCTGAGGTCAGGGCTGGGGTGTGGAGTTCAGTTCTGCATTCCTCAGTACAGCAGAGACCTGGGCTTTCTGATGCCAGTTTAGTGAAGGGACTGGAGCATCTTTTGTAGAAGAACAGAGTGAGGGAGCTGTGACTGTTCAGCCCAGAGAAGTGAAGGCTCAGGAGGGCATTACCAGTGAAGAAGAAGGAGCCAGACACTTCTCAGTGGTGCCCAGTGACAGGATCAGAGGTAATGGCCACAAACTGAAACACAATACATTTCATTTAAGCATAAAAATAAATAAATTTATTGCAAGGGTAATCAAACAGCGGAATAGGCTGCCCAGATAGGCTGTGGAGTCTCCAACTTTGCAGACATTTCCAGTCCAACAGGAAATGGTCTGGGATATCCTGATACTTCAGACTCACTCTGAGCCGGCAGACTGTCTATTGTCAGTTATAAAACATAATGGGAGAATAACACCTGATGTTATTACTAGCTTCAGTGATTATTAGTGCAACAAAACCACGTAGCTTCAAATCTATGAGTAACAGGCCCAAATGATCCCTGCCAAAGTCATGATGAAGTGCCTCTGTGTACAAACAGCTCCAGGCTCCTTAGTTTTTACTCTGCAGTACAAGGTCATCCTCAGACCCAAAGACATGCTGTTCTCCTATCTTGCAAGAATACCCAAGAAAACGATTAGCATCAGTAAACTGAGGTTCCAAGTGTTAACTCCCACAGCAATGGTGGTACCTTCTTTTAAAATGGAACCCTATCATGTTGACCCACTCTGTGCAAGACACAGTTTATCTTGCTTTGTATAAGGCATATGAGTCCCTCTGCTTCTCATGAAGGCTTCTAATGATGTAACAACCTTAAAAAAATGAGCACTCTCAGGAGATGTACTCTTCACTTCTTTTGCCCCATCATTTTCTAAAAAGTGCAAATTATTACAGTTAATGTGCAACAGAACAAACCACTGTTTTTCTTCAGTCAGGAAAAGATCCAATAAATGTGGAATGGTTCTTTTTTTTTTTTTTTTTCCCTGATGTGTGATTCAGTTCCTGGACTGAAAGTCAGATCAGAGGAACCTTATTACAGAGAGTCAAAGAAAGAGCAGAAGCAATTTATCCCTGTTTTCTGTTTCCCAAATATAGATTCTTTTCTATAGATTCAGGGAGTGTACTGTTATGGAAATGCCTCTCTTGCTCCTGTGGAATTCTATGGCATTTCATTACCAAACGCCCTGGCTCACTTTGAAGGTCCCAGACTATTGGAAGTTGGCAAATGTCATGCCCATCCACAAAAATGGCTGCAAGGAGGACTCGGGAAACTCCAGGCTTGTCAGCCTGACCTCAGTGCCTGGCAAGGTTATGGAGCAGATCATCCTGAGTGCAATCACACAGCACCTGCAGGATGGACAAGGGATCAGACCCAGCCAGCACGGGTTTAGGAGGGGCAGGTCCTGTCTGACCAACCTGATCTCCTTTCATGATCAGGTGACCCGCCTGGTGGATGAGGGGAAGGCTGTGGATGTGTCTATCTGGACTTCAGCAAAGCCTTGGACACTGTCTCCCATAATATATTCCTGGAAAAGCTGCAGCCCATAGCTTGGACAGGGGCACTCTGTGCTGGGTTAGGAACTGTCTAGAGGGCCAGGCCCAGAGAGTGCTGGTGAATGGGGCTGATCCAGCTGGGATCCAGTCACCAGTGGTGTCCCCCAGGGATCAGTGCTGGGCCCAGTTCTGTTTAACATCTTTATCGATGATCTAGATGAGGGGATTGAGTCCATCATTAGCAAATTTGCAGATGACACCAAGTTGGGAGGGAGTGTCGACCTGCTGGAAGGCAGGAGGGCTCTGCAGAGGGACCTGGATAGGCTGGAGAGTTGGGCTGATTCCCATGGGATGAGGTTCAACAAGGCCAAGTTTTGGGTCCTGCACTTTGGCCACAACAACCCCTGCAGCGCTACAGGCTGGGGACAGAGTGGCTGGAGAGCAGCCAGGGGGAAAAGGACCTGGGAGTTTGGGTTGACAGGAGGCTGAACATGAGCCAGAGTGTGCCCAGGTGGCCAAGAAGGCCAATGGATCCTGGCCTGGATCAGGAACAGTGTGGCCAGCAGGAGCAGGGCAGTGATCCTTGCCCTGTACTCAGTGCTGGTGAGGCCACACCTGGAGTGCTGTGTCCAGTTCTGGGCCCCTCAGTTCAGAAAGGACATTGAGGGTCTGGAGTGGGTCCAGAGAAGAGCAATCAGGCTGGTGAAGGGACTTGAGCACAAGTCCTGTGAGGAAAAGCTGAGGCAGCTGGGGTTGTTTAGTCTGGAGAAGAGGAGGCTCAGGGGAGACCTCATCACTCTCTACAACTCTCTGAGAGGAGGTTGTAGCCAGGTGGGGGTCGGTCTCTTCTCCCAGGCAATCAGCAGTAGGACAAGAGGGCTTACGTTGTTCCAGGGGAGGTTTAGGTTGAATATTAGGAAGAAATTCTTCACAGAGAGAGTAATCAGACATTGGAATGGGCTGTCCAGGGAAGTGGTGAATTCACGGTCCCTGGAGGTTTTTAAGATGAGGCTGGATGTGGTATCAGTGTCATGGTCTGGTAACCACGGTAGGGTTGGATCAAGGGTTGGACTTGATGATCTCAGAGGTCTTTTCCAACCCGGTTGATTATATGATTTTATGATTCATTATACTCTGACTTTGGTGTATAAAAGATTTGTTGAAGCTTTCAGTGCTTTTATGAGTAGGAACAGACATCGTGGTGCTTCAAGCAGGTCTGTTTCACATTTTATTTTCTGGTTTTCTTTCACTTTCTTGACTCAGACACTTGAAGAACAAAATAGAAATCACTAAAAACAACTGTAGATGATAAAACCACTGTTTTGTTTAGTGATGTGGAACAACAGATTTTCTTTTTCTGATGCATCCAAATTGTACACTCTGTAGCAACTGCCAGGATATCTGATTAGATTGATTTTGTATCTGGCCAGAATGTCAAAAACAAGACCAAAGACTTGTTTATTCTCTACCTGGGGTAGATGGGATTTATTATGTTCTGGTTTTGATGGATTTATTTGAATCTTTGAAAGAAAAACACCTGCAAAGCTTAAGCATCCTGAGCACCATTCCACCTAAAACTGTCACATCTCCCTTTTGGAAGAGGTTCTAAGGCAAGACCCTTGAAAGAAGAGCCTGAAGAGCTCATTGCACATGTCGTGAACTGGTCCATGACATTTGAAATGTGGAAAAACCACAGGGAAGGAAAGCAAAACTGAGTCCAAATATCCCTTGGCCCCCTGAAGCTTGTTTTTTTTCACGAACAAATTTTGAACAATTTCCTTGATATTTCACATTATTCCTTTGTAGAGTCTCCAGCTGGAGCAGCTTGAGAAATCTCAGGAAGAGACAGTTCTTACTCTTTGGACAGCCTATACAAACGGAGAGAATGGAAGACATCAATACTGCATCACAAAACTGTTGTTGGTATCACTGTATTACATTCTTGATTTCATGGCTGGCGTTTCCTCTAATTAACTATTCAATTTAACATTTTAACATTTGTG
This sequence comes from Myiozetetes cayanensis, assembly GCF_022539395.1. Lineage (NCBI taxonomy): Eukaryota > Metazoa > Chordata > Aves > Passeriformes > Tyrannidae > Myiozetetes > Myiozetetes cayanensis. The sequence continues at coordinate 7,021,128 of NW_026087631.1, read as the reverse complement.
TTTACCTGGAAGCATATGAACACTTCTATCAGATTAATAGATACCTAGTTATAGATAATATCCCTGGGGTAGCATCAGGCAGATTGCCATCGCAGACTTACCCCACTCAACATGGAACTTCAGTGCAAGTCTTAAATACTTTTTTTTGGCCAGTGCCATAATCTCACCTCTCTGACATTCGCTGAATGACGGTGGAAAAGCTGCAGTCAGTAGTTTTTGGAAGGCTGTATTGTCCTTGGTCAAATTACACTAGATTTTTATGGGACAAATAGTAAATATGATTAATTACCAGAAGATTTCCTATAGGAAATGCTAGTTTTCATTGAAAATGAGACACTTCACACAGAAGACCTTTCAGGCTGACTGCAGCAAGCAGAAAGTTGGAAAGTTTCATTAGCTGGTTTAGACAATACCAGTTCCTCTTCTACTCATTTCCAAGAGCATTACCCACTCTGACCTCTGTTCTCACCACATACTGCAACCTGAAAAAGAGAGGAGATTTGTGGCATCTCCAGCATCCTGGCCTGTCTGAGAGCTACTCTTCTTCCCCACTATAGATCACAGGTTTTCAATGATTGAGTAGCTTAACCGTGCCATAGGTTGGCCACTTTCCATCCCATACAAATAAAATTATATTTTTTTTTGATGTCCTTTAAGGAGCCAGAAGGTCCCATTGTTTTACAGACCTGTCCAATACATGATCCTGTAACATGACAATGTACTGTCCTTAGTGGCTCACCTCTTGAGTAAGTATTGTCTTGATTTACAGGAAAAGTTGGTTCGTAAAATGAGAAATGTAGAAAATTGTATCTTAGGAAACCCAGACAAAGAGAAAATGAGTCCCAGCTGGGCTCATATGTCCTCACTGAATCTCTCCAATAGGTAGAAAAATCATCTCTTTGTAGCTCCTGCTCAGAATAAAAGTCAGACATCATTATAGTGTGAATCACTATCAAAGATGTCTGTCTCCCCTCCTAACAAATCCATTTCTTCAAGTATCCTGATTCTTTTCTCTCAGAAAGGTGTGGGACTATAATAATTTTTTACTTTAAAACCGATTCTCAGTCCATTTAAGTTTCTGACAACCAAATTGAAACTCTCATATCCTGATAAATGGAATAAAAGTCTTTCTAAATTTTATACTCCAAAATGGTGAGGTAGATGCCCATGAAACTCTAAGAAAGGCTTCTTGGAGATGCTATTGAAATGTGCCATGAGAAAGTCACGTCTCCAAACCTGCCTGCAGAATGCAGTTCCTTTCTGAGGAAAACCAGGTAATGAGATGAACAGAGAAGGAACAAAGTGTGACAAGTGCCTTTACCTGCATTCTCTCAGAGACAAAAGGATGTCACTGTAGCCCACAGACTGGTATCTCATTCCTGCCCCATACTAATTCCCATGTCTTGGCTATAAGCAGCTGCCTTTGTGTGGGAAGCCTAGCCATGATGATGTGTGGGATAGTGCCCTATTCTGGTTTGGGTCATTCCATAAACCAATGAATTCAACTCATCAGCTATACCCAGGGGCTTGGCACAGAAGAAGTGACCCACACCACAGAAATCTAAAGCTTCTTTCCCTGGTCCAAAACAGACTTTCCCAAGGCAGGAAAAGCCTTGTTCACATATATGATTCCTAAAGCATATTCCCAAAATGTAAAGCATAAAATGCCCCAAAAAAAAACCTGAAAGCAAACGTCATCAGGCAATGTTCAGTGTCCCTGAGCTGCTGGCCAAAGGAAGAATACTGCATATAACTTCTCACAGTCTTTCCAAGAGCAGCTGAACTAAGGTCCTTGGCAAATATCCAGTTGTGACCAGTATCCCAATCTGCCCCTTTCCTAGATGTTAATGACATCTCTTTCTGGTGTTTCTTTCCTTGTTTTAAACTACTCATTCTGGGGACCAGTGCATTTTAAAGGAGAATGCAAATGTAGGGTGAAAATCTGCAGAGGACACTGAAATTCCTTCCTCATTCTTTCAAACTATAGCATCAATCAGGAAAGCATGTGAGATGTCACAGAGCATAGCTAAAGGCAGAGATTACAACTTAATTTTAATTTTGCAAATGTGTTTCAGTCCACCAAAGGTCAAGGCACAGCAGCTCTGGAATGGTTCACAAGAATTGTGAAATGTGCCAGGCAAATGGCACACGCCAAAAGCTTCACATACTGAAACTATGAAGTACAAGGACAAGACCAGGTGCCTTGTGTGGTCACAAGTAGTCTGGCAGGATGGAGGGTGGAAAGGATGCTGGGAGGTAGACAGATGTCAGAAGATGCATGTGGTAAGTGAAATGGAGAGATGCAGAAATCGGGGAATCAGGGAATTCTGTCACTGCAGGGAATAGCAATGAGGGTACCTTGGTGGTCAAGGCAAACCTGCTGCAGGAACAGCACTATTGGGATGAGTTTAGGTAGACAGGCATAACTTCTATCAGTAAATGGTGTGCACTTATGTTTTATTCAGAGAGATGTTCATCCTTCAGCAGGTGACAGTTTTCCCTGGAGAAAGTCCTTCCCTTCCTTTAGTCTGCCAACATCCAATTCAGGGAGTAAAGGCTATCCTTCACCTAATTTCAGGCAAGAAAAGCAGAGTGGGACAGAGCTATTCAGTACAAGAGCTTAGCAACAGTGGCTGTACAGGGATTCAGAGAGAAGAAATTTCCCAGGGATCAACCTAAAATCTGAGAACAAGAGGGAGCCACCACCTTTGCATTTGACTGCACGTAAGGGATGCTTCCTGTTGCTTGTTGATTAAATGTCAAAGCTTTTAACAGGGCAGAAATTGAAGTCACTGCGTGGATGGAGAAAAGAGGCTGCAGAACCTAATTAGCAGTGATAAATATTTGAAAGATTTTTACAGCTTACTGGCCTGTGATGAACAGTAGAATTAAACATAGCAGACCTTGTCTTCCCTTTGCATCCCAGCATCAGGAAAATAAGAACTCTTGGAACAGTGACATACTGGTTGAATTAAAATCTTGCTGAAGAAGTGTAAGAAGATAAAACATAATGTTTTATGGCTCATGATTAGAAAATAATAGATGGCATGGCTTCGGTAAGCCGTGCTGTAGCTTCAAGCTGGCAAACACCCACTGGAGACTTCAATCTTATGTGTACAGGTAGATGTAATAAATACTGTGAGACTGCTCCGTGTTCAAATCAGGCCTGAAGGCTGCACCCACCCCAGGTTAGCCCAGGTACATTCCAGGCACCTTTAGCAGCATGGCATGAGCAGACCTCTTAGCAAATTAAGTTTTCACAGTGAGTAGCTGAACTCCAGGCGCCTGTGGCAAATGTTCACTGAAAGATCCTACTTTGGACAATGTTCAGCCAGTCAGGAACAGGGATAACAGTCTGCCAGTGCCTGCATTCCAGGAATGCCCCACTACAAACCCAGACCCATTAATATTGATACAGCTAATATTATTTACAAGAGCTAAACTGAAAAAGTAAGACCATGAAAAGGTCTACAACTGTCTCAGTAATCGCTATGACACGGTGGATTAGAAACAGAGTCTCTGAGTTTGGGTGTAATGAAGTCAACAAAGGGGATCCTCTGATTATTTCAGTTGAGTTTTGGCTATCTCACTGTCTTTACAGATGTCTAACCAAGTGATGGGTCACTTTGAATGGAAACAAAATACCTGAGAGAAGTTCTTGAGATAACTACCAAGCCATTGAAACGCACAACCAAGCAGAATGCTCCCTGTGCACCACTATCTGGCTGTCAGCAAACTTCCAAGTGTAGTTTTTTATGTGGTCTTAGTGGATGCACAGAATAGGGTTGAGGTATACTGTGTAGTCTTTCACACCACTGGACCTCCTCTCTCCTTCATTAAGCAAAGCTAAATAAATTTATTTTTGTTAAAGAATGTTAGCAGGAAAAAAACTCATGGTCAGGCGAATGCAAAATTGCATTCCATATAGTTAAAAGTCTAAAAGAGAAGTCAAAAAATTAAGGCTAGAAGGAAATTTTGGAAGAGAAAGGAATTTAGGACTGATTGTCAAGACCTGTATTTTTAAATCAGTTATGTTTTCAGAATAAAATTTTATGTAATTTTTCCAAGTCATAAAAAGATGTGGTTGTTTTTCCAGTAAAAAGACAACTTGGACTGAGTCAGTGTTAAACAGAAAATTATAGTCCCTCTGCCCCAAAAAACCAAGCAGGAATACAAATAAACAGAAACTCATTATGCATTCAGTATGTCTGTGTGATGTAATGATGCCTTTGACGTCCAGGATACTCCTTTCAGCATTCAGTGTCCTCAAGTCACTGTACAGAAGGGTTATTAAAATAAAACAAAGCAATCCAGCAAACCAACCAACCAACTAACCAAAACAAACAAACCCCAAACAACCAAAAAAAAACCCCCAAAGGCAAACCACCAAAAAAACCTCCAACCAAAACCTCAAAAGATGCCTAAACTGTTTTTAAATATGGATCAAAATTTAGCAAATGGCCTTGGGGAAGAAAAAAAAAGAAAAAAGAAGTAATAAGAAAGAAAAACTACCATTTTACTTTGCACCAGAGGAAGTATTTCTGTTGTCTCTATAGGACTTGTCCTTTGCTTTCCTAGGAAAAAAAACCCCAACACCCAAAACAAGGAAAAAAAAAATCTGTGTTGTACTGATGTAGAATGAGGTCACCTGCATAATTACTAATAGTTACTTAATAGTTATTTGCCAAATGTTATTGGTTTATATTTGGTCACTTACATGCATGACTGTTTGGAGGAACCAATTCATGGCATTCACCATTTCTATAAACTGAATGAGGGTTTTTCTTTCTTATCTGTCTCAAGTTCCCACTATCCTGTTCTGTGCCATCTCACGCCTCTCACACCCTACTGGTCTCTTGCTGACGTGTCTTCTGATCCTACTTTTTAGCACTTGTAAAGAAGTGAGCCATTTTGGTTCCCATTGTTCATATGTTCCATTTTGTATTATCCTAAAAAAATATTTAACAGAGGGGCCAACAAAATTCCAACAGTAATGAGGTCTAATTTGGATTCTGTGACGGCAGATCCAATAATGTAGCCCATTTGTTCTGTCTGGTTTTACCAGTTCTTTGTTTGACTAATTTGCAGCCTGGTCACTTATCCAAATATCTCATCAGTTACAACTTTTTCCTGATAATCATACTAATCAAGTTAAACTAAGCCTGTAATTGTTTCTCAGCCCTGTAGTTTAACTGTTGAAACCCCCTCCTACTTCATAGCCTTTCACGTCAGTCTCCTTAGGAGGTGGAATTTTTATCTGATATGGATAATTTATTCAGAGCTCCTGAAATATACATAAATTTGAGAAAACTGCAAAAGGGTGCACTTTAAACCAATGAATACAGATAGAAGGAAAGAAAGAAACACTTCAAACAAAATAAGAACATTACCAATTATCCATAAGCTTCTTTTGCCTACCTCTACTTATACTAAAACCTTACCCAAACCTCATCACAAGTATTCATGTTCATTCTGTTTGAAGAACACCACTGTGTAAATGGTTCTCTTCAACCCGCTGCTAAAACCCTATAAATCTTGTAGAAGAAACATACAATATAAAATACCACATTCTTCTCAAAAGCTTCTAAATGCTTTCTTTCTGAGACCCTATAACAACAAGCCTTATCCAAACTGAAATTAGGAAACATGCTTCTCTGAAGCACGCTGTGATTTCCATCTTACAGTATTTGCAGAAGCTACAGCTAATGTTACATTTCTATTTATATTCTAAACTGTTCTATTGAGCTTTTATTGTTTTCTTTGTTCTCACAGCCAGGAAAGTGGAAGGATGACAAAATCTTGCATGAATTTGAGGAAAAGGAAAAAGATTTTTGTGTTGTAAAATCATGAGAAATGTTTTAATATGAGAATTATGCAGAAAGTCAAAGGACAATACTTATCTCTGAAACTAGATGCATGGAATTCTGAACTACCTTACTGATGTTAACTTTTCAGGGCCAACAGTTGTGCTTGAAAAGAAGACCACAGTCAGTCCCATAAGTGTTCTGTCTGGTTTAAGGAACTTTCCCACTGTCCCTGAAGTTCGTTCAATAATTAATGTCTAAAGACACATTCTCTCCAAAATTCTTCTAAATATTTACCTGCAAAACAATGCATGGCAAAGAAAATGCAAAAATATACAGGACTGCATTAAGCTGTCCCATCCAGCTGTTTTACGTCCTGACTCTGTGACACACACAAGATGCTGTAGATGAAACTGCAAAGACTCCTTAATAAAAGATAAGAGATAATCTCTATTCCTAAAGTGTCTTTCCAGTAGTGTGGTCTAAATCTGCAGAGCTGAGGGAGGAGCTGAACCCAGGAATTTTGTGTTAAGCTTTCCCTCCAGAGTGGGCATTTAGATATATATATAACCACTTTGTGATGAGAAGAGAGGTGTTTGAAGATGTGGCTTTAAATAAAAGTTCTCACAGATAACCTGTTAAATTCAAAGAGCAGTGCAATGAGGCCCCACTAGGTTTCACTCTGATCCCATTCTTCTCAGTATTTCAGCTATCAGCTTGAGTAGCACAACCTGCAAAAGTTGTACCCAGTACAAGAGTAAGAGGAAAATATATACTGGCCATCTGACCTCAGGAGCCAAGATCCCAACAGCAGAAGTGGTGGCAACAGACACAGAAATGGATTCCAAAAATAAGGAAGAAGGAGTTAACTAAGAAAATAAATTACCTCTCTCTTGTCCATTCATAGGTTATGTTAACTGGAGGAGTCAGTACTTTTCCAGGGGGATTCCAGAGCCCAAGAAAGACACAGACAAACAGCAGAACCTAGAGACAGGCTCCAAAAATGTTCTCTCTTAGGGAAAGTTGGAAAAAGCTGAGGTAACTTCACCTCTAAAAGAGGGTATAGAGTGGGAATAATTTGCTAAAAGCTTCCTAATGCTCCAGCTGAGGCTGACTATAGTTGATTCCCCTCACCTCACTAGGAAATGTCATTAGCAGTCAAGTGTACTACGGAAAAGATGGCTGGCACCTCCAATACCAAAATTAGTTGGGACCTTGTATGTCCTTCAAAAAGCCACAGGTCCTGTTCTAGGGGTAGAGGATTCTGGGATCGGGATCTGCAGTTAGAGGTGGGGGCCTCACTTAGAGGACACACACTTTTAGCAGTTCCTTGTAATGTTAATTTGAAAGGCAACATTTCACCCAAGATGTGACATTTTCTGTCTCCCTGTTCAGAAATATCCATCCCTCCCTTACATGCTGTGCATGCAGTCCTGGTGTTCTGCACCACTCACAAAGGTAAGGTGTAAATGAACTGAGCAGCACGGTATTTAAACAAAAGCATAAACAGAGGAACATCCTGTGCTGCAGAATCAGTAAACTCTGCTTACCAATCCTGATTGGTACATTGTACATTGAAGAACTACTGATCCATGTAGCACATAGTGTGAATGGGCCCAAATCAGGGCTGTGTGACATGCATAGCTTCGTCTTCAGGCCTGTCTTGTGCTGTGCATATCTATTAACTACAGGATAAACTTATCTGGTTGGATGTAGCAGAGAAACCCATAGACAGGTCCCACTTTATATTCCACTTGCATGCCCTTGCCTTTATCTAACAATGAAGTAACAAGTTCCTGCAGGAACCTCCTTTACTTGAACAGTGAAAATGAAGAATAAAATTATTTTCCTTGTAAGAAAATCTTATAAGACTTCAGAGGAACAAAAAAGAATAAACTTTCCATGGATGGATCTTCACAGCATGCCACACCCATTCTATATTGCACAGATTGAGATTGCCAGCACCTGAAGTAAGTTTGTCTATGTTCTGCTCTCTTTCTTAATAATATTGTCTCTAATAAATGCACTTTTAAGCAGTACTCTACAGAGTCTGAGCATCTTTCTTATGGGGATCATAAAACATTCAGACCCTTCTGGTGCTAAACAACCCTGTCATTCCTTTATCCATATCTTCCACTCCAGATCCTGAAATGAACTATCATTTCTAGGGGTCCTCAGAAACACAGGGCCTGATGCTGTACGACATGTCATCATGTTGCCATCCGTATTGAGGGAGACACTGCAGCATATGTTAATAAAGCTTGGGATGCCAGAATAATACTTTTTATTTCATTATTCCATGAGAAAGCACCATTGTACAGCTTTCTACTCAAAGAACTTTTGCCTTAAAATTAGAAAGGGGAAAAATGTTTCTGTTTGTAAAGAAAAAATTATCTTTCTCAGTTGTTTTTTTTCAATGACAAATTGTGTTTGATTGGTTCATCCCAGTAACAAAACTTCTCAAAACTGTAATTTATCCAGTATAGGTGAAGTTTGCACATTCTTACAAACCCTCTGATATGAGTGCATCATCAGTCATGAAGTGAAGAAGGGATTCTGCTGTGGAGATGACCACCTGTTGTTTGCTTTAGGTGTGGTGAGGTTTGGGCAAAAAATAAGAGTCATAACAACCAACTTCTCTTCATGTGCAGGAGAAGTAATTAAAAAAATAATAAAAAAAGGAAGCTGGAAGCCTTGTTGTGGAGGCAGCAATGCTTTATGGTTGTGTGTACAGGAGGGATGTGGCAGTGCTTCCCATTTCAAAGAATTGTGTTACCATACCAACTGTCAGTGGCCACTCACAGGTGAAACTCAATGAATCAGACAAAGATCTGGCACTTTTGCAGCTGAACCCAAAACCACAGCAAAAAAAGTGTTTCTTGGGAAGGTGAATAGAAACTCTGTGCCTAGTTAATGTATGTGAGACACACCATGGTATGTCTGCCTGGAAGAAGACTTGAAATGGTCTAATAACTCCCACAGCTAGTTTATCTATTGTCTCTTCATAAACTGCTACCTCCTCTTGCGATTCTCATTCCCATAAGCTTTTTTAGTTTCTTTTTCTGACAGATATTGATGAAACTTCCTAAGTTTATGGAGTGAAATTATCAACTGGTGGTTACACATAAAGACACCAAACCAGAATTCTCCAGGATCAAGAGGGTTCTTCACATTTCCTTCAAAGGATTTTGCATCAAGCCCTAATCTGTAAGAGAAATTTTGTGGAGTACACTTAAGGACGAAATTAAAGCATTGTGCAAATATATTCAAATTTTGTACAACTTCCATGATTATGTTCCTACCAGTCAGCATGCATTTTCATGCATTATTCCTGCACCTGGTGCCTGAATAACAACTAAATTGCTCACTACCAACAGAGCTTATCTGTTTTATTGAGTTATAGACGCATAAGTAAGAGAGGGACCCAAAATGTTTGTACTTCTTGTAACTCAGATTTCCGCTTCAGAGGCAATTGTTTTTCCACCTGTACTTTTTCCAGCAAAATAGTCTAAGAGCCTGCTAAGCATCTGCAAGTGCTCCCACTCCTTTTCCACCATTTCATTTGTGTGCATATATGTGGTCATGCTGTGGCACAAGCTTGGCTGAAGCGGAACAAAGTCCCCAGACAGCAAATCATCTGCTGTACTCCAGGTCAACCTGCTTATCACAAGACAACTATTTCTCTTATCAGACAGATGACACCTGTATCTCTAGAGGAAGAGCAACAGCGTCCACAGTGGTTTTATGGTCCTTAAAAACTAACCACAAACCCCAGTGAACCAGAGTGTTTGCTCCAATTGGCCCAGCATGGACACAGAGGGAAGGACAGGGACCTGGAAGCATCATCTGAGAGGAAAATGGGAGTCGTGCTATATCCCTGAGCATCTTTGTGAAGTGTCACCATTTTCTTTTCCTCTGTAAGGGTTGCAGTCTGCCCAGGTGTAGGACCAGGAAGTTACACCCAGCTCTGCAGGGCCTTCATACCTACAGTTGTGCTGAAGAAAATGTCTTAGTCCCAGAAGGAGATAAGCAGGCTCCATTACTGAGCAAGTGTTACTAACAGGATCAGCTGTCCAAAGGAGTTAAGAGCTGGAATAATCATTTTCTTACATATTTGACGAAAGAGAGTCTCACAGAACCACTTGAAAGGAGCAAGAGCAAGCATCTTATGCTGTGCTCCACAGAAACACATCTGCAACACTGAGTTGAAGGATTTTTTTGCACAGACCAAAATTCTCAAAGTGAATTTAAAGTACAGAACACTTCATGGAAATTAGACCAGCATGACAGAGATGACTGGAGAAAGGGAAAGGAAAAGGCTCAATGTGAAAAGATTGAAGAGAGAACCCTTTCTCTCTGATGTCCTGTAGCTTCACACAGCAACTGAGGACTGAAGAGAGGATACAAACCAGCTAAAATGGACAGCAAAGCATGGGAGGATCCTGGCAATAGGTCTAAGAGCAGCTTTTGTTAGTAGGAGTTGATCACAACAGCACTCCATTTCAGCCCACTGGTTTACACTTGCTGGTCTTGAAGGCACTGTGTACTTCTGCTGAGTATTGTCCAGGCAGTATTTCTTGTCACATTTCTTTGGTATGGAACATCATTTAATTTGTTAAAATACAAGTGGTTGTTTCTCTGATGTCAGAGTTGCACAAAAGCTTTGCCAGTTCAAACTGTTCAGAGCCCTCATGCTTTGATCCCAAGACTTGAGCTTGTCTTCATGCTCTAGTTCCTGAAGCAGCATCATGAGATGAAAAGTCAGATTCCACTAACAAAGAGCTAGTTAACTGTGTTCCTACAATTAGAAATAAAGACCTAAAGCTATGGACTCTTACATGTAAAGTTATTTAATTTTGGCTGCACCTAAAATATTTTTTGCATAAGACTTCCCCAAAAATAAATATTTCGAAATGTCATATCATTTCCCTTTTTGGTTCTGTGATTTTTTTGTCTTGAAAATTGAATATATTACATTCTTGAGCCTTTCTATGCATTCTCAAGCCTTTCTCTAAAAGCCTATTATTTCAATGAATGAAATGAAATAATCTTGTAACTTTGGAATTGGTGTTTTAAGACAGGGAATCTGATGAAATGCAAAGTGCTGTTCATTCTGAATTGCTTCACACCTCTTCAGGAACAGATCTCTACCCCTAACACCATTCTTGCCAGACTCCATCACCTGTATTGGAGAGGTAATGATCCCAGGAAGAACTGTGGGAGCAGGTTATACAGAATCTGCATAATGTATTGCCAGCACAGCTCAGAAGATGCACTTGACAATTCACTGCACAAAATCCGTCTTATTCCTGCTGAGACAATTCTAAGGAGATTGCAACTACCTATTGTATCTGAGTAATAACCCTTACAACTTGACTCATGCTTTATTCAGAGGATCAGATTTGTTTGACAGTTTTACACCTTCAGGCATGATTTAATTAATATAAGGAGGTAAGCTATTAGCTTGGTTTTATTAATATAAGGAGGTAAGCTATTAGCTTGGTTTTTTTCTTCCTCATGACTAACTACACTTAAGGGCTGAAAGGTTTTGCTATAACTTAGAGCTGCATCATCTGGTCTCCTTCATTTTCTATAAAAATTATCAGGTGTAATAAGAAGATGTAAAATTTCTGTGAAGGCCCTCCTATCTAGGGCAACTTGAACTTGCAGGTATATTTCTAGGGTTTTCTGGTTTCTGTCACAGAGGTTAATGTCAATGGATAATGATCATGTCTCTATGACTGGAAACAAAGAAAAAGTTTGAAGCAAGTTAAGGTTCACCATGACAGTGTATGCCTCACAGTTCTGGTCATACTGCCTCAGTGTGTTCTGTTTCACTGTCAAAAGACCAAACAACAGCTTGAGTTTCATCAGCAGGGTACATTGCACCCCCCCTCCACAGGTAGAGATCAGTAGTCTTAGGGCTCTTCAAACAGGAAGAATTTGCCAGTCAACAAGAGATAGACAGTCCTGTTCCAGAAGGCAATTCAAACTGTTGCATGGGATGAATCACAGTGACTCCTCCCACCATCTGGAGGGCACGTTGTTCTCCATGTTCTCTCAGAGAAGTCTAGGGCAACCAGGTTCAGAGGATTTGCTGATACCAGAAACTATCACGTTGGCAACTTTCCTCTTACCTGCAAGGCTAGATGTGCTGTCAAAGGAGAAAATTGTATCTTTTTGATATGACTTATTCTTAACAAATCCATATCAGTTGCTGTCTATCCTTTTAATCTGCTCTTGAGAGCTTCTAAATGTAATTTTTAATAATGTGCCTAAGAATCTTTCCCCAGGTTCAAGTGGTTCCCTATGGTCCCATTTTCCCTTTTCAGAAAGAAGTAAGATGCCTGAACTTCCTGGGCTCCTGAGAATTTCTTCAGCCCTTGTGACTCATTAAAGACTCTATTGTGGGCCTCATGTGTCCCTAGTAATGAAATCTGATAGTGAAAAATTGGATCTTAAGAGGTGCTTAAGGGATCTTGGCACTCTGAGTGCCCTCTCCTCCAGTTCAATTAGTGATAACTGGCTGTCTTGTATCCCAGGTAAATTTTAGTTCTCTGGGATGTAAAAAACTAGTTGTAGAGCCATCAATAGGACAGCACTGGCAGTAGTGAGGCAAATGAATGCTTTTGAGGGTAGCACAGATCAAACTATTCAGGCAGAGACTGAGCCCAGTCCTTATTTCCCAACTGTCTCCCTCTTTCTGATGCAGTTCACTTCGTAAGTACCTGCCATTCAACAGCATGTGTTGTAAATCTGTTCCTCAAGATTCACTGCACAACTGAATGTAGAGATTGATTCCAAGCCCTGGGATAAACTAAAGGAAGAAGGAACACCTGTGACTTAGAATACTGAAGCAGCATGTGTTTTAATAAGTATCTTTGTTTTCTTTTCCTTTTCAAGCTGTGACAGAATTTCCTTCCCTCTTTTGCCAATGCAGCAGACTTCAAAGAACCCTAAGCTTTTCAGAGAGTCTGTTTTCATCCTCAGCCTTTGATTCTTCTCCTACAGATTACCAGGACTGAAAGGCCATATATGTTATAGGACATGACTACTGCAGCATGGCATGATTTATTTATATCCAAGCATGGTGTTTGAAGTCAGGTCTAAATCAGTGCAACACAACAAGCCACAAAACAAAAATGTTACATGTATTTTAATTATATCTACATAATATATGTAAAATACCTCATATAAAAGAAGTCTGTACCTATCTTCATCACTCTGCACAAAGTGTCAGATAGCTTTCCTCTTCCATGTGGATCCAGACAGGGGACCTAACAAGTTGTCGCTCCCTCAGTAACACAAAGCTAACAGTACCACACATAATTTCTCTGTGGTTGAGTAACAGGAATTCATTTAAGACATTAAATTATATAGACCACACATAGATGCTGCCACATCTTCTAACAAGTTGCTGAAATGGTGAATTATCCTGCACCTTGAGAAAGGAGCTTCATTTCTAATCTGAATACCATCTAGCCGTATTTTCCAGGCACCAGTTTCTTCTGGCAGAAGCCTTAGTTATCGAGACCTCTGGGTCCCATGGGTTATAAGGAAGTTCCTGGTTCCTGATCTTTTCACTAATTTAACTGGGAGGAAGAAATAGATTTCTTCACAATTAACAGAACTTTTTCTTTCCTCTCTCTTTTGTAAACAAGGAACTAAAGATAAATTGCCAAAACTTTGAAATCAAAAAACCATTTCAGAACACACACAAGTGATACAATGTATTCTGGGATTCTCATCATAGTACATAAGAAATGTTTACTTCTGCTTTTTGACAATTTACCAAGACATGGAGAGATATTCCCTTTTATGCAAGTCCAGCTCCAAGAGGTAGAGGATGGATGGATGGATGGATGGATGGATGGATGGATGGATGGATGGATGGATGGATAGATGGATGGATAGCCAGACAGATAGACAAGTGTATGAAGGAATTATCTAATGGACTACTGACTAATAGGATGGGAGAATATGAGGTGGTACCATCTACCTTCAAAATTTCAAAAAAGACAAAATAAAAGATTAGAATTTCTTTTAATCTATATATCTAAGACTGGATACAAGTGCTTTATTCATATCAGGATAAGGCTAAAGTAAGAATTACATTGAAAACAAAAACTTACATCACTGAATGCTAAGAATTGTGTTTCCTCTGTGCCCCATTAATATCTCACAAAGGCAAGATGTAAACCCAAGGAACTTCAGGATTGTCACTGGAGATTCTCATGGTAATATGCCCGTTGAAGTTTTGAAAAGTGGATGAGGGGCCACTTTGCAAAATTCAGCCTTCTCCAGGACAGAGGAGTCTGATCTAAAGGCACTAGGACAATAGAGCACAGAGTATGAACTTAACCTGATATTTGCAAAGAGATTAATGTTAGATATGGCAACAAGTACAAACAAGAGATAATCTTGTCTCAGCCATCATTGGGGAAATAATGTTACTCATACTTTTCATTATTTAATCAAATACAAAGGCTCAAACACTAGCCAGAGTCCTCAATATCTTGAGCTAGAAAATCATTCTTCCTGGAATAAGTGAAGCTTACATGGATTTTTGTTTTCCTTTCTTAGCTCCTAATACCTGCTTTTACCACAAATTAAAAATAAGCCAATGTTCTACAATTTTTTTTCATTGCAGAACCTAATTCAGAAAACAGTTATTAAGCACACATGGTCAATATATGTGTATATGTTTATTTATTAGTTATATACATGTATTACTGTAATAATATACTAGGTACATTATAAAACATGCACCAAAAATATAAACTGGGGGGAAAAAATTACATAAAGATAAAAAATTACAATATTTTGGTTTCTATTTAATTTTATTTAATTTATAAATGATACAGAAAACAGTTTAATGCACTCCAATGGATTGTTTTGTGCATCCCTTTCAACATGTCCCCCATCCAGCATGTCTCCTCATTGCAGATCACATCCCTGGAGGACGTCATTTTAGACAGAGATGAGGAAAAGTGACAGAACTGCAGAAAAGTGAGTCCCAAATACCTGTGGAAAGAGAGGACAGATCTGGGATTTAGGCCACGGAAACGGAAGTCAGGATTTCCAGGTAGAAGCAGCAATGACTTTCAAATTTAAATCTTCAACATCTGCTAACTGTGTTTAAAATGTGGAATTTGGGTAGTTCTTTCCGTTTGCCATCCAGTTCATGCTTGCTGTTTTGTACAGCAAGGTCTACATTAAACTCTGCTTTCAAATATTCTCATCAGCCATGGAAGCTGCACTGAAGTTTTCTGGAAAAGAAAAGAAATTCCAGGTGTCCTGCTCTCCCTGTTTCTTGTTTGGCTGTTGGAGCTTTAGCAAAGGCTCCACTTTGAAAACAGTTGGCTGTGCCCTTTAAAATCTTCCCTTCCCCTTCCATCTCACTCATAAATGGCATACTTGGACCAAACAATTTGTAAGCAACAAAAGCAGGACATCCAGCTCCTGAAGCAGATGGGAATGAAGGTAACAGCACACAAGCCAACAGCATTTCTTCCCTTGCCATATGTTCTAATTACACTTGGTGCTATATACAAACAGGAAAAAAATTGGCTCAGTGAACAATACCTGAAAAGCTGTTGCTTTTCAGCAATAGAGATGGGTTGTATTGAAAATGCTTTAGCTTTTACAGTATCATTCAAAGAAGTATTAGACTCCAAGCCAAACAGGGAGTTCTCCTACTGGCACAAAAGTTTTCATGAATTCAGTAATAAAGTACAGGGGTTATCAGCTGCCCACCATGTTTATTTTGAGGTCAGAGAGGTAACTGCATCACGTGTGTGATAGGCAGAAAATCAGCATGAGTTTCACACAGTAAACCCATGTGATAACTTCCCAGATGCGAGCAGCCAATATGGCCAGAGCTGTGGTTTCTGCTGTCTCAGCCTCCCTGTTGTGGAGCACATCCTTGCTGGGAGAATTGCCGGGCTCAGGCTTAGGACTTGACAGGCTCCAGTGATCCAAAACGTAAGGGGGGTGGAGAAAGCTAATTAGGTCAAGAAGGGAGGGAATCTTTTAACCAATAGAAGATAGAATACAAAGCAGTCTATTCAGATAGATTAAAGATATTTCTTAATGGTATTGATGCATTAAAATAGCGTAGTGTTTTCAAAAGTAATAATTTTAACTACTAATTTATTCGTAATGGTTGTTATTTCATTAATATTTTATTAAGATTAATAAATTAGTAAGAGGTTAATAAGAGAACCATATAACTTGTAGTCAGAGAACATTAATGTTTTTTTCTACGATGTATAAATAGTGAAAAGTTTGGATCAGGATGTCGTGTGGGACCGTGTCCAAAGCTTACCAGGGCTCTGGGCACACCAGGGCCTGCAGGTCTGGGGGCTGCCCACGGCCAGGCAGGGCCTGTTCCAGGTGGATCCAAGGGGTTGCAGCTGGATCCAGGTGGTTCCATGGTTGTTGGGGTGCCGGGGGTGGCCCTTTGTGACGCGGGGGCCGCGTCGTGCCCAGAGGCCATTGTGACACGGGGGGTGGGGGCACTGAAAGGGACGCAGAGCCCTGGGGTGCCCCTCTTTTTCCAGAGCACCTCGTTCAGGAGGCAGCAGCTCCCTGAGAGCCTCTGAGGCAGAGGGCGATGGAAATGCTGAAGGAGACGGTGAGACCCGACTCCCATCCTGAGAATGTCCTGTCCCAGTGGGAAGCTGAGGAAAACCAAGAGCTGTCCCAAGGGGAAGATGTGCAATATGAGGAACTGTCCCCATGGGGATTTGAGAAGTACCAAGAAGCACTGCAGTGGGGAGACGAAAGAGTCTACCAGCTGTTCCAGTGGGAATTGGAGAGGTACCAAGAACTGTCCCCAGGGGAAGATGTGAAAGTCCAAGAGCCATCCCAATGGGAAGGCAAGAGAGTTGAAGAGCTGTCCCAGGCCGAAGACGACAGTGACCAAGGGCTGTGGCAGTGGGAAGGCTGTGTGGAGCAAGAGCAGTCCGAAGGCGAAGTCAGAGTAGAGCCAGAGATGTCTGAAGGGGAAGTCAGAGTCGGAGGAGACCCAGAGGTGTCCCAAGAGGGAGACAACATTGAGCAAGAGCTGTGGCAGGAGAATGGCGAACACATCAGCATCCACACCATCTGGGTCAACCCCAAGTACCCAGAGCTCCTGCAGAAGCCTCAGCCTGCGCCCCAGCGGTCAGCACGGGCAGCAGCTTCTCCTGACTGCTGGGAAGAGGAAGCAGGGGCAGAGAGCCCAGGCCCTGCCCCACACAGCCCCTGCTGCCCCCCCAGCCCCTCAACTCCCTCTTTGGAGGGGGCAGTGGCGGGGGCAGAGCTGCCAGGGCCACAGATTGAGCCTTGGTCCTTCGCCAAGCAGGAGCAAGTGTGCAAATACATCACCATCCGCACCATCTGGGTCAACCCCAAGTACCCAGAGCTCCTGCAGAAGCTTCAGCCTACTCCCCAGGATTGGGCACTGGCAGCATCTTCTCTTGCCTGCGCAGAGCAGCTGCCAGAGGCAGGGGCAGAGAGCCGGGTGCCCAGGGAACGTCCCTCCCGCTGCAGGCGGCTGCTGCGGGCTCTGCGCCGCCTGTTGCGCATCCCCTGCCTGGCGGGACGGCCGGAGGATTAGTGCCCACTGCCAGCACCAGGCCGGGCCCCGGAGATGAGAGCTGACCTGGAGCCTGCACAGCTCCCTGAGGGAGCAGCACGGGCTGGCCTGGATGGCCAGGCCTTACAAGGATCAACTGCTTGTTGGGAGAATTGCCTGGCTCAGCTTTAGGGCTTGACAGGCTCCAGTGATCGCAGACCTAAGGGGGGGTGGGGAAAGCTAATTAGCTTAAAAAGGGAGGGAATCTTTTAAGCAATAGAAGTAGTCTGTTTCTTAGATTAATAATATTTCTGTAGTTATATTGATGCAGTAAAATAGTGTAGCATTTTTATAAGTAATAAGATAATTTTAACGATAATATATTTAAGGTAGTTGTTACTTCATTTCTTAAAAATATTTAAAAAATGAGTGTATTAGGTTTTTGGCTAAGATGTAGACATAGTGAAAAGTTTGGATCGTGGTGGTTCTGGCCTGGTAGATTTGTCAACCAGAACCCCTTTCTGTGCCGAACTGAAATAAAGAAATAAAGAAAATACCTCAGGTCTCTGTGTGGAGTTTGTGTTCTTGTCTTCTTCCCTTGTCCTCCGAGGGAAAGAACCTGTTTTGGGACAGCAGCTTCACCCTGGACACATTCATAAAAGGGGTTTGTTTTCCAGCTGTGCTCACCTGTGCCGGGTCCATCTCAGGAGCAAGAGGGGAGCAGGTGAAGCACCAGAGATGGGAAACTCGACTGCTACAGCGTGGCTGTGGCCAAGACAGTCACCAATGGCCTCTTCACTCACAAGAGCCTCTCTGGGAAGGAGCAACAAATCCCAGAGGACACCTCTGTGAATGGGCTCCCTGAGCCCCTGTAGTGAGAAGTTGTCCCCCAGGGGTTTTAGGAATCTCCTGGACCTGTTTGTAGCAGCTGGGTTTGATGGTGGGCCTGGAGAACCTGGAAGGTCTCTTCCCACCTTGCTGATTCTGGGATTCTGGGACTATTGACCTGGGCAAAAACGGCTTCAAGAAAGCCATAGCCAAAAATTCTGACTATTTCCAACATTTAAGGATTCTCAGAAAATTGTCCTAAATGCTACAAGGTAGAAGATAATTTGGAAAGTTAAGAACTTCACTTCTGTTTATCTTTTCCCACTTCCCCTTCTCCTGAGGGAGCAGCACGGGCTGGCCTGCATGGCCAGGCCTTGCAAGGATCAATTCCTTGATGGGAGAATTGCCTGGCTCAGGCTTAGGGCTTGACGGGCTCCAGTGATCACAAACCTAAGGGGGGGTGCAGAAAGCTAGTTAGCTTAAGAAGGGAGGGAATCTTTTAACAATAGAAGATACAATACAGAGTAGTCTATTCAGTTAGACTAGTAATATTTCCCTAGTTATTTTGGTGTATTCAAATAGCGTAGTGTTTTCATAAGTAATAAGATAATTTTAACTCTAATATATTTAAGGTAGTTGTTATTTCATTTCTTAAAAATAATAAAGGAATGATTGTATTAGGTGTTTGGCTAAGATGTAGACATAGTGAACAGTTTGGATCGTGGTTGTTCTGGCCTGGTGAATTTGCCAACCAGAACCCTTTTCTGTGCAGAACTGAAATAAAGAAAGAAAGAAAATACCTCAAGTCTGTGGGTGGAGATTGGCTTCTTGCACTCCTGAAACAGAGAAGGGCCCTGAAGGAGTTAACTCAGAATGCGAGTTCTGGGTAAAGAACTAAGAGGAACTGGAATTCAAGGCTAGTGTAAGAGAACACCGGGCCAAAGAATGCTAACACACTAACACAAAGAACATAAAGGAAGAACACAGAGAATTAAAGAACAGCAAAAATGCTAACACATCTACGTAAATATACATGAGGAAGAGTTCCTTAGGAGATAAGGGGTGAAATAGGAGCATGAGTCCAAAATCTTGAAAAATTCACCATCAGGAAGACAGCCAACTAAGAAAATTGAAAAGTTCAAAGCGAGGAAGACTTCTGGAGTGAGACCCCCTAAGGATGAAGAAACAGGAATGACCCCTGAAACAGAACCCCAAAAACAGGACTCGTCCA